>NW_023340257.1:18995603-18995942 GCF_004916995.1 Morone saxatilis | reverse complement strand
TTTTTTTTTTTTTTTTTTATAGCACAAACCTTCAGCCAGCCAGACGAGAAGGTTTTACGCGTGAAATTTGGAATAAATGAACTCCCGTCGCCAGCCGAGATTCTTTGTGAATTTATCCAGTGACACAAGTGTATGGACGGCGGAGATCATGTGCAGTAGGATCAACCTTTCGGCATCTGCTTTATTAGTCCCACTTCTGGTAAGTCACTTAGTAGACTTGGTGAAAGATGTGAAAATGGACTTTGCACTCCTGACACATGTGTGGATGGATGTGTGCCTCTGACAAGCTCAATAGTCTCCAAATCTATCTGATGTGCCGCATTGATTGTGCAAACTACT
>NW_023340257.1:18956696-18995546 GCF_004916995.1 Morone saxatilis | reverse complement strand
CAATGTGATCTATCTATCTATCTGAAACATATATTTCTGTCTTACTTGCATTATGTGCAAAGCTTTGCTGCACTTTAAAGGCAGCCATCCACAGTAGTCTGCAGAATAATATGATGTCTGTGTTGCAGAGATGTGTTCATGCTACTTGTGATATTCAGTCCTCACGTGGTGGAGCAGTAATTGATAGTGTTAGTGCTGTTATACAGTCTGTTAGACGGAGTCAGACGGGCCCCTAAAAACAGCCCCTGTTGTATGGTAGCTGTGCCGTGGCTCCCGAAAACTGTGCAATGAAGATGGTTAAATGTGACACATGAGTTGAATTCCCAGAGACTGGAGTGCATGTGGAAATGGCCCGGGCGTGTCTGCATCAGCACGACGCAGAGACTTTTCATAAATTAGCAGCAGCGCTGAAAATCCTCCCATCAAGGCAACATTGCACTGAGAGAGTGGACAGTTTGACTGTGAAGCCACAGAGCTTGAATGATGAGAAAAAACTTGTAGTGTGCCTTTTTTTTTTAGTTTAAAAGCATGCAGTGAGATGATTATTTGGTTTTATGGTGAGTGGAGGCCTCAGGAGCATGTGTGCACTGTGTGTTAGAGGGCTGCACATCACCTTTGTTTCTGACAATCAGCTAAGCAGGTTTAGAGATGATAAAGAGATACAGAAACACTGATGCAGCATGATAACCATCTCATGGGCGCTGTGAGTGAATGCTGGCAATTACGTTTTTGCAGCTGGAATTTTTATCCCCTCTCATCATTTTCCAGTTACTCAATAAGCTCAGCCTCCTCAGATTCAACTCAGCATTTGTAGCAAGTTTGTTCCACTCTGGCTATTCTAATTTTGGCATGCAGGGCCAGAGAGGTCAGTGTCTGGTCTTTGCAAATATCTGTTCATCACTCAGAGGACATCGGCAACAACAGATGGGAGAAGTGAGGGTCCAGGATGCCTGCGTGGAGGTAGTGAGGCTGTAAATCTATTAGATTGAGGTGGGGTTAGATGCCAATATGCTTACAGTGAAGTCAAGTGAACATCCCTCATATATAGCTTTGCTTTATCCGCATAATACCTTCCAAGACATCCCCCTGGGGAAGATGTAGGCATTGGCCAGTAGTGTTGCTACATCAGGGTGTGCAGTGAGTGTTACTGCAGCTTGCAGTGCTATTGGAAAACGGACTACCAGCTGCATCTACTGTATACACCCTCCTTTAGTGAGCCTTAGGACTGTATGTACGCCCCTACATGGAAGGGCACCACCTCTCTACAGCTGTCTACTGAGATTACATAGACAAATGAAAAATGACAGTAGTCACAAGGTCTTGGCATTGTTCCATATTCTGACAGATGCCTCTTACGTCTAAGAGCAATAAAAGAAACATACTGTACGCACCATGTTAGGCTTTTATGTTAAAAAACAAAAACAAACGTACAAGCAGCCAGCTCAGGGGCTCGGCTCACTGTTATTGTTAAGTGTTTTAGTAAAGGCTGAACCCTGTGTTTGTGACTGGCTGAGTGAATAGAGCAAATTGAAATTATGTTTTGTTAAAGCTGTGCATCATACAGGTTTTAACATAAGGGACTTGAAAAGACTCCTAAAAACAGAGGTTAATGAGGTTTATTCTTAGGAGGGTTGATACCCTTGAGCCTTATTGGATTTGTAATTTGAATTAGCAGTGCGTGCAGCAGTGCTCTTATGTATTCAGATGTCTTTTTTACTAGCTGTGTGTTGCAAGTAGTGATTATCAGGTCTTTGGCTTGTCAATGTGTTGCAGGATGTTACAGCAGAAGCTCAGAGCACTTGCTGTCATGTGTTTGCCTAATGAAATCAGGCAGGATGGTCATTATCGTTATCATGCATTATTGCCAACACTTCCATGTTTAGCAATTCTACTGCAAGCGGGAAAACGACTGCAGAACAAATTCATATCTCAGCAAGTAATGCATAAAACTAAAGTGACAAAAGCATGTGTGCAGAGGTTTCTGCTTTCTAGCTTGCTGTATATGGACCGTGGGGTGAGATTAATGGGGTCTCTCTTCCTTGCCATTCTGTTGCATTGTGTTACAGCAGCTGCTCATGGTGCTGCTGGTGTCATGTGTTTGCATTATGAAATCGGGACTAGTAGAGGGTTATCAGCCACTGCAGGAATGAGAGAATAACAGCAAGCACAAGCTATTGATCTGTATTTGGGAGTATAAAATACTTCACAGCCAACTGTATAAACCTGTTTTTGATCTCTATTCGAGGGATAGTGAAATAGCCATTCACAGTGAGTCTGACATTTGCAAAATGTTTGCTCCAAAGATCTTTTTTTTTTAAGTTGCTCTAAGCTGTTATTCTAGGAGTCAATATGGCATACAGTAAGTGACTTTTAGCATTTAGTCCTGTACACTATGGGTGGGCAACATGGCTAATTCTTGTATCACAGTATATGTAATTTTATATCACGATACAGTAAATGTTCTCTGAATTCAATTAAGAAATTGTTTAAAATAACCATACCATGGGCGCCTCAGTAGAGGTTGTACCACGCGTCAAGGGGTAAGCCCTTACTGCTGTGGCCCGGGTTCAAGTCCGGCCCCAGGCCCTTTGCTGTCATCCCCTCTTTTCTGTCTCGCTCAACTCTCCTGTCAATAAATCTAAATGCCAAGAAATAAAATAACCATACAATACTGCACTTCATCTTCCATCCCTCTTTTTTTTTTTTAAATGATCTTTTTATTAGGAAATCCATGTTATTATCCATTGACAAATACAAATATATTTTCAATTATTAACAGCAAAATTATACAGAGCCAAGAGTTTTGTATCTGCAATAGAATTTCTTGTTCCAAAGGTCTCCAGCCTTATGGCTGATCCATTGTCCATTTCCTTTCATTTTAACAGTGGAAAGAAGACACTATTGAACTTTTTACATAGGAGAAGAAAGTAAATACATAAAATGAGTAAATAAATAAGAATATCTGCAGCAGTTTAACTACATTTTTCCAACAAATTTCCTTTTGTAATTTTCCATTGAAACATACAAATGTCCTCCCATTCTTCATCCGTTATTGTCAGGCCTCCTTTCCTTTTCCATTTTTCCTGTATATATTTTGTTGAGGAAGTTTTTAACTTTTATACAATCGGGAGATGACCCCTCTTTTAATTTTTTCTTCCAATGTTTTCTTGTCACTCTTTTCTTCTGCGGTGGTTTGCGAACTAGCTCAGAGGTGCATTACCGTCACCGACTGTCATTCTCAATTCTCTCATGAGATCAAAAGAGAATCGAGCCTTGATTTGTTACATAGCCTACCATGAGACACTGAGGGACAGCTCCAATGGTGGAATTAGCGTTGCCAAATCTGTACTGGTAGACACATTTCTAGGGTCACAGTGTATTAACCTTCATATCGCCCAACCTTACTGCACTCAATTATGGTCAGTATCAAAGCACCACACAGTAAGGTGTGCTGGTTTGGAGGTGAAGAGATACGAGCCTGGTCCCAGCATTAATTAATAAAAATTAGTTTATTGAAACTGAGAAGGGTCCATGGTCTTGTTATGTGAAGTCATTTTTATTTCCCCTTTTAAAATTCAGACTGCCTTTGCATTCATGCATTGTCTGGAAATAAACACCAAAGGATCAAAGGATATTATGATGCAAACTGTGACAGACTTAAAAGAAGTGATGTCAGTGAATAAACTAGTTATTTTTTAGAATTCTGGACACTGGATGCAGAACCAGTAAAGAAAGCAGAAAGTAAGTACCAATTAAGTTGTTATCAGTTGACAGAATGAGATAGATGTCTCTCCCAAGGCAAGTTAAGCTATTTAGTGCTCAAGATGCATGAAAAAAATTGAGGAATAGTATAATTACAACTAGCCAAAAAGATCAAAGGGGTAGCCACCAAAGCACTGAAGCAATTACACTAGAGCTACCCTTGGAATCTATTTTTTAAGGTTAGCGAGCAACAAAGTGACAGAAAAAAGCAGTGTAGCACTCCAAGCTCTGAACACTGGAGGAAACACAGGTAAATAACATACAGGCCTCAAGAGGCATAAAACACTTTCCGACTTTGCTGCATCATGAATTTCAAACTAACGTAAGGCAAGAGCACTAAAATATTACACTAAAACTTTACTGCAGTGATTTTTTTGTGTCGTAAACAGAGCTATTGATCACTTATGTGATATATTTGATACAGTATGTGTAGATTATCCTGTTCAAACAATGTTTCTTCCTACTCATCAGTAAGAAATGAATTATTTGACAATGGTTGAGGTATTAGTAAATATTCTTTGGGCAGTATGTTGGGCATGATGTTGCCTCACAGCAAGAGGGTCCTTGGTTTGAATGCATTAATTATCTCATATCTGTTTGTGTGAATGTGTGAAAGAAAATAATAAACCCTTGCACAGTCCAACAACATGCATTGTAGGTGGGTTGGGAACTTTATTTTGCCCATTTGAAGGTGAATGTGACTTTATTAGCCCTGCATTAGACCTGTCCAGAGTGCACCTTGCCTCTCGCCCATTGCATGCTGGGATCGGCTGCCGTCCCCTGTGACATTCATTTTCAACATAGTAGAAGCAGCGTTGAAAATGAACAAATAAACTGCATCACTTGCACAAGTGACTTGCACTATCGCTTCAGATACGTTGTAGTCAATCAGACATTAGCAAACGCTTGTTTTAAAATATTTAGTCAATAAACTGAGATGAAACCAACTGTCCTAGGGCTGTTGTGATGAAGGAGTTTTCCCTGTGTGGAAATAATTGTGCCTCAACAGCGTGGTAGGCAGTATTACTGCAATTTTTGTTGTTTTTGCACATTTCTTTGTAACTTGACTATATTTCATCTTAGTACCTGTTTATACTAATCACCTGTACTCTTCCTCCTCCTGCCTCCTGGGTCTGTGACCCTCTTAACTGACGATTTCCAGCTGAGGAAAGTCACCATTTAGTTAACATATTCTGCTGAAAGTCGCCACTGGCAGGTTGCAGGACGCAAATGCCACAGCTGTGGTGAATTGGGATAATTAGCAGATCAGTTGGCATTTTCTACTACAAGATGACTTGTTTCCAGTTGGGAATCTTTCCAGAGTGAGTGCGGGTGGAGGCTACACTACTTTTTCTAGTGTGGTGTTGTAATCCTGGGCCGAGTCTTTGCAGCCTAGCCGTAGTCTAGTCCACAACTGAAATAAAAGCAAAGCAGCAGAAAACTCTACAAAAGCACATAAACCAGAGTAGATGGACTTATATCTTGGTCAGGGTTTTGTATGTCTGGAGAACATTCGTATTCTGACTTGGTAGCCTTTGGAAAGAATGATTGCTGCATGGCTCCTCTTATCTTGGAGGCTTTTAGCCCCTCACATCTGAGCAGTACATCTGAATGAGGAAAACTGTCATTTATTGTCACAGAGCATGAACGTGTGCCTGGAGCTGGCCTGTTAACTATAGCTTAGTCGCTGTTGTTTGTTCCTAAAAATGACTGATAAAACAGGTGAGCACAAGGAGCGGTGGTGCTTAAAGACTGACCTGCTCGGTGCCACATGATGAGTGTCTCATGTAAAATGGAGCAATAGGGTGTGACCAGAATGTACAATGGGAGCTTGGTGTAAGGGGGGTACTGAGGGAAGCAGTGGAGAGACTAGCTGTCTTGAAGGAG
Source organism: Morone saxatilis (assembly GCF_004916995.1). Classification (NCBI taxonomy): domain Eukaryota; kingdom Metazoa; phylum Chordata; class Actinopteri; family Moronidae; genus Morone; species Morone saxatilis. Next base: position 18,989,897 of record NW_023340257.1, on the reverse strand, counting down.
GGATATAGATTCACATAAAGATCTATATGGTGGTTGCAGAGCTAATTCTTTCAGGAATATGGTGCAGGATGTGGTATGGTATTAAACACCCAGCTCAGTGGTAAGCATCCATTATAATCCAAACATAGCATATTCAACCTGTCTAGAGCAGCAAGAGTCCTGACACAAATATTCAATTGGGAAAAACATGTCACCTGCTGTAAAGCATATGGCATTTAAACTGCAAAGGAGCATCACAATTTATACCCATGAGATCTGCTGCATGGTACCAGCCGGTTGCCCATTCCTTCTGTTGACTCGGATAAGAATATTATTGGTGGCATCTGTCTCCCACAAGAACCACTGCTGTGCAGTCATCCTGCCACTGTGGCAGCCTTTAACTGTTGTTCCTGACACTGTGTGTCAGAGCCTTTATGTGGCCATTTAAATAAAGTGATATGATATCATTATGTAAACAAGAAACAATGGCTGAGTGTAGCATAATAGCAAACTTTCAGTGATGTCTTAAATTAAAGCTTCTAGTCTTCAACTGTTTACCCGAAGGTGACATTGATTCAGATCATGCTTTCAGTTGCTGCATCTGGTCATATTGATCAATATCTTCTGCCAGAACAGCATTTCCCTCTCTTGAGAAAGCCAATTAAGAGAGCTACATGCTCTCATACACAATTTGAAATGCACACAAACACTATCTTCCCCACAGTGCCATTAAATAATGCATAAGAACAATATATTATTGTACAGCGCTTACTACCACGGGTCTTACTAGTCCTATTAAGACTTTCTTCTCTGAACTATAAGCATTGGACAAAATGTAGTGCATTTAATCCACTATTCATTCTTGACTGAGGCATTAGGAAAAAGATAATGCCTCCATGAATTACTCTGAATATGACACTGTGATGAGGGATCATTCTGTCCTTACATATTGATTTGTTTGTCAGAAAGTCGTATGGCGTGCTCTTCATCAGACTGCATCAGCCTCATTGGAGATGTCTAACTCTGCTGTCTATTAAAGGCTGGAAGACTGTAGAAGCATCAACTATTCCAGTGAAGTGAACGGTTAAGTGCCTCAACCCTCACATTCTGTTTTCTCTGTTGGGTTGAATGTCTGGCTTTAATAGAGACATATGCATAATCTAGCACACCCAGCTTAGAAACATACAGTCTGTGAATAATATCTTGTCACTGGCCATATTTTTTTATCTGGTTGTCTTTTCTTTCTTTTTCTTTTATCTATGCATATTATTCCAGGGAAGTTGTAAGAGCTGGATATATTTCATGTGCCATTTCATTTACTGTACAACCACAATATGGTATATATATTTTTTTTTGACATATAGGTTAACATATATATATACGATTCCTAATACTATATTTAATATTTAAGAGCTTGTTGGATACTAACAGATCAAGCATCTTGATATCTTTTGAAGCTGACAAACAATAGTGGAAAAATGTAATCTCTCCCTATGCCTGTGAGGAGAATTTCATTGGTTCCATATAGAGGACCACTGCTGCATTGATAATAGGCTAACTAGGCCTGATCATCTCAAGAATTCACAGCTTAAGTGACCTCAAAGAAACAGCAGCAACCACACATTTGGCTTGAATCCATGAAATAAGTTCTACTACTTTGGTGCATGCAATTGATATTTATACAATATGCACAAAAGACATCTGATAATTTACTGCCTTGGGCTTTTTTGAAACAATAACAACTGAGCATGTTCATCTCAAGGTGCGGTGCACTATGTTAGTGTAAGACTGCAGATATTGCTGTTTAAATCTTTGACAGCTTTGAAAACTAACACTGAAATACTGAACACATTCTCCTCAGAGTAGATTTAAGGTATAGCTGATAACAGAAATGCAGCACAAATAATAATTGATCATTGTTTTCTGTTCTGGATGTAGAATATCTTCAAACAGTATTAGATTTAATGTTTAGTTTTCTTGCCTGATGTTAATGTGAAATTCAGAAAAGTACTTGTTAAAAGATAGCTTTCTTATTGAAGAGTTTGTGCAGTGTGGTCTATTTATTTGGCTGCACTTTTCTTAAGTAAGCAGTATAACACGATCGATCTGCACATTATTACACATACATGAGCAGGAGGACACTTAAGCAGGGTGGATTTCATGCTGACACAGAGCTGGCTCAGAAAATCTTTCCCTCAGATAAACATCTATTGGCTGTTTCTCTTCTTGTTTCCAAATTGTTCACTAATGTTTACCTATTAATTAGATGAGCTGTTGTTGATGTAGTGTTTCCAACAGTGAGTTAATTTCAGTAATACTTCATTTTGGTGATATTTATAGGCTTGTTTCTTGGGATTGATTTTTGTACCCCTGGAATGTGCCCAGTGGCCCCCGTGTGTCCGGGCACTGACTTGCTGCTGTAGTAGGCCATATAAATCCTGCAGAACATGAAATGTTCATGTGTTGCGTGCATTCAATGGCTGACGATGCTGTGTATAGCATTTATTAGCATAATATGAGGTGCATGATATATCTTTAGCTTCTTTTCAGGGTGCGTAAGCACCTACGGCAATTTAGGGCACCTTAGCAACCAAAGCCCCGCCCAAAATGTGTCCCAATTCCATACTTCATAGTAATTGCCTACAGTATATACTCTATACAAACCTTTATAGTGTACTGATTTTGCAGGTGGTATACAGAAACAAACATGACCTTTTCATGCTAAGAAATAATACTATAATATGTGCATCATTGGACATCAATGAAATTGCAGCTGTAGAATACTGTTGCCAAAATGTTAAACTTTACAAAGAGAAACCAAAATATCTTTTTAAAAATGTAATACTATTTATATTCAATTACACTTTATTTTAATTTTGTGTAGCTTTGAGCAGCTCCTCTATTTCCTTTGTGCATTTCATTGTAGAAGACTCGTGTACATTTTTTTTAGCCAAAATGTATTGTGCCCAATAACGCCTCCACATGCCCAAAAATGTGTGTCTGTCCTTGGTGTCACTGCCTCCCAGATGCACTCTTTGTGTTTTTTTCCGGTGACGGGATAAGCCAAGGAGAAACTTGACATAAAAACATCTATATGACGAATGCAAAATGGCAATATGTTTGATGTGATTAAGACCCAGTCGTTACACCATTTTTCCAGACAGTGAACAGTGACATTATTGAAAATAGGAAGAAAGAAAAAAAAAAACACCCAGTGCCTTAAAGAGGATTTCTGTCAAAACCTTTTTGAGGATGCTCCTGTCATCTAGTGGGGCACTGACAATATCCCAAAAAACTATCTTTTATTTCTTTTGGAACAGAGCCTCGTGTGAAGGGGCTCAAGTGCACGCAATGCTTTGTGCAGCTACTGCCAAGTCACAATGCAGCATCAGCCAAATATAGCCTATAATAGACTATAATGGTACAATCTCTGTACCTGACTTGTGCTTGAAGCTTGTGGAATGCCTATTTAATGTAGAGATACAATGCAACAGAAAGTACAATTTTACCATTTTGTGCAAAGAAACTGCCATGCTGACAATGTATGCACTTTGTCCAGCATTTTCTACAATAAAGACATTGTCCTATAATGCAGTGTAAGTGTGATTGCCTATTGTGCCCTACATAAATGGAAAGATGTTCAAGGGAATAAGTTGAAGCTTGTTAGTCCAGCATACCACTTTACGCTCTGTAGGACCCTTATGGTCAGCTGAAAGTTGGGATGATCATGTTGTTGCCAAATGCCTTCAGTGGATCCGATGCTGTTGTCTTAATTATGAAAACTGAGCAGTGCTCCAAGTTGCTCTGGATAAGTCTGTCTGCCAAATGACTTAAATGCTAATGTGAGGGTTGTGATTTTTTTAAAGGGAAATTAGAATTTTCCTTTACTAAACAAGTGCAAGCACCAGCCACAGCAAAGGTAATACTCCCCCCTAATAGACTGCAATCTTAAAATTGGAAATCTCTCTCTGGAGTCCAATTAACCCACAGCACTGTTTTTTCTTTTTCTTAACTGTCCAATTTCTAAACTGACATGCTTATATAAGACAGATCAGCTGAAGGATGAGCGGTTTAGCATGCCATGTTCTCGACAGAATCTTTTGTGATGTGGGGAATCATCTGTAAGGCTCTTCACTGAGGGCAGGTGGGTGACATTGACTCACATGAGATATGAACAGGCAAAACAAAAGCTAAACCAACTCAAACTCTCCTATTGATAGAAAAACAATAGTGGCATAACAGTCTCAGCCCTCAGCGAACCTGTGTGTCAAGATGCATTGAGACATGCCAACCAAACTCATGTCAGAGAAAACAGTGCCCAGTAGAAGGTCAGCTGTATATCATGTCCATACGAGCGGTGCTAAGATGTGAAACGATATGAAAGCTTTATGGTTTGATACCAACATCAATATGCTATGTAGCAAACTAGCAAACAAACCAGCCCAGCGATATAAAGTGATAATCTTCTTGTTAAAGAGTGATTATCTTCCAACGGGGAATGGCTGCATGCTTTTGGCCTTTCGGAGTCATCCATGCTTACAGTTATTGATGATGCAGTTTGACGAGCTTCAGCAAGATCAGGTCATTAGATCGGTCTGACAAACTACCTTCTCTATCGAGAGACTTGATAGATGAATACTGGATGTAGTCGTTGTGATCAGGGTGTCTATTGACTAAAAGGGCCTCATTTATGGTTGCCAAGATTAGTGATGTAAGACATTCATAAAGCGTGTCAGCCTCCTCCTGGATGTTTGGATGGATGGATGGTTTTAAGAGTCCAGGCTCATCCTGCAGAGCTTCATGTGTCATTTAACGTAGCAGAGGTGGGAAGTATGTTTACTGATTTACAGTGAAGGTCTTCGTACTTGACCACAGGTTTACCATGCAGCATGAATATATGTTTAAAGGTACAGTGTATAACATTTAGCAGGAGCTATTGGCAGAAATGGGAATGTAATATCCAGAGGTATGTTTTCATTAGTTTTTCAGACAACATTTTTTCTTCCGCACACTTCACAGCCTGTTCTTATTCCTAGGTTTTTGCTGCTCTATATTTGATTGACACTGATAGCTGTTGGTACAAATGTTTAAAATGGACACTCTTAAATCAGCAAATGTGGACCAGAGATCGTGTGGAGATTTTGCAAAAGCACTGCTGTGTAAGATTTAGTGGCATTTAGCATTAGCATTAAGTGGCAGATTAAAACCAACAGCTCAGCCCTTTGAAGCATGTAGGAGAAACTAAGGTGGCCGCGAAACTCGAAGGCAAAAAGACCATATCTAGAGCCAGTGTATGGTCTATTTGGTCTTTCCATTCTGGGCTACTTTAGAAACATGGCAGTTCAACATGGCAGATTCCGTAGAAGAGGACCCGCTCCCTCTGTAGATGGCTAATTCTATTACCTATGAATATTATATTCCACTTCTGCAAATAGATCCTCCTAAAGGTTACACACTGGACCTTTAAACTAATAGTTCAGTCAAAATTCAGTTTACTATCACATCAGATCAATTGTGAAGCTGCAATAATCATGTGTTTGGCATGATTTTCTTGAAAAATGACTGAAAATTGATTATCAAAATAATTAATTTCCTGTCGCTCCCCTTGTTAGTTAATAAACTAATTGATTTTGCCATAGTGAGCCCAGTGTGTGATTCTTCACCAAATTATTTATAACAGAAGGTGGTATTTCAAAGATTAGAGAACTGCCTCTCTAGTTTTCATAGGTTTAAAATCACAAGTATTACCAAATGTGTCATACTGCAGAGATGATGTGACGTTAATTTCGGTAACATTATTAATCCTTCTAACCAAGGGCAACTTTGGATTTGTCAGGATTTCCATACTTGAGCTCACCAGTGAGGTAAGATTTGAATCTCATAAACAATTATTGACTCAGTTTAGCCTCTGTCACCTTACATTTTTCTAATAAGGCATTCATAACTCACAGAAATACATGATTTAATTGGTAAAATATAGCATTTTAATATGACAAACAGTGAGATATAAAACCTAAAATAATTGCCCTTTGTTCTTGTCTCTCACTTTGTTTGTTTCGCTGGATGATTGGGTGCTGCTTTGTGAGTGCATGTCTCAGAGGATATAAAGCTCCAGTTCAGGATGAAAAGGAGATAACGTCTTAGAAATCCTCTAACTGAACGAGCGCATGGCATTAGCTCAGTAATAGCAGATGGATACCCCTTTGATCCACGGTTGGGGAGGAGAAGTCGATTGAGTGACTGTGATAAGACAGTCAGCAGTTAAGCGCTTTCTATTGTATTTTGACTTGACTGTATTTAGACTACACAAGCATTTTAATAACACTATTATTTGAATAGGGGATTGGAATTGAATTACAACATGCATATGTTTCTGGGATATCATGACACCATCAGGAAAATGTTTTAAATATAGCATAGTTGTGTAAAAGGGATTTAAAGTCTGAATCAGATAGAAGGAAGGAACATATATCCTCTTTGAATTCCTCAAGAGTTTCTTTATTAGAGGTGTGATGGTACATAAATGTATTTGTCCGGAACCGTTCAGTACAGGACAATCTGTTTCACACTGCAACTACCTCGGTTCGGTACAGCCTGTGACAAATACTTACTCTCAAAATAGCCTTTTTATGTGTACATACTCAAGGAAGAGAAATACGAGAGTGTGAGTTCCACCCAGAACGTTTTTTGGAAGCACACCAGTAGTTGTTGCTAGTAAAAGCACTCAAGACTTAATTTGTCAAAGACCTAAATCACATCCTCTGCCGCTCTCACATCCCAACAATGATGAACTCTGAAACTACACCTTTAGTTTCAAGTGTTCTACGTCTCAAAACCATGATCCTGAAATCCATGTAACCAAATGATGGAGACAGTCCCACAGTGAGAGGAATTAAGGATGCCTGTTAAACAGATACTCTGATCTCAAACTTTGATACTTCTTCAACGAATGCAGACGGTAAGAGAAGAGAGAGATTGTGTCCAGTGTAGAGCAGGTATTTCCTTCATTTTATATCAAGGTTATTGTTTTTCAAGTAGTAAACGGCTTTCTCTGTTAAAATATATCTATATGACATATTGCTGCTATAACAGCATCTTTACTCTTTTTAAATTTCCCTCTGGATGGAGCCACAGTGAATACTGCTTTGCAACAGCTTGTGAAGAAGTGGCATCAAACATGGCAAGGAAAAGCATTTCCCTGGATTGCAAACCACTCCTGTGGTGGTAGACTCTTGAGTCAAACTACTTTGGTGTACCAACTACCTCTGTCCCCAGTGAGTGTTTTCACCGGCTGGGGAAATTGAGAGTGCCAAATAAATTTGAAATAAATGAAAATGCTATTTTCTGCATTTCTTTAGTTTTTTTCCTGATGTACCGAAAACTTACTGAACCGTTACCCCGAGACTAAGGTACATAATGAAACATGAGTTTTGTGTACTGGTGCACAACTGGTCTTAATAGCTGCAAAAGTCTTTGAATTTTGACATGTCAGTATGTTTTTTAGATTAGACAGCTGAGCAAGCAAGACACTTGGCAGCTGGCTGTCACTTGAGTAGCTTTGGGGAAAAGGCTTCATCGTATTAGACAGCGAAATCCGTTGTGCATTTTACGGTCTTCAATGATGTCTCCTGTGATCATTACACATAGCCACAAGAAATTCAATTTGAAATCATACATTTAGAGAAGTCATTGGGATTAAAATGCTAATGTGCTGTGTCTGCTGAAGCTTTGTGAAATGCATTTAAACCAAATTCACAGAGAAAAGAAGTGTGAATATTTTGCATCAATACTGTTTTATTTTGCTGCAAAAAACACAAATGCTGTTTTGTTGAAATAATGGGAAATGATAGAGCTCTGAGTAGATTTCTTTCCTGGGATGACTTTTGAGTCTGTTGACAATGTGGCTCAAGCTCTTTGATTTTCTTTCCTTTGTTGGCTTGTTGATAAGACACATCAGTGTTATTTGCTGCGTTGTCATGGCAGCAAACATCCCTCATACCTGTTAGGTGTTTGTGGTGTCCTGGTGGCTCAGCTGGATAAAGTGTGTGCCATGTAATCTTGATATGCTGTATTTGAGTCCAGCAGGGACACTTCTCTTTGTCATACCCTTCCCATCTTTCCCCACTGTATTTTACCATAAAAATAACCTTTAGAAAAGCGAGCTTCTTATCATAAAAAGTATAGAAAGGAAAGGCATTTTGGGCACAATGCTCTGATTCACTGTGCTTCATCTTAACCCATGACAGAAAATCATAAATGTTTAAAAATATGTTGATGGAAGTCACTGTAGTGCCTTTCAAAGCCGGTTATGTGTTGGCAAGCAGTGACACTTTAAATCAACTGTCCCTTTCAATTAGATGTGCAATAAAGAGAGTTAAAGATGTAAAACAAGCCTTATCCAAAACAGATGAACCTCCGTGTTTGACTTGAGGGGTAGTGTTTCTCTCAGCATGGCTCTAGTCTAATCGGTGGCCTAACATATGGCTGATGAGCCTACAGCTCTATCATTCTGGTCCAGGCACGCTTAATAGACTCCAAATGATTTGGCTCCAGGTGAAATACTTTTTGTGTGATAGTGAAGGGCCTATGATCATGTAGTTTACTGATACAAACCTAAATACAACAGTACAGTAGTTGTTGTGGTTGCTATGGTGTCCTCAGTCTTGTGTTTCTACATTATCTTTATTGCCTAGAATCCTATACAGCATTACGGTACAAAATGAAAGATTTTATGGCTAACCTAAAATCCCTGAGAAGTCTTTTTCATTTAACTGAATAGGGAAACTTAATTACTCAAGGAGTTGGTAAACAGTTAGATATTAAGTTAAAAGGTTGTTTCAACTTTGTAACATGGTATTTAAAGAAAATGTCTTCTGAGGCTGCAGTTGGATTTTAAAGGTTTTGAATAGTTATTGGCTAATGTTGGGTTGGGGCTTAACATTTATTTTATTTTTTCGCAATTTATATATATATTTGTCCTCTTCACTTGTTAAAGTTGAATTTAAAAATCGACATATGCTTGTTTTGTTATTACCTGAGGTAAGGTGTGGTCTCTGGGGATCGTGGATATCTATACCAGATATCATGGCAGTCCATCTCAAAGTTGTCACAACATTTCACAAAAAAACATCCTCACAGTGGCGTTGGAAGAAAAGTGAATTCATCCTCTGGAACGATGAATGTCTGTACAAAATTTAATGACAATTCTTTCAATAGTTGCTGGGGGTTCAACGTGTACCTAAGCGGTGGACCAAGCAACTGGCCAGGTCTGGTAGTGTGGTTCAAAATTAAGAGAAATATATCACATGGAGTCATGAAAAGTCAGCTACGCTAATTTGATGTGACGATTGCACAGGTACATACACATACTGAAGTTGAAATCATTATAGTTCAGACCTGATTTAAAGCTCTATATCGGCTGTGAAAGGTGTAAAAGTTTCAATATTTAGTCTGAAAGTTGTTTTTCTGTTTTGAGTCATACATCATTTAAGCCGGTCATACATTATTACCCTCAGTTGCTTTCGGGAGTTGACTGTAGGCCCTCACATTATGTATGCTCTGTCCTGATGCACAGACATGCTACGGAGAAAGGTGATGTTGATTTTTCTATTTATTATTTTGCATACCATTTGCATTCCATTTGGCTGATGTATTCATACAAACTTGCAACTTGTTGCTACAGGACTTTTTTTATTTAGTCATTGTTTATAGAAGGCATATGATGCACAGTTTTCACCATTTTCCTACTGCCCACCCCATTATAATGCAAGTAGAACTGAAGTCCATTATGCTTCCCACATAAAAGCCTATCCTAATATTATTCAAATAAGTAATTATTTTCAGAGTAATATGTGTGACTTGGAGTTTGTCATTGTTAGAAACTCTCTGTTAATCATGTTGGATCAGATTACTGTAGAATCGTACATAGACAATTATGTTTACTTTGCGCAACAGTGATCCTCACAGGTGATCCAATTGTCTCCCATAAATGAGTTTTTAGGTAATATGCTGATAACCAGAATGCAGTTATAAAGTTGTCGGTGAGGTGATGAAGTGTCTCAGCAAGCAATTTACATACATGTGAAAATCAATGTAGACGTCCCAGAAAAAAATGATTAAGCGGGATTTAGAATGTAAATGTAATGAAGTATCCTTGCTAATGGTATGCAAATATAATACCTCTGTTATTTTGGGATCTCAGGTGCAGCTGCAAATGAATTTCAGCAGATGCACACAATTTTCATTATCTATCTATTTTCTTGGGCGTTTAAAAATGAAATGCCAACACCAAACTATTAGGAAAAATGACAGTGACGTCATGTTTTGCATGAAATTTGATCTTTATAATGGATTACTAATTTAAAATGATGAGGAAATTGATAATTATTTTTAAATATGTACATACTCCAGATTCTTACTCTATCCTGATGCTCAAAATGTTCCCATTTCTGGTGACAGTCAGCAACAAGAGCAGAAAAAGCACCATGAAAGAGACTTGACTTTGAAGTAGCAGAATTAAAATGACAAAGGCACATGGGAAAGCCATATTAAGATGAATAACAATTAACAGTATGAGTCAGCTTTTAAGTCTCTGGGGGCAAAACCTTGCCTTGAATTAGAAAACATGAGAGAAATTACAGCCCCAGCTGACATACAGTTTTAATTTTGAATATCAAGATATCATAACTGCGACACAGTTTGTGCTCACCAAGCCAATCCAGAAGCAAAGGATTATGGCTGACAAAGGCCTGATGTAAAACTACTTTTCAGACTAATAAGCAAGAACAGAACCGTGTTACTTTTATAGAATATAAAGAAAGGATAGATGTTCCTGTGTGCTTTTTGAAATAGGTATACAGTTTCCATATGTTACAGTGCAAAATTCATAATTTTAGGTACTCATCCCTGGCTCTGTTCCCTGAGATGGGGGCTGTCTATGAATAATTAGCTCAGTTTAAGCTTACTCGTTAAGAAGCTTAGAAGTGCTATGAGCTAAAGTATAAGCCGGCTTAGCGAGGTAAGTCTTGTACACCATCTATTGACCACATGTTCTTGTGGTGCACGGATATATTTTCAGCACCTTTTTAATAGGTGGTTTGCTGCAGCCTGATCACCTATGGGATTAAGGTGTTTTTTGAACCTGAAATCATAAAGATGTTAAGGTACCACTGGAAGTAGTTCAGCGCGTGAAAGGCTTAGCTGTCATTCCCTGCCACTGCAAAGACTCCAATTCCACATCCTGTAAATGCTTGAAATGATTATGATGGGAGCAATGGTTTGGATTGACAATGAATCAACCTGCCATGCGCGTGTTAGACCGGCAAGCATCACTAAATAAAGTCTTTATGATAGCCTTCCCTTCGTTTGGACCGTTCCACTTATGAGAAAGTAATAGGCTAGTGACCCTTTATGTCAGCCTGTCTAAGATGTGATGGCAATGTCAGTAGGAGAAGAAATGTATAATGGCCTTGTAGTCCCTGTTGCCTTTTAAAGACATCCAGATTTTCCAAGCCATTACCTTTGAGAGATGAGCACCAGTAAAGAGCGAAATATCCTGTTTGAGCAGTGTTTCACACCAGCATTGACTCACACAGAAGGGGACCTTGTTTTTGTCAGTAAATCAACATGGCCTGTGAGTCTTGTGGCTGCACACAAGGGGGAATCATTGGCAGGTTCCATCCTTCAGGTTTGCCTTTGTCCTCTGCATAGTAGACTGTTTCCAATGGTTACAGGGACTCTCACAGTCCTGGAAGGTGCTGCAGTAGAAGCTGAGTTTCTGTCAAGAAAAACACCCTCTGCAATAATATGTCACATTTGAATTTCTAGCGTGATTGCAAAAGTAACCCGACCACAATGTCCTATTAAACAGCACAAGAATAGTAAACATTTCTATTTGTAGCAGATAGAGAATTAAGACTTTACCACCATTAGAGCAAATGGTGCATATCACTACAATGTACTGCATATAGTAACCAGATAAGTGCCAATAAATGTACCCTTTTGTAATTCAGGCGGAGATTTCTTCATCCACCATTTCCCCTTGAGATCTTTTTTTAGAATTACAATAAAGCTCCATCTGTCCGTCCTTTTTGAAAGAAATTCGTATAGCACAAAAGCTCTCCAGCCTACTTTTAATGACAGAACCGGATGAGAAGAAACTAAAATCTCACAGACACCTAACAGAGCAGAAAGTGTAGCAGACGGAAGTATCTCTGGGTCATTTCACAAGGACTGAACTCGAAGGAGGCACTGGATCACTCATATTCATTTAACATTTTAAGTTTATTAAGCAACTAACATTTTAATGTGCAGTGCATCTTCAGCAGCACCAAAACATTGGTTAACAAGTACTCCAGTGCCTTCTTTGGCCCAGATACTGCATCCTCTCTGTTAGGTTTTAAGAAAGTGTTTAAATTTTAATTACGGATGTTTAACTTGTTTGCTCTGTTTTAACTTTGTTAAGAGACATAGAAATGGCCCCTAGCAAATGAGTCTTCAGCATGCTAATGTATTTGTTCTACATGTGGTACACACAGTATACAATATTTACATGTTAACTAACTGTTCTGCAGGCATGGCAAAAGCTCAGGTTTTTAGCGGATATATCTCACCTGAAAATGAAGATTCATCTAAAGGAGGAATGACGCAGATGTTGCTGTCTGCAGACTTCTTTCTGCATGTAACTATATTTGGAGCAGGGCCATGTAATATCAGTTTAGAAACACACACTACAGACAGATTCACAGAGAGAAAGAGGGTTTTGGACTGAATTTCCCATCTACTAATTTGACAGCTGTTTCATTTCATAAATGTTGTTATAATAGGAAGACAGTAACATGAGAAATATTTTGTGCTCTTTCAAAATGACTGTGGTGTTAATCCACTGTGTTCCTGCTGAACATTAGCCAGTATAATACCCCAAACAATATATCATTCATTTATATACGCAGTGGATGTTTTTGCTCATATTCTCATCAACGTCTTATGCGGATGTCATGTATATTCTTAGGGTAGAAAGCAATTCCAGAAAATGCTGCAGACAGCTGTGATGCAGGTGTGTAGCTACAGGGCAGGCTCTGACTACAGGATCAGATTTCACTGATTTCCTGTATCCTATTGCTGCAAAACCGCAAGATAGGATCAATTTAACGTGGTAAAAGTTAACTCTTAAATGTCTCAGTTCATTTAAACACACAACATTTGAGATGTGGCAATGGAAGGAGGCACATTTTCAAACCCAATGTTGCAGTTCACTGCTCTACATCTTTCCCCCGCTATTGGCATATAGTCACACTGTATACATTATTAATCACACAGTTCTCAAGGACGACGTTTGTGCAAATTAGTATGCAGAGAGCGCGAATATCACTTACCAGCAGTGACTTCAAAATTAAGTATTAAAAACAGAATTCTGGCCTTTCTTTCTGTATGCTGGGGTCATATCTTTCTACTGCACAAAATGGCCATGGGGATTTAGCTGGAATATTCCAGGCTTTACAGTGTTTGCAGTGAAATACTCTGTGCATGAAAGATAAAGATGTTGCTTTAACATTAATATTTTTACCTTCATCTTCTTATCTTGTTTTCTGAATAGGGCTCTGCAGAAAGAGGGGGGTTTCACTGAATCCATCGCTGAACTGACTTTACAATCTATGAGCAGTTCTGTTATAATCACTGCTAACAGAGCAAATCTCCTTAAGAATTTAGTTTGATTCGAGTTTGCGTTGAGATTACAAAAAACTGTTAATACCAGCAGACGTATTTCAGACACGCAGTGAGTAGAGCTTGGGAACAGCGGATGACAAAACAATCTCCCCTCAAGTTTAATTTATTAGCTGTTCTGGACCTTTCAGTCATATCAAATGGTCTTCATCAGAAGATGGAGTTTGCATAGGGCGCCTGGTTAGCTCAGTCGGAAGAGCTGGCAACCCATATACGCAGCGGCCTGGGTTCGAGTCCGACCTGCGGCCCTTTGCTCCATGTCGTCCCCTCTCTCTCTCTCTCTCTGCCCCCACCCCCCCTCCCCCCCTTCTTGCTTCTACCCAGCCATCTCTATCAAATAAAGGCAAAAAGGCCAAAAAAATAATATAAAAAAAAAGATGGAGTTTGCATAATTGTTGTTGAATTCTAGATTCTTCCTTTTATTATTACTTTTAATTATTTTAATCCAACATGTATTGGAAGTACTTAAAGTGCTCAGAAAAAAGTTGCTTGATGAGCCGATTGCACCAGTTGTTCGTAAGTTTAAACTTAGCCTAGTTATAACGTAAGTACAGCATGTTATGCATCACTGAATTAAAATGCGTTGTGCCGCTTAAAGTAGTTCTTATGTAGAGAGCATAAGACCTATACATACGATAGCTTGTTTTAAAAAGTATTTTAGATTTAAGAAAATAATCTTAAAATGTACTGTTTAATAAGCAAAATCTTTAATTACATTTCACAAAAATAACACTGTATTTACACATTACTTAAGTCTTACCTAATTGTTTTTATGAATTAAGTGAATCACTAATTTGAAAATAAGCAGTTAGGAAGAACTTAGGACAGACTTAAAACATAAACTCATGATATGATTGAAAGCTCTAGAACAGCTACTAAATGGACACTAATATTTTTCTCAAAATAGCTTTTTCCTGGTTGCAATTTACACTAGTTGGCAAGGATTTTTTTGGGATGTCTGTCGCGTCTATGGATTCCTAGACTTGCTATGAGAGGGTGGCTGCTGATAAACCCATATTCACTCATATTCAGACTAGAAAATGAAAAACTTCTATCACAGTAAAAAAAAATCACTTTAAAGAGGGCAAAGGTTCACTGATAAAGTTTCAGTGAAAATCCCTTATTAAAATACAGAAAGCTATTATGATAAGTTATTAAATTATTGTGTGCATGACTCAAGTTTAACTAAAGGTCTTCTTTCATGTAGTGAACTGGTTGAAGGCCTTGTCAGTGCACACTTAGTGGCTGACATTCAGCTAATGAATCGTCATGCTGTAATATATTCATTCCCCTGCTGTTTCTGAGAACAGGTTGGATTTGGATACAGAGGGATTCATCACTTTGCTGCCATCTACACACTTTCGGTGTATCAGTGGGTGAACACTAGTGAGTAGGGAATGATCATGCAACTGTTCAGAGGCATCAGGCTTAGAATCGTGCCACTTTTCCATCAACGGCAGCGTGACATGGCCGCCGCGCAGTGAAAATGAGCAGTCAATTGACCGGCAGGCAGAAGGGGATTTGGGGAGTTCAAGGAAGTGAAAGTAGTAGTCTGAAGTTTCCTTTCCAGTGGAACTTCACCTTCCTCAAAATCTATTGTGGCAGTTTAAGGTAGCAATGGACCCTAAAGGAATTGCACAAGAACAACAGCATCTAATGGTGGAAGCATCCTTTTCTCTGCCTGGAATTACTCTGCCAAACCTTTACTGTGCCTTCAGAGAATGGAAAAGGACTCTAGCAGCACTGTGACCTATCACCCCTAAATGCAGTGCACTCTCCCGACTCTGGTGGTTTAAAGACTTTTCGGATCTCACTGTGCGACATATCGTTTTTTTTAAGCAGTTCAAGAAGAGAAAAGTCAAAAATATAGCTCATTACACGTCATTAGTCTAAAGATAATCTAACAAACACTGCGTGGTAGCTAGAGGAAACTACCATCTGTCACCTGATGTGTGTCTCAAAGAGTCATACAGAAGAATATGCAAATCAAAGAGAGAAACCCCAAGTGTAAGCTCACAGTCAGCCACCGACTGAGATGTCTTTGAACTTGAGATTCAAAATAGATTTTCTATAAGTTGCTTTAATTGGTTGGGGCTGCCACCAACCACAACCCCAACCCCTCTATGACTTTTTCCCAACATGCTCTCATTAAATTTGAATGCAAGATGGGCGTGTTTCAATCCAGGAGGAATCATCACAGCTTCCCTCAGTCGCTCTGTTGTGACACATTTTCCCCCCTGTCTCACTCCCCTGGTGACGTTGGCCCTCGTCCTCATTGTTTCTCACATTCAATCGTGCAACCACAAACACAGTCCACTAAATACGTATAATGTGTCACCACCACCGGCATCCCGCTGCTGCACAGATTTTAGAGATAACATGATTTGCCATACAGGCAACTCGATCCCTAGAGGCAGATAGTTTCGTTAGGCCCTGAAGTGCAAGACACTTAACCTGGCCAGTTAATCACCCATGTTAATGATGTCTGCTGTGAGTCCATATGCTATACATCAGTGGCCAACACTGAACAGCTTTCATCTAAGCCATGTGTACTGTATAATAATGGTATGTGTGTTGTCAGCTCAGGTATTTAACTGATAGTTGATGAGCTGCATAGTTGACCAAGAAGATGTGATAATATGCTTAAAATACCTGAATGTAATAAAGTAAGAACAGCTACTAAATGGATGTTGTGATGAGATTATTTTGTCAACTGCTATTTCTAAGGTAAAGAATGAACTTTGAAGCTCAATTATATCCTTTAATGCTCCTGGATTAGGTTGTAAAATAGTTTTAGGTGTAATCTTTCTTAAGACTGTGATTTCTGCTGTTTGTAATTCCTTCCATTGAAAGATTAAATATTAAAGGACAATTACATCAATTTAGTATGAGGGTGCTCCGATTGATCGGTCACCAATCGTACTTGGCCGATATTCGCTCTAATTAGATTGACCGGCGATCTCTATAAATGCCGCTCAGAAGAGCCGATTGGCTGACGTGTTTATTTTATCCCACAGGAAGGTTATTCGGTCTTTGACACACACAGATTTACTTGGGCAGGCTGCCGATATATTAACGGTCTGGGTATTCTACTGAGAAACAGAGAGAGAGACTTCATATGGTGGATGTTAAACAAGCACGGAGCAGGGAAATCAACAGTTTTGCTCTTGATAGGCATCGTCATTAACAAGTCTCCTGTTGCTGTGAAAACTTTATCGCAGGTGAAAACATTCAAAATGCGAGTTGTGTTTCTCAGGCGACTTTATAAAACTTACTGCTGACCAACAAAGCGACTGAGCAGACACACAGCCTGTATATGGAGAGAGGAGCAGAGAGAGGCGGGGTAGGGCTGTTCGAGACAGAGGTGTAGTTGCGCCTACGCTATAAACATAAGGTTTTAAATAGACCCAGTGATCGGTATCAGCCGATACTGATTCAACAAATTGGCGATCTGCCGCAAAAACTAAATTAACAATGCTAAATTAATTTAGCATTGTACTCCCATAATATTTGGGGAGAATTGTGTGTAAGATTTAGATTAGAATATTTAGTGGCATCTAGTGGTGAAGTTGCAGATTGCAACCAACTGAATCCAGCTCAGTCTTCCAAGCATGTAGGAGAAACAATGGTGATGTGTGAAAAATACTAAAGCCCAATCTAGAGACAGTGTTTGGTTTGTCCTTTCTGGGCTACTGTAGAAACATGGTGGTTCAACATAGCGGCCTCTATGGGAGGCGACCTGGGTGGCTCTGTAGTAGGATATAAATGGATCATTCTAGAGGAAAACAATTGAACCAGCAGCCCGCGGCGGCACATCTTTTTATCTTTTCCAGGTGTATATTTACACTAAAGAAAACATACCTATGAATATTATATTCCATTTCTGCCAGTAGATCCTCCTAAATGTTACACACCAAACTTTAATTGAAGAATTGATGATATATTGACTTCTTTCTTAGGAATTTTGTCAGACTTGACAAAGCAGTCTATCAGTCTTAGTAAATTTACTTTGACAGTAACAGAGTAACTTTTTAAATTAAGTTCTAACTTTCAGAAATTGCCTTTTTAAGTCCTTTTGTCTGTTAAAATATTAAATTAAATCTTGCATCAAAAGTTTCTCACATTTATTTAGAATCGAGTCAGATGCATGCTAAACTTTTTTGCTGAAACAAATCTTGTTACAGATTGTAATTGATTCCAGGTTATGAAGATTCACTCTCATGTAAATCTGAGGAATCTTTTACTTTCTATTGGATTTCTGCAAAGTCATTTTAGAGGGATTCAGCTGCGTGTCTCTATAAAATATAAAAGCTCTGCATTGTTCACCTCGTTCATTTGAGCCTACACACCAAGTCTTATTTGAATTCCTTTTAACTATTTGATCGAGTCATACAATTACCATTAATCTCTCAAGGCCTGCCATTACAAGGGTTATATCAACCTTAATTTAATCTTCTTCTTGTCTGCTCTGTTTTTCTGTGATCGGCGGAGGATTTTGACTGAATCAAGACTTTAGAAGAGAGACACAGGTCATAAGATATTATACAGTTGCCCCTCATGTTGTCATTTGCCCATTTTACATACAAATGGTCTTGGTTTGTGCTCAGGTTTTCTGTGGCATTTTTGTGAGCTGTGACAATTCATCCATTTACACTAATCACATATAAAAAGCACTTTTTAGTCTCAGTGACTCGTGTGCTTCTCACAACACAACAGTGCTCACAAAGACCACTTAGAAAGACCACAGTTGTCTCGTGTCATACTGCTCACAGTTAATAGAAGATTTCCAGCAGTGTAATACGATGCTGTCAGGCCCTAACTGCAGAGGACTGGCTCAGCCCCATCTAGCAGTGTAAGTTTATATGCCAGTACCATTCAAATTATCATTAAAGACAAAAACAGGAGTGTGCAAACCAGTGCTTACCCAATGTCAGACAGTCATTACAGAGCACCGCAGCTCAATACAAAAAATACAATCAGAAACCGATTTGCCACTGCATTTGTTCAATCATTAGTTTGTTTGACCTGCCTGTTAATGATTCTGAGTGCCTGATTGACTGTTACAATAGAGGAGTAGATAATTGGATTTAAAAAGGTTTTACAAGTGAAATAGACTACAAGCACAAAAACCTATGAGGTATGCTGTTATATATAGGATAATAGTCATTTGCCTTTTTCAGCTCAAGGACAATAAGATGGTGAGAAGCTAAAGGTTAGAGCCCCAGAGGTTCAAATCCCCACACTGTCTGTGAACATTGAGTTGAATGAGAAGCCTTTTCCTCTCCCTCAATAGCTACTGAAGGTGCTGTTTAGCAAGAATGGCGGCCGGGCCGTACAGTGAAAAGAGAGACCACTGACACTGAATATGCATCAGCTACAAAGAAGCTTTCGTATAGCTGCTCCTTTGTTCTGCCCTTTCTAAAGAAAGGAACGAGAGAAAGAATGTAGAGCCATGCGAGATGAAATATTTGTTGATTAATGAATCAGAAAATGGACACAAAAATGTTATCTAAATATTTTTATAATTGATTAAGCATTTAAGCCATTTTTCAAGCAAAAGTGCTGAACATAGCCATTCCATTGTGAGGATTATCACCTTGGACATTTTATAAACTAAATTATTAATCAAGTAATCGAGAAAATAATCTGCAGATAAATCAGTGAAAAAATAATTAGTTGCAGCCTAAGGTAGCAGTGTGATAACTCACAAATCACTACTATCCCAGTAGTTGGCACCATTGGATTCTACTGGACTATTGCAATTTATAAATATATATACACATATATGTTCTACTGTAACATGTCAATATCCCCCTAAAAGATGTCATCTTATCAGAGTATTAGTATTAATAATATGAGATGAAACAGGAGAACTGCTTCTGCACTGAACCTCATTTGGGTGCTCATCTTAACAGATGTCAAAAACAGTATTCAGCATTAAATAAATATTAAACTACATGCGTTTTGCAACATGGCATTGTATAAAAAGAGCATATCCTGCAAGCATGGCAAATTTCCCCTCGAAGAATAAATGTTGAAAAGGCATTAAAACCACTTGTACCACAGATTCACCACAGCATATAATATACTGTATATAATAAAGGCCTGACTTGCTGTAATATAAAATGTAGCCATTTTTCCCACAAATACCCAACGTTTGTCGCCTTTTAAAGATTTATCATGGAAAATGTATTCAGCAGTCCCCCATTTGTCTTCTCTGATTGCCTTATTGAAACTTTGTTTTTATTGTATCTGCAGACTGCAAAAGTTCTTTTAGTACAGAAAACCCTTACTGATATAATTTTTCTGTAAACGCAGAATATAGTCCAACTGCAAGCCACAAAATTGGATTGTAGAAGCAGTAATTCCTTTGAAGTGTGAGTACTTTAGAGATCAGTTGTGACTTGTTGGCTTGATAGATGTGAGAGCCTGTACATGTTTAAGATGCCCACGGCCCAAATGTAGCGGTTGTTGAGTGTATGATACAGTTGCATCATTTACTGCAATTGTCTCACATACTGTAGGTCTCAAGTTACATCTCTTCTCTTAGCCATTAAGTGCTCAGTGCATTATAATGTTATTCGGTGCAAATAATTGTGTGAAATCATGTATGTTTGATATATTATTACATTAAAGACACTTGTGGGAACAATCAGGTGCTGTTAAAAAGGGTTTTAATGATATAAAAGCGTTATCATGTTGAGGAGAATAAAGCCTGGCTGCAGTATAATGCACTGCTCCTGACCTATTTGGACACTATAATGATGTCCCAGTGGAACTGAGAGCACAGTATAAAAGGACATGGTGAAATGCTTGGACATGGGGCCTATAGAAGAGGGAACATATTATGAAATGTTCAATTAAGAACTGAGCTTTCTGATAATTGACTGGTGGTTCCTGACACACAAGGTTGATGAATTCTTCCTAAGGATGTCATCATTTTTGTCGGCAGTTGGATGATTGAATTGAAGGTAATCTGTGTGTGATTTTTTAATGAGAGATGGGAAGTGCTGTCTTTAAAACAATGCTTTTTGCACCTTGCATTATATAACTTTAATAACAGCATTTCTACACTACTCCTAAAAACACATTTGTGTCGCATTGTCCTTTATCTTAGGAGAGGTGTCAGCGCAAGTAAGACATGATGTATTTCAAGTGCGATTATGTGCTGTCTAGTCCAGTGTAGCTATGGTCATCCTTACAGCGGTACTCGATTTTGTTGTCACTGTAAATTCACTCTGCCTGAAGTGCCTTTGGCATCATCACTCTGTGTGCACGTTTTCACCTCTCTATCTTTTTCACACCACTGCATCTTTCCCTTTTCAGTCTTCTTTAATAAACAGCAGGTTGTTTTGCTTATTCCTCATTCACATTGTAGCTCTTTGTTCCTGCCTGTTATATCACTTATACTCTGAAAAGTTCAACTAGGAAGAAACTAAATATCAACCTCCCAGTGTTTTTCTGGGTCAAGTGCAAAATGAAATACAGTAAGACTAGTCAGGGATGCACCATCGCTGGTTTCTATGGTAACTGGAGGGCTGTATTTAGTGCAGTTGTTTCACTGCGCCTGGCTCTCTGTTTTCAACCAGGCGAGGAGGGAAGAGTGAGGACCGTTCCCAAGGGGGCTAAGCAGAAAGTGGGGCAACATCTCCCATCACCGTCAAACAAAATCTTTCAGTTTGAGAAGCGATCATGTCATGAATCCCTTACCTTGTTTCAGACAGAGTTGATGCTGACAGAAGGCACATACAATCAAACGTATATCAGTCACAGTCAGAAATGTAAAAGACGTCACTTATCTGTTGACACAAACACAACTTATGCCCTTTCAAGTCTATATGACATAAGGAGGATAACTCACAAACTTCAACTTAACCTTATTTGTATACTTTTGTTGTTCATACAAAATAAAATTTTGTCTTTGTATGTATGATAATGTGTGGCTCTCTAAAAAGCTGTTTTAGCATGAAAGTAAGACACATAACTTGGCCTAACTTTAGTCAGAATATACTAACATAACCCATGTTCATGGTCATGACAAATGAAAATCTGCTATTTCTTAAGCGTTACAGTACATAATTACATACATTAGCAATAATATAGTCCATGTATTCAGTGGTGTCTATTTTTGAGTTACTAACACATAATTTTCACAAACCTGACCTGAATTTGAGTATAATTACCCTTTAATTAAGTCTGGCTTCATTTACTAAGCATTAAAGGGAAATCAATGACAACATTTACTGTAAATATGCTTCTCTTATTGACGAATTATGCTCAGCTTTGGATAAAGGAACAGGTTATTGAAGACGTGAACAAAAGACTGGCGATTATTGAGCAGGGCCGCCGTGTCTATGAGACCGCTAATGCTAGCCTCCAGCATATCCTGTCAGAGACTGCACTGATCCAGGTCCAGATTGTGAAGAAGCCGGCTGAAATATAACAACAACCATCTCAAAGCTAATAAACACCATCAGGCCTGAAGAGAGCACCAGAGACACCAGTTAGCTCGGCTTGTCAAGACTCTTTTCTCAAGGAATGGAACATGAGGGTCGACTTCGGTACTCCTGCCAAGACCTCAAGCGTAAGATGTTGAAATGTTCAAAGCTGGCAGCTGAGAGCAGGGAGGCAGGCTTGACCAACATCATTCACCCAGCAGAAGAAGGCTGTCAGAGCTTCATCTGTATATCAACACCACAACCACTTTGGGATGTGTAACTGGGGGAAGCTACGTAGAGCAATCAAACACTTCGCAGAGGAAGCAGAGAAGAGCAGCTTTTGGCTAAGACTGAGGATGAAGGACAGGGATTGAGGTCCATCAAACGCGGAGGGCAGCTGCAGCCGGGTGGTAGAGAGACATCCTTGCCACTGCTCCACTGCAGGAGATGTACTGGGGTTAAAGGAGCGAAACATCATCATCATGAGTGGTGGTGCAAAATGATGGTCGATAACATTAAATGACTGCTTTTAAGTGTATCCTGTACATTGCCAGATGCTTCCAACCTTCAGCTGCAGTTGTTTTGTTGCACGCCCTTTTGAGTGAAATACAGCTACTTTAGATCGTTTAGTTTGGCATTTTGACCGTGTTCAAGGTATCTACCAGCTAATGGTAGGCTACCTGGTGCCAGAGGTACATAGAAGGAGTTGCTGTATTGTTAACTAGCGATGGCACATGCAGCTGTAACGTCCGCACCTTAGGGCAGCTATTTCAACAGACAGCTCTGGTACTAAAACAAGGCACCGACATCTGTGTTGTGATCCGGCCTGGTAATCACCAGGCGTATGGGAACGACATTTCGGTACCTAACCCTAGCTGTGACACAGTTAAAAAAAATGCATATCTCTCTTTCAAAAGTCCTACATTAATGATGTGCAGCACTTCTGGCCAGATGTTTTCTGAGCCCAAACCACAGGCATACACTCAGCAGTTCCCATTTAATATTGTATAGACCTGCTGCTCTTGAGAAACATGACTTGGAACAAAATTCATTTGTTTCAAAACACAAACACACATTTCAGTGCCAGGTGACAGCGAGATGTAAGAAAACAAGTAGAGAAAGTTCAAAGCAGGAGCACTCTGGGATGTAGTATTTAAATGAGGCTGGAGTGAAGGTACAATGAGGGAAGGTCTACAGCTGTTTGAAGTGTGAAAGTATTTCCTTTTCCTACACTTTGCTTCTAGCAACTCATTTCAGGTTCAAGTGAACCACTAGAGGCCTGCACCTGTCACAGACACATTGGTGTTAACTATTTGAAAACATATAATTAATAAAGCATTAAATAAACTATGCATGGGAATATATTTAGTACAATTTCGCTATATATTTTATAGCTAAAATGAGTTAGCTCTCACCTTTAAGTTCTAATACTTTTCATATTTATCAGTTTCTTTTTGAACATTTTGAACCACATTAACATGCAGCTACAAAGCACTGCAGTTCTCATACTGATATTTATTTTGTTCCTTAATTTGAGCAGCAAATGAATTATGTGAATTAATGGTTGAATTAAGGGTTCTGCCCCATAAATGCATTAAAGAAACACAATCACAAAATGTGAAATGTTGTATAAATATTGCAAAATGGAGGTATGAGGAGGGAAATGAGCCAAAAAAGAACTGTAATGTACGTACATATGAAACTAAGTGTTAATGGAGAGGAAATGTTACAGACACTTGTTTTGCTTTGGGAAAAACAAGCATTCACAGTGCTTGAATTTTCTCTGACTCACAATAAACAGAAAATGAAAGTTTTGTGACTTTAGAGGAGCAAAGAGAATTGTCAGTGCCTCTGAGAGCTACGCTGAGCACAGCATGTGTTGCATATAAAAATATATTCGCCCCCCCCCCCTTGACTTTTTGTTCTGTGTTTTGTGCATCAATTGATTTTCCAAAAGCAACCAATTGGGAGTTTTCTGTTAGAGACCAACATCAAGTTGCCCTTTTATTAAATAATAAAGGGAAAATGTATAAATCCAATAAAATAAATCCATCCAACATCTATACTTGCTTATCCTTTGGAGGGTTGCTGGGGGCTGGATCCAATCCCAGCTGACATTGGATGAGAGGCGGTGTACAGCCTAGACAGGTTGCCGGTTCATCACAGGGCTGACACACAAACAACCATTCACGCTCACATTTACACCTACGGGCACTTTAGAGTAACCAATTAACCTTAACTGCATGTCTTTGGACTGCGAAAGGAAGCCAGAGCACCTAGAGGAAACCCACGCCTATAGCCTAAAGCCTAAAGCCTAAAAGTCACAGGTTATGTATAAGTATGTTTTCCTTTCAATTTGATGTTTCCAGTTGGTATGGTGATACTAATGTAGTTTCTCTGCTACATTCATTGACTCATGGCGGTGTGCCACGCCTGAATTTTCAATGATCTACCAGTCCTCTGTGTATAATGTTGCTGCATTTATCATTATTTGCCAGAAGTCATTCTGTTACACAAATGGCATAGTCAATGACATTGTTTCCTGTTTTCTGCTCTCTTGATACCAGCTTAACATTTCCTGCATGTGCTTCACAATAAATTTGTTAGAAGCCAGTGGGAGGCCTTTATTTTGAAGCCAGTTCAGAACAATGCCAGCGAGGTTCTCTGATGGTGAATTGAGACGATTACATCTTTGACAAAGCAGAGTGGATCAGAAAACTGCAAGGACTGATGCTATCTTGAGAGCGATGAAGAAGTTTTAGTAGCTGGACTAAAAAAAAAAAAAAAACTCTTTTTATTCCGGTTTAGTTTTGTGAGCAAAACAAGGAATAAAACAGAGCTGTGGTCAGATAAAATGGTTAGATGTCCTGTGGACATTCAGAGGGCAGGGCTCTGTTCATGCTGCTCACAGCAGCCCAGTTCTGTTAAGATTTACATCTGCACATAATACCAATAATCCTAAATTATGAGCTGTGTCTGTTTAAAAAAAAAAAAAATTTAGCTGAAGTTGAAGTGAAAATCCTCAGCAGTTGTTCACAGTGGTTCTGTTTACATGCAGCAGAGGGCATTTCTGCTCCACAATAATTGTTAAATTAAATGGATTTTTAGAATAAAACAAAATCCTGTTGTTACACAATTAACATTCACTCCCAAAAGATTAACTTGGGAATGTGTATGACAACTATAATTAAATTAAATTTCACTGTGAGCATAACTCAAACAACTAAACTACAATCTGTATGAGTCCACTACCTTCTACACTATGTTTGTGTATGTTCGGCAGAATTCGAGCACATTTTTCAGTACTGAAGGCAGAACAGTTTTATAGGAAATATTGTTCTAACTAGAGCCAGAGGACAAAGTGTGAAAAATGATAACAAATGGTGAAAACCCTTTGCCAACACTGGTGTTTGTAGAAGAAGCAAACCACCGGCATGAATACATTTATGAATTGTTTATTCATTGTCTTTTCTTTTAGCGCATCGCAACCAAATTTCAGACTGCCTTTCAGATCTTATCACAAACACGTGGCATCAACATAGACAGCTGTATAGTTGCAAAACAAATGATTGTGGTACAAATTTCATCTTGTACCAATGTACATTCTGAGAGAGTGGTCATTTAATGGTCTTTACAGTTTCAGCATTCATATGAGATTAATATTACATTACAGACAACAGTTCCATTAAAAATGTAGCCTGTCATCCAAGAATCCGTCACAGCAGCCTTTTCCTCTCGTGCAATTTATTGTCTGCATGTCATTCCAGCGTGCTTGACAGACTGCTCTTTCTTATTTTTGGCTTTTTTTAAGAGATTTATGAATTCTCACTACCACGTTCTGCTGTACATTCTGCCTTCCGTTTTACTGTTATTTATGTTTACAATATTTTATCCCATCTCTTTTTATCTTACATTTTTGAGCAATGTATGCGGAGCTGGAATGTGACAAACACATTTGCATTTTGGTACTTTATACTTTATATATGTAGCTCCATTTTATGCTTCTTAATACTTCATACCTTTTAATTCACAGCTACAGTTACTATTTACCTTGAAGATTATACACATAAAACATGTTATACATTTCCAAAATAATGATAAATAATCACAGAATAATCTAGGCAACAATATATAAATTGTTAATATTAACTACATTTCGAGTACATTAATATACTGCTTACACGTTAATGCATCAGAAATAATACCATTCTGTATTAATATCATGTGTAATAATATTACTCTGAAAATATTTTAAGTACATTTTTCTGAGAATACCTCTGCAGGTAAAGGATCTGAATATTTCTTCCACCACTGGATAAATGCAAAGAGGCAAACTCACCAATCTGGTTTGTCTTTCATTCAATTTAACATATTTCTTACAGAACGTTATATAGAACGGTGTACATTTCCCCCATTTCTACATGAGTTTTAGATCAAACAAGGATATTCCTGGATGATGTCTCCTGTTTGATTTATAATGAGTGAATTTGTAGAGGAGTAATCTACTTTTGAGGCGCTTGGAACTGAGGGGAGAGCTGTATGACTGCGAAGAAAAAACCACCTCCAGACTACAGAGCCGTCATTAATCAGACCCTTGGCTTGCAGTCCAGTGCCTGCTGCTACGTTCCCTTCAGACCCCGTTGTTGGGTATTTGTTGATTGTCTGTAGTCGCTCTTCTCCCGTCCTCTCCCATCCACTTCCTCCCTCTCATTAATTAAAAGCATGTAGTGAATTTCAACTCACAGCTCTCTCTCAGAAATATGCAGACTAATTCTCCCATCGGGCTGTTTTTCGGCACGTCTCTTTTTGTTCGGGAAACTGCCTTTCTCTGTCAGTGACGAGAGCCAACATGCCACAACATACTCCAGTTCTTTCAGTTTGACTCGTTGACAACGTGACTACTTCGGCAGGATAATAAAAATGGGTCTATTTAGTGATGATTAAGGGACTAATTTGCCTTGTTGTGGCCATTGTTTAAGCTGCGTTCAACACACATAGTCATCACTGGGGTTGCAGCCACTAAGCTTATGGGAAGTGTGACTTATGCTGAAATGAGCAGTATCTGACTGTGACAGTGTGGTGTTAGACAAGGGATGGCAAAGTGTCATTTTCAAAATAACACTGTCACAAGAAGAAAGCGGTTAAGTGGCTACTGCTGAAATTGAAATTTCAAAATTCAAAATGGGGTGCAAGAGCTACAGCAGAGACCAGACACATTGTATTGTACGTGGGCAACCTTAAAACAAACTGGAGTGATTCTTGGAATGAAAGTCTTTACTCTTTTCATGTTTCCGTTAACACACTCACATCTGCCGAAGATGCAGGTTGCTTTTATAAAACAACTGAAAAAAACGCCTCAGAAGAGTTCTCCATTATTGCTACACCCACACTGTTCTTTTCTCTGACATACAAGGTGTCATCATTTATGGCTACTGCAATTGTTTGCATATGCAGTAGCTCCTCTAGAATCTGCAGCCGAAATTGTCAAAGATGATTGTTTCATTCCTCATCGTCCCTGGCGTTTTAACACCACTGTCGGAGTGTGGCGGAGAATCTTGATTCCATAGCTGACAGATGCCAACTTTCATCCCTTTTTAGTTTCCTTCAGAGAGGCACTATGTTGGCTGAGAACATAAATTCAAAGTGAGCCTGAAAGTCAATATCATGGGGATTTGACCAGCAGAATATCCAAGCCACATATGCACCGTTTGATCAACTCTATGGGTTTATATTAGGATTGACATTTTCTTTCTACTTAACAAAGCTTTGCTTATAATTTCATGAAAAGTGATCTCTCTGGGATTTAATTTAAGTGTTTTAATTGATTTTAATAAGCATGAGGATTTCTTATTTTTTAAGCTATTTTCCACACAAGCTGTGTGGCGCGTCAGGCAATTTTGCCAGCTGTGTAGGTGCAATATTGTTAGGGGTGGGGATGTGTGCCCTCAGGTAGAGCATTAAAATCATCAAACAAAACACACACAATATACTCAAAGCTGGCCATTCTCCCCAAGTTTGGAGGGCATTGTGTGAAAAGATGTTTATGGTCTGGTGAAACCGCTCAGATTTCAAGGGGAATGCCTAAGATTTATTAAGTCCATTCAAACTACACAGTCATTTATCAGGCATGAAAACTTACTGCGGCAGCAGCAGCAGCCCAGCTTTGGAGTAAATAAAACAACAAATTCACTCAGTATGCTGTTCTGGTCATCTCTCAGGTCAGGCAACTGTATGGTTTCAGAGCTTTGCATCTCTCGCACATTTTGGTTATGGTGGTTTAATGCAAAAAGGTTTTCCCATTCCAGGGTGAATTCTCTGCCTCTTTGAAAGTAACTTCAATAATTTTCTCAACAGGTTCTCATCATAATTTAAAAACTGAACTACAGAGAAAAGATTTGAATTAAAAAAAACATAGATAAAGCCTTAATTTTAAGGAAGATGAAAACTGTGCAAAATAGTATTATATATTATAAATAGTATAATATTCTAAAGTTCAAACAGTGGCAACTTTACTATTATCTCAATATACTAATTAATATACTGTAATGTAACAATGTATTTAGTTGATTTGTGTAGTAAAGCACTCCTTTGTTCTTCAATACTAATTTGTCACTTATGTCAGTGACATTGTTTGATATCGGATTCAGACTCTTTGACGTTGTAAGTACAGACTGCTGCATGCTTAAATTTTGAGATGAAAAGTATTTTTATGCATTTACAGTGGCAGTGTTTGAATTTGTGTTGACATTTTCCTGGGCACACTTGTTGGTATGCAGGTTACTGAGGGCTTGATTTGATTATTAATGATCTGACACACGCTATGCAGTTACTCAAAGCTGCCTCGTCTGAAGCTGTAATTGCAGCAGTCCAGGCTTATATAAAGTTTACCCCAGCTATAGACTTATTTTCCGACAGGGTTTTACTTAGGGATTGATCACTGTATTGTTATAAAAAAAACAATTCAGCAGAAAATATGTAGTATTTAGACATTGCTGAGATTCTCACAATCAAAACAACATTTTACATTTCTTGGCTGTAATTTCTGTGTTTACAGATACATTCCTCGTAGCTTTAAATTCATTCTTCCTCAGCCACAGCAACGATATTTTCAGTATAAAACACCCTCTGTAGACTTAAAAAGTAGCTTTCTAGTTTGTAGTTTGCCTCTTCATAGAGACTGAATTCTGTGCTTTTCCTACATTGACAGTGGTTACAGTGGATAACAATACAAGGTTTCACAATCACACTCAAATCACTCCTGCAGCATAATCCATGTTCCAAAAAGTAAAATTTTAACCAGAACATGTCTAAATATACAGCTCACAACAAACTATCTTGAAAATGAATAATGTATATGTATATTATCATATAAGTCATAAGGTTGGCATAATCTGCCATTCATCTACAATGGGCAAATAGCTACTGTAGGTAATTTGAAGTAGGTTACATGTTGACTGAGAAATGGAGCCATTTTACCTTAGTCCAGAGAATATACTGTATATAGTAATGTACTTTATGGTTATGTTGAACCTTAAATCATACGACTCTTTTTACTGTCACTACTGTAGGGCAGTCAGTGACACAATCATAAAATGACCTTTACTGCTTCCGTATCTAGTTTTGAGGATACAGTAGTAATGTGGGCACATCCAACTCGCGCACCTATTGTGGTACTCTTGTACCACAGAAGATAATACAATTTTACACATTGTTTAATCTTAATTTATTACTATTTTCAGTCGCCGAAGTGCCCACTGTTGCATTCTTTAGGTTTGTTTGAACATACATGTTTAGGATAGGATTTGTAGGATTTTCAAGCCACTGCTGAACTCCACATGTCCATGTTGACTGTAGATTGTAAGCCTCAGGGCTCAGCTGATGCCTCTGTTAATTATTTTAACTCTCATGCTCAGGTCAGGCAGCTCAAGGCATGTTCAGACATCTCTTACTGGCCTGCACATACTGTAGCAGGGATTGGCTAACTGAACATTTAAGGGGCCAAATTGCCATTCCTGCATTTTTAGTCCTTTTACTGTAAATCACATTTACCCTGCATTACTGCTGAACGTTTGTTCGTTTGTTTTTCCAACCTTTCCAGTTGCATTTGTGTTTCATCACATTCATCTTCTTTCTTACAGATACTTGTATTTGGCTGCTAAACATCCATTAGACATCCATCAAACATCATTATGTTTTTTGAAAACATCCACTCCTGCTTGTTGTTTGTCCTCCTAGTTATATCTTTTGGTATGTTCTGAAGAGGACTTGTTTCAAGTGAAGTCCCAGATATGGAATCAGTGTGGCACCAAAGCGTTGAGAATTAGTTGAAATTAAGAAATATTTCTCACAATTCAAATAAGTATTTAGAAAAAACAGGTGGAATGTTTTGTTGCCAGGGGAGTCACATAATGTCTTACACAAGAGCTTATTTACTGAGCATAATGTTGAACTTTCCGAGATTCAGAATTCCTTGTTTGTACCTGATAATATAAAGGTTTTACCTGACTATTCCCCTGAGCAATGAGCGCTGTTGGAGTCGACTGAAAGCATTGAAGCGTTCTTTTACTTGACTATAAGTGCATGGTGTCTCTGGAGGAGTAAGTCAATGAAGAGAGGAGCGTGCTCTTTCTCCTTCATTGAGAATGAAAGAGCTGAGAACATTGACCTGAACAAAGTCACTTACAAAATGCAAAGATGAAACTTGAATGTTATAGTAATATTTATTCCTTCTGTCAATGGATACATAGTTTATGTCTTTCTCTGGTTAGATTTGCTGGACTGCAAACTGAGTAGCATTTCTACCTCAAATCTTTCCAGTAACGGCTACAAGATTACATATCACAGCTCACAAGCTCTCACTATACAAAGCTCACACTGTAAATATGGATAACTTAGCTGTTTGTGCAAGGATTGGAATGATGCCAAATGTAGGAATGGACCTTCATAAACCAGAAGACAAATATATTCTTCCTACACCTATGCAGATGTCTGTTTGGACAGAGGAGATTCACAGATCACTAATTATCATCACTAGTCATGGTAGTATGTTAATTGTTAGCACTACATCCCAACTTGTCCATCTGTTTAGAGTTTGTCGTATTTTTCCTTGGAGATGTTCTTCAGTTTGATAAGAAGCGCTAGCTTTAACATTAATTTACTTGTTTGCATTTGAATTTAAAGGAAGAGGTTCAATATGCATATTTTACAGATGTAGTTTGTTAAAAACACAGCCTGTGCTTTCTATTTTAGCTCTAGCTCTAAATCTGTAGTTTTTCAATAAAGGCTTTCAATCTGCTTTTAAAAAAATCCCAAAAGCTGGTATCATACTCCAGTTTACATTTAAAAGGCTATGTACTGAGGGCCTTGCTGAACTGTGGATTAGGCCCAGTGACAGGGGTCGTGGTAAACTCCTCCTGTCTGGGTTATCAGTCTCTGACAGCCCACTGCTCTTTGATCGCTGCTGCCGTCACAGGAGCATGCATCACACACTTGTCAAAGCGCCTCTCCTCCACCCACCCCCTTTCCGCTGAAAGTCAAGACCACAGTCTCACCACACATATATTTACGTGCTCACAGACACCCTTACAAGGCGTGTGTGCACACAAGCACATGCGCACACATACAATACACATATACAGACACGTTCCCATTATGGTGACAAATCCTGCCTGAGCTGGCTCCCATCTGTGAGTCATGGTGTGGTGTGTCGTACGAGTCAAACTCCCCCGTCATCTGCCTTTCACAGATGGATCTGCGGGGTGTCCAAGGGCCTTGTCTGGTGGCCACGATTGTGGGACGGTTCTGATTCAAACCTCACATGATCCAAATCGAGAACAGACACATTTTTCCCAAGCTTTGAGGTGTGAGGGGACAACTCTCCAACAAGGGGGTCAGGTTAATCATCGTGGCTTGACTGGGTTTAATCCATTAAACCATGAGTTCACCCCTACATAGCTTGGTTGGCTGAATCTCTACACTGATCCTATTTTCTCTGTATACATATCCGTTCTTTCACTCTGGTTCTTATTTGCCCCCATAATGGGATTAACTCCAGTGACACCAATCTGAAATCTCACTTTAAACTCTGCGGGGTGAGTCTTATTTCACTGGTTATTCCCATAAGGGATAAATCATGGCTTAGGTTACATAATTAGATTCCTCTCTCCAACCTAAATGTAAATGATGACAAATTAATGATAAATAGCTCAGTGTATGCACTTATTGTTTTCTGCCGCCCGGTCAAGATGCCTCTGGTAACATAAAAAATAACTGACAAACCTTGTTAATTAATGTGTCTGTTAGAATATGTAGAGGGCGCTGTCATACATAATGGATGTTGTCAGGCGCAACTCAAATTCATTGCAACCTAATGCTGCCTCAACGACTTTGGGTCTCTGCAGCAAATAATGCTTTGTCCAGCTCTTTTGGCAATAAAGATCAAATAGGTTTACTCCACGCCTACACTTAAAACACAATACGTTCTCAGTTATTGTTGTTGAACCCACCAATAACTTTTGAAACACAGCATTTAAGCAAGCTTATTATCTAGCTCTCTTCCACCTCATAATAAAATCAACGTGGAACAATTGACCTTGGCGGAACAAAAAACCCTTTCATTCCTCTCTGCCTCATTCTCATGGTGCAACAAGACATTAGAAAGCCATTTCATTGCTCTGCTCCCAGAGCCATTAACAATCAACAATAGTTTTTTTTCCTCAACACCCTCATTTCTTGTTCTCAGTGGTCAAAGGCAACACCATACAAGGGCATCTATTTTAGATTTATATAACTGAAATGTGCAGAAAAGCATATGGTTGTTAATTAATATGGGGATTCAATGAACTGTTAGTAACCACATTTGGCCTCATTTATATGAATGTGCCTGAAGGTTTCCGATGTTGCTTGAAGATGTATTTTCTTCCTAGAAGGACCTATGGTTTACAATTTGTCTTTTCATTGTGATTCATTTATTGATTGATTCATACCCTGCACCCCATATGCATATGGATTTTTAAAAATCTGAATCTATAGTTCAAATCGAGTGCCAGTGTTTGGTTTGTCC
>NW_023340257.1:18919382-18956680 GCF_004916995.1 Morone saxatilis | reverse complement strand
TCTGGACTACTGTAGAAACATGGAAGGGAACCTGCGGTGTCTGAGTCACCATTCCTGTACGTTAACACCACATTTGCATAAAAATAATAAAATGGTGCAAGAACCAACACTAAAGCTGTCAACAGTGTAGCTAAATTGAGAGATAATCCATTGGAGGTTACATCAGTCTTATCTTGCATTGTGACATGGTAGAAAAGCAAGGCAATTGCAGAGCTTTTTCAAAGGGTACAGTGGATGTGCAGTGCAGTATATGCTAATGCTATGCAGCCATTTAACAAGGTGACACAAACTTAACTGCTTTGTAAAGGGTTTAAAGCATAGTACACTATAGAAAGGTATTGTTAAGATGCCTCTATTATTTGAAATGCAGGTAGGAGTGTCTTTTGGTTAAGGAGAGAGAACACGCAGTTCAATCATGGCTTACTATTAGTCCTTCATCACAGAGCTTTATGGAATACATTATCTAGATGTAATGTTCATTGGAGTATTATTAATGTGTGCATTCGTGTGTTCACATGTAAAAGGGTCATCTCTGAAATCAAACCAATCTTTAAGGTCCTTTTAATCCTTTACACCCGATTTTATGTCTTTTAACTTATATATAAAGCTGTAAATGGTAGTGGACCAGCCTCTTCAGCAGACTCCCTGTGCTTTTATGTGTCTTCACATTAACTTTAACCCTATGTTAGATATTTGACTTTGTTCAGCTTTGCTTAAAAACTGCGAAACACCAAAGATATTTGAAAGGGCACCATTTTAAAGGAATAATTTGACATTTTGGGGGAAAATGCAGATCCGCTTTCACTAAGTTAGATGAGAAAATCGATACAATTATCACGTTTGTTCATTGTGGCTTTATATTGAACAGACAGGCATGAGAATGGTATTGATCTTCTTATCCAGCTCGACAAGAAAATCAAAGAAGCATGCTTTCTAAAATGTTGAACTACCGTATTCCCATAAGAAAGAGAATTCTCATTGAGAGAAGTTTCCAACTAGTCTGTCATCTTGCAATATCTTCCTCTCTCTGTACCTCTACTTAGTATATTATTCTTATTATTGTGGTTTTCTACTGGTTTGCTTACTGTTCCTAAGCATAAAAAATTATTTTGATGTAGTAAAATCACCTAAAAATGAACACCACCTTCTCATAAAGCTTATAAAGGCTTTGTAAAGTTGTAATTAATAGCTTTATCGGTGGTAAGTAAATCATTTATTCATGCTTGATAGATCAGTTATAACACATGAATGAGGTCAACTTTTAGGCAGCCAGTTTGATAAATGTAAGTAATTAATCAAAGGTAATAAACCATCAATTCTGCAGTTTCAAATGTTAAAACAAATCATTAATGAAAGGGCAGGTTTATCATTTTCTAATAAGCCATCAGCAACAGCAATCGTAAATGTTGACAAGGCTTTACAATAAAATTCTGTAGCTTTAAATGTTAATGAGTAGTTAATAAATGGATAGTGGCCCTGATGCCCTGCAGCTACAAGAGATTTGTGACAAGCCTGCATCCCAAAAGTTCTCCTCAATAATGGTTTCTTACTGATCTATAAAGCAATAGTAAATTATTCATTATCCATCAATAAACCCATTAATGGCCTCTTTATAAAGGGTGACGAATTAGAAAATGGTACCAATATACTGTATTTATTTTACACTCTTCATTCTATAAGTGAGCGCTCTGTGCAAGCGAGCTGACTCCACCTGCACTCAGGGGCATTCCAGTTTGATTGACATTTCTTAGCAATTTCTTAGCAAACAATCTGTTTGACTGCAGTCCTATTTTATCGTGGCCTCTCTGCCTTTCACTGCACCTTCTCAGAATCTGCTGGATAGTGTTGAGAGCATTTGGCCAGTAATATCATTTACTCATGCAGACGCATGCTCATATTTCTCTTCCTCTTCGTTCAGTCATCTTTCATTTCTATCAGGCACACCTTGTCCTGAACTGGACCCATCTTTACATTTTATGGTGGGCTTAAAATATAAAGGAGGACATGTGTTTTTTCCCTCCATAATATCATAATGTGACATGGAAGAATTTGAAAGGTTTAAATTGTGCTTTGACCCCTCAAAGAAAACTCTATAAACGTGTGGCAGGAGGTCTGTTTATTCGCATAGTACCTACGAAACAGGATTACTGTCAAAAAAACGAATTGGTTATTGTCTTTTCACGAAATCCGGCAGTAGACCGGGAGTTTTTGTGGCCTTTCCATCAGAGCATTTCCCAGTTTATCTTAATGGAAATCATGTTTGCAGTGAAGACCAGGAGAGGCTTGAGCTGCATATTGAGTCCAACATAAGATGAACAGTGAAGAAATTAGATTTTATAACACATCCATACTGTAGAGAGGAGAGGATTTCCGATGCTTTAATATGTTAACAGCAATAAACAGGGCCTCCGTGTGCCGTCTATGCTCATAATATTCACCAACACATGCCTTATCATTGAGGGCTTTTTATCCCAATCACTCTGAACCTGATTCATGTTCATGGCACATTGTCAGTTACATGTGGAAAAGGTCCACGGTGAAGCACAAAATGGATTGGGCGTCCATGGTGGCTAATTCTGATTCAAGGAATAGAGAGGGCTGTGTTAAGGATGTTAGGCATTAAAGAGTTGTCTTTTTCATGGGATTATCTGTGAAGGAGGAAGTCAGTATTCAGAGAGAGCTGACTGGCACGGCAAGATCAGCTTCCATCCAAGTAGAACACTTCTTCAGGCATGCAAAACATGCAGACTTAAGTCACATAATCCCTTTCAATATCAGTGAGGATGTCAATACACTGACATGAATGGAGAGGATACATCAGTTTTGCAGGCTTACTGTTGTTTCACAGTGTTTGCAGTGGTAGGTGGCAGGATGCTATTATTAGCCACTGCAGTGATATAAATGTTACTGTAGATTCACTGACACTATGATGACAAAACATATTTAAACCATTGGTGAAACGCAGTCCCATCTAATAAAACATCATCAAGAGGATTGCAGGTTACATTTTATTCTTTGCACCCCAACGTTGTGGCTTTCATGGGGCCTGCAGATATTGAAGTAAATAATTGGGCATACAAAGCTAACACTCAAGCACATCTCAGGGGCTAAACAAACAATGGCACTCTGCACATTTGGTGCCCGAGTTCAAATGAGACTGTAACTGTGGATCATAACAGGGCTTTTCTGGTGTTTTGTGGAAGCACTGTTCTGTCAGCGTGACTAAGCAAGGCTGTCCAAGTCCAGCTGACCATGACTGTCTGAGAGAGCTATGAAAACAATCGCTTTTCAAAACAAGCGGTTTCAGGCAAATTGTTGCTGTTACACATTCAAATGTTGAGAATGGCTTTGTTTTTGCTTCTTTATCCTACTGCCAAGCATTTGAAATCCTGCACTTAACATATTGGAAATGACATTCAGTGTTGAACGCAACATATTTCAGGATGTTCTTATTATATCCTATCAATATTTGCTGCTGCAGCAGCCCAGTTTCTCCATGAAGCTCATTAAAGTTTCATTGTGTCTCATCTCATCTTACTTTACCCTATCATGCACTTTGCTTTCTGCTATAAAATCTGGACATTAATAAAGATTTCATTGATCAGTTTTATATTTTTGAATGTGATAAATGGAGAACATGGAACGTTTAAATGTGGAAGTCATGTTTGTATATCTATTTATTTATCCATTTTGTATACTTGCTTATTCCTGGAGCTTAATCCTGTACCCATATATACATGGGGTGAAAGCCAGAAAAACACCAGCAGGGTTGGCTTGAATTCAAAACTCATTAATTCCAGTTAAATTATTGAGTTTTAAATTACTTTAAACTGAAGCAGTAAACAGAAAACTCACTGTAATTACAATCTGAATTGAATAAGCCACTGTAGAGTTCAGTAGAATTCCCTATAATTTTATAAAATGAAATTAAAATGTGTTAAGCTTTTAATGTGAGTGAACTGTAATATGATTCACTATATTGATACAAATGGACAATAATAAAAAAAAGAAAGTTAAAATCAAACTATATTGCAGGGAAACTGCCTCTCGTGTCTTCATGCTTTAATATGGAGGGATATGTTAGTTTTATCCTACTTACTTGATAATAATTTGCTATTTGGATATGGTTTGCTGTGTTTCATATATTTAGAAAATTGAAGCACTATATCATCTTTCACATTATTAGGTGGTAATAATAAGAAGAAATGACACATTTGGGTTTAAAATTATACTCAAAATGCCTTTAACTTTGCCTCTCTAGCATACTTAAAAGGAAATCTTTTCACTTTCAATTTTTAACCCTGACAGTGCTACAAGCTATCTCTCATCAGGCCATCCAACTTGTGTTGAGTCTTTTTTTTTTTAACTGAATGGGTACATCTAACAATAAATGGCTAGTCTGATGTACAGTGAATGCCTGTATGTAGTAGGGTTTAAAACTTGAGTTTTGTATCGTGTTTCCTTGGTAGCAACAAGGCAAAGAAGCTGCTTGGGGAAGCCATAGCCTTGGCTTCTCTTTTTGCTTCTTTAAGGAAACCTTGTCAGTAACAAAACCCATGCCGCTCTGTTTCCATGCAAGTGTGAATGCAGGCAGCACTATGCTAGTTTAAGCTTTATGCATGTGTCTTTTGCGCAGATGTTGTGGCTCAGATCAAGCTTGATTGCAACAAGGTAGGTGAAGGACAATGGTTTCCAAAAACAGCTGTTTTGACTTGTTGGTGCCAAGAAAACGTGATGAAAAAAACTCTTAAGAGGCTGAGTTTGTGTATGCAGATCATCAGGTGCAGCATTTCGTTTTTCAGTTTTTGCAAAAAATTGTGATTGCATTTCCTCAGACCACCTCTAAATTTAAAAACAAGTGCCACTATAATTCTCACGGCTATAGTTGACGGCACACACACACACTCACAGACATCCCCAAAATCACAAAAGAGCCCTTTTATGAATGTTTACTTTTCCCCTTTTATAAACTTTTTTCATCTCATACATTAAAATGAACATTTATTTAAGATTTAATTAAGGTTTAATGTGATTACATTGAATTTGTAATGTCTAATTATAATGACTTTAATTACCAGCCCATAATGTCATGCACATCCGCATGTAGGGAGTATGATAGTCTTCCCTTCCAATTGATTAAATACCAACTATATAAATGCTACAGTGCACCATGCATACGCTATTTTTCACACCTAAGCTGCTTTTTATGAAGGAACGTGCAGTGAGAATGTGTGCACCTCACACATACTTCAGACCTGGCGTACACCTGCTGCAGGTGATATGATAAGGTAATGTATAAGGTATAAGGTATAAAGAGATATGGAACTGTTAGTATAGTAAGCTCCACCAAACATCTAAATGGCAAAAATGTACTGTATGTGTAGCTTAATACAATATTGAATCAGGCAACAGACAAAAATAATATTTTTATTGTAATGCTAGTGACTGTATTTAACAGCACTGTCTGGTAAATAACTATGTGCAATGCTGAATTTTTGTGTCTCCTTAAACACAAATTAAATTAGAACAGGGACAGGATGTACCCTTGGAAGAATATTTGGAGTGCTGTATAATCGTATTTAGGGTGCTGTATATTTGTGCTTTGGGCCTTGGCACCTTCCGCACAGCAACGGTTTACTCAAAGGAGAAGGCAGACTGGATTCTCCTCGCAGCCCATTAAGAAACAGTCTGCCGCTTTCAAAAGGGATGAATGCAGCTGCCATGATCTGCCATTACAGAAGCTTATCCCAACCCAACCTGCTGATGATACTGTATGTTTCTTCATCCGATTTAAGTGCAAACATGAGCATAAAACATTAACTTGGGGTGGGATTGTGCAATTGTGGTAGCTGGTGCTCATTGAAATCCTGGTGCAAGACAATCTGGAAGAGAGGCTATATGCTAGAATTTTAAATTTGTTGGACACACCTATATGTGTTTACGCCTTTTGTTTTCAGTCGTGCTCAAATCTGCACCCAGTTCACAGAAATAAAACCCCATACTGTGCCATTTCCAGTGTATTGGCTTTTGAGTATCAATAGCAGTGTCAATCACTTTCAGGTTCAGATCATGCTCTGGGCACATCAGCACTATTGCACTGTAGCAGTGCTTGCTTCTCTGCCGCTGCCGCTGGTGTATGAATGCATGTATCACCTTGTTTGATGAGAATATTCACACAATAAACATTTTTCTTATTTACCATTAAAAGCCTGTCGTAACACGCATTTTAAAACACAGATTTAGTACTCAAGGAAACAGCAAAAAGAAATGTGGTGGTAAATGTATTCAGTTGTAGACAATTAATGATGGATTCACCTCATAAATCATGGCAAGTGGCGATAGAGACGGAAATGAGATGTTGTGAGTACATTGCTCTGTGAAAGTAAAGCCAGAAGTTGCTGTGTTAAAGCAAACCTTGCACACTATCTCTCATACCTACTGATTATTTATGTGGTGCTGGTAAATGTGCTGAGCATGGCTAAGTGTATAAATAGCAGTACGGACATCATCAGAGGCTTCAGCTCACAAGGGGGAAAGGGGAGGGGAAAGCGCTTACTACCAGAGCATCAGATCATGAGCAACAGAGACGATCCTCCCTGACTCATCAAGAACGGAGGGAAACTCTGATCCCTCGCATGCTCGTAGTCTGCGTGTTGGAGGCTCATGGGTAACCCTGCTGACCTCTATGGCCACTGGTGCACAACTTTGTGTTGTACTTATTGCATAATTATTCATATGAGATGACTAAGAGCATTATTTAATTACCGTGTTCCCCTTGGTTCACTGACTTATATATGTGGGACATAGTTTAGGATAACACAGACTTGCAAATGTAAGTGTGTTTTTTTTATTGAAAGAAGCTGCATAACCAGAGCAATTATTAGAGCGTATATTATTTGATGTGATTCTCTCAGGCAACTTGTATTATTGCTCAGTGTCACCACGGTCACTGTCTGCGGCGAGATTTCCTTCCTAACAAAGGAGTCACAACATCCTAGTCATGGTAAATGCTATAGTTAAACATCAGCACAATTTTCTCTTAATTATTTTACACCTCCACCATTATCTATGTTCACTTATATGTTCCAGCTCTTTGCAGTGCAGCCCACAGTGCAGGCCTCTACTTTGCCTTGGGTTGTATGGCTTTGTCTGGAGCTCTCTCATCTCTGGAGGTCACATTGGCTGCCCTGGAGGTACTGGTAATGGTCAGTGTGCCAACTGTGTGGGCAATCTAAGAGAACCGTATGCTGTCTGTTAAATCACACTCAGCGGAGGCAGCAGTGTAACACGGCTGTTTGGTATCAGATGAAAATGACACCATGCTTAACATGCGCAACAGAGGCAAACGCTGCCGTCGAGCCATCAGTTAAGCATGCAGTTTATTAGGGCTGGTATTTCTCGCATCCTTTGCTTTCTCACCACATCCCCTCTTGTTTTCAGCAGGCAGAATAACCAGGCCTCACTCAGAATCCATAGGCTAGCCTCTTGCCTCTATTCACAATTTATCCAGCTGGTTAGGTTCACCATAGCTCACAATCAAAAATGTGTTCCTTTATTTGCTTTTTATTGGAGGTTTTATAATAGCAATGTGGGTCCCGGCCTCGAAATGTTTATTTTAGCCTTGTGGCAAGTCAGGCAGAGTAATGTGGATGTGCTGTGTGCCTAGCATTTTCACACATGGTTTGGACACTGCTATAGAAAGGCCCTGTAGCAGGTTGCTTTTCACTCTTCATTAAGAATTCTAGAGGGTGTTTCGACTGAGAGGTGATAATGTTTCTATGGACATTTTTGGCCTCTAGTCACACTCCAAAGACTAACAGGTACTGCAAAAATACAGGCAATAGTATGTTTCAGTTTTCAGTTTATGTAGAAATCTGCAAAAAATACTGCAGTCAGTGAAAAAAAAAGAAAAGTAAAATGAAACATCCATTTTGTCACTATGTGGAGACATAATCCAAGCTTACAGTTATCCAAACGCCTGCCTCACCCTGTGTACTGAATCTCTGAGGTCCTGAAACACTGAACAAAAAGCTGTTTGTCCTTGAGAGTGGCCGCAAATGAGAAGGCTGGGTTGCTACTCTGGGTTTAGAAAAACAGGAACAAGCAAACCACCACTCTGACAGCTGCAGATTCAGTATCTAATGAATCATCAATCATGTATTAAATCATCGGTCTTATTTATATGTGCTAATTAAATACAGTATATGGCTGTATATGTATCGATGTGTGAATCTGAATGTGTGATAGAGCTGAAACTATAAGTGGAATAATTGATTAGTCGATTAACAGAAAAAGAATTAGCAACTATTTAGGAATGTATTTATTGTTTAAGTCATTTTTCCAAGCAGAAATATTAAATATTTGCTGGTTCCTGTTTCTCCAATATGAGGCTTTTCTTTGCCATATATGAGTAAACTGAGTATCTTTCGATTTTGGGTAGATGGTCAGATAAAACAAGTAACTTGAATATTTAACCTTGAGCTATTGGACATTTTTATGTATTTTATTGGCAAAAAAATATGTATCAAGTCCTCTGTTTTAACACTGTAATATAAGCACAGATGAAGATGAGGCAGTGAGCCTAATAACATTTGATTGTTGAAGGATGTTTTGAAGCACAACTGTTTTTGTTTTTGAGTATGCAGCCTTTCCCCTCTCCTCTGCAACTCAGATTTTTAATTAGAAAAGTAACAATAACAGCTAAAATGTAGGGGGAAAAAATCCTCTCACAAGCCTTATCGCTGTGTCACTGAATTGAAGTCTA
The DNA here is from genome assembly GCF_004916995.1 of Morone saxatilis. NCBI lineage: Eukaryota > Metazoa > Chordata > Actinopteri > Moronidae > Morone > Morone saxatilis. The sequence continues at coordinate 18,947,916 of NW_023340257.1, read as the reverse complement.
TGTGCGTGCAGTGTGTGTGTTTGATGTGTCTGCGTGGGAGTTTGATGAATAGATGGAGGGGCAGTTAGCATGCAGTCACAGTATGTAAGATTACAGCTAAAGAGGCATGAATAGCTCTGCTGATATTTGCAGTTCGAGTGTGTGCGTAGTGTGTTTTAATCAATTCCTTAGTGTCGGATGCTTCAGGGAACATGAACATAAGATGGACATCTCAGTGAAGTGCGTCATGCATGAAATTGTACTTCTCACATCACTGTCTTAGGTCAGTCAGAAAACTGGCCGTTGAACGTTACATAATGGCATTTTGAAAGTAAAGGATTTAAGTTAAATTAAAAATTTCACACAATACCAACACTGAACGGTGTGTCACCGATTCCTCAATAACACTAAGAAGATGTAAGATTTAGCTAAATCACCTACATGTAGGGGAGCTCTTGTAGGAAGGAAGGGAGTTGCAAACATGATACTAAAGAAGAAGAAGAAGAGACATGTCTCTTCTGGATGTAATGGATGGCTTTGACTATTGAAGGTTGCTCTCAATGTCAGGGTCTTTTGTGGAGACCTACTGTGTTTACACTTTGTAGAAGGGAGAGTTTGGGTTTGGTAAATATGTCTTGCTTGGACAAACACCCTGTGTTGCTTTGGCTGGGGCTGATAAAAAAAGACTGTTGAGATCTTAATCAAGATTGCTGCTTTGGCAATTAAATCTGACAGTGGAGAATCAGAGCTATTCCTCTGTTGTCGTTGTTTCTGAAAAAGGAAAAAAGAAAAAAGTGGAAAGCGGTTCTTTTTTCTTCATTTACAATAGCTTCAATTAACTGTGATTGCTCCATGTGCGCTTTTAGTTGTGCATTGGGGAGAGACAGAAGAAATTGTGTCTCATTTGAATTGTTTTAGCCTATATACAGTACTGCAGTCGTTTAAATGAGTTCCAGGAAGTTTGTTCCTGTACTAGTCCTGCAGAGTTCAGTCTTGTGCATGAGAGACTGATGCCACTCATGCACATATTCATGTACAGCATTTATGTGTCCTCAGCTTGTAAAAATAACCAGAAGAGATGAGTACAATCTATAATATGCAGTTAAGTGCAGCCTGATTTTCTGAAGTAAGTCAGTGGAAAAACTTTTTCTGTTTGCCAGAAAGTGTTTTACAGGATCAGTGATACTTAAAGGTGCATTAAGTACCATTTGAGTTTGGAAGGTGGTGTTTTTTATCTCTCTCCAAACTAAACACACAAGCGAAAAAGTGCAAGTAATGGATTAAACAGTGTGTTTATCTTCTCTAACATATGCTGCAATCAATAGCATGTCAGACACACTGCCTTGAGGCAAAGGAGCATATCATTACCTAACTAGTTTACATAAATGTGTGGGGTTACAGCCAGGTAAACGTTTAATAGCCCTTTTATGACTTGCATATCCACTGTGCAGATGCTGGTCCTGGATGCTATCAGAATATAGGCTAATATTAGCTGCTCTGTCCTCCTCTTTATGGAATTTGGGGAAGTTTACACTCCAGCCAGTTTTACTCAAGATAGCATTACGTGTGCAAAACACACTTGTTAGCCCTCATCCGAACAGCCTTTCCTTCTGTAATATCAAACATGGAACATGCTATTTGAAAATCTAAACAAGCATGTTAAGGCTAGGCAGCCAAACAGGGTAATGTTAATAACAGTTTGATATTTGTCCTCATCATGCAGGACTAGCTAGCTCCACATTGCAATAACAGAACAATGCTGTTTGTCGTGTGTTTAATATTATATCTATATATTATATTAATATTGTACCAGCTGGTGAGGATACTAATTTTAGTTTTGGACATGTAGCAAATTTTTTTTAGTGTCATTCTCATTTCAAAACAAGTCAGGTGGAAACATTCAAATGTCAGCAAGAAAGAAGTTGCCATTTTCAACCAAGTCATGGAGCTAACCTTAGCTTAATTAGCTATCTAAGCTAGCTATTGCTTATAAATATCATTTTATCAGGCAAAACTGACAGTCTGTATCCAATTTTTCCCTCCAGTTTATGATAGGTGGGTTTAGCTAGTCCCCTGAAATTATACTTGATAGGTGAAATTTATGTCTTTACACATGAATGCAGAATGACTCAACAAAAATATTTTACAGGAACATAAAAGACAGATGTCTCCTTTATACCTGCCTCAGTCCCTTAATTTGACATATATGCCAAGAGATAGCACAGAAATGAACCTAGGGACACATGATAAGAGCGCAGAAAACATTTATTTTTCATTTTACTGCCTCTTTAAATAAACTGGATACAAAATCCGCCCATATTGTGGACATTTTGACATCAGAGCTTGGGATCGGAGTCAATTTCACTATTAATCCTGTGACTAAGATGGGACAGAAAATGGGGGAGGGTGAGAGTGGAATCATAGTAACAACGGGTCAGTTTTTATATAGAAATATACAGTTCTAATATTAACAAACACTATTTTCTTTCATTTTAACATAATGCTAGTGGTTCTATTGGCGTTTTTGTTCTCCCCCCACCCCGCCCCCAAAAGAAAGAAAAAAACAACAACACTCAGGAAGGGGATGAGACGGGGGTCATTCTTACAGGACCACATTTTATTCTGTCATGGAATTGGGATGATACACGAGTATCTTTGTGGGTGTGGGATGGGACCGGAGTGAAAATCCACTCACGTGTCACTCTCTAATGTGGACCAGTAACAGCAAATTACACTGTAGGTGTCATCCCACTTAAAGCTATCCACCTGTTCATCACCCACTTGAACACTTTGACCTTTTCAGTTCGAAGGCGGTAAACATTAATGTTTACCGACAGTACAAACAGTTGGTTGGAAAGTTTGACAGAGAGCTGCGTAGTCCGTGCTTTTGTCACTAATGAACTAAAAAGGTGGTGCTAATTAAAAGTAATGAGCTTTGGTAGGTTGTTTGTGTACCACCCATACAAGCTTCAACTCTATGGTCACTGTGGAGGCTGTTGTAGTATTGGGCAGCATTTAATGTCCACCTTCATTGACATGATATTGAAAAATATTCTTATATTCACTTATTGTTTAAATTCAGCACTTTATTCTTCAGGCTTGGTGAAACTGAATTATTTATGATATTTCTCTGCCAACTCTATTAAGTTTATTGGCTTTATTAAACTTTATGGTAAATGCATAGGATGTTTTGTACTAACAGGACGTACGCTGTTGGTATAAGCCTGCCATTTACTGACTATTTCAGTCTCCTCCCCTTGCGTTATTGCTGTGTTACTGTTTTTCAAAGGCACCGTCGCTATGTTAAACAACCTTTGAGATAAGATACCATAACCTGGTTGCGACGGTACGAACATAAACAAGCTAACAGCTGTTACCTTCTCTTTTGCTGGGATTTAGCGCCTTCCCCATGTGCAAATCTTCCACCAACAAAATGTTCCTCCCGACACTTTTACAGGGGCACCGTCGCTGCTTCCTGGGCATAGGACCGCCCACCACAATTAGGATTGGTTTAAAGAAGTGAAAACAAGCCAGAGAGTTCTTTTTCTCAGAGAGGTAGATGAATTTGGCTATGTGAGACTAGTGACAAAATATCAGTATCAGTATATAATAACACAAAGTTATACAACAGTTCATTACTGACTGTACACTTCAAGAATTCAAAGCCTTCACACAGTTAATGTACAGTAAAGAACATGTTCTATATTCAGCAGTAAGTATTCATTGAATTCATTCATTGCATCTAATAGCTATAATGAAAAAAAATACACGTGTGCTCCCTTACATAATCCAAAGTGAATTATTATACAGGCTAAAGACAAATATTAGCCATGCATATATAGCAGCAAATCATCTTTAAAGAAGAAGGCAGGTAAAATTATATTTCTCCTTGGATTTCTCCTGTTTTAAATTTCATCCGGCAGAGAGGCTCCGGGCAGAAAATGATTGTTCCACTGCTACAAAAATATCAAATCATTTGTATTGAGTCTAGGATGAAATCAAAGATTGAACTATAAATTGAACCTTTTTATGATTCTGACACTATTACAACTGGTGCTGTATGGCCCCAATGTTATTTGTGCTTGCACATTAAGGTGTGACCGTTTATTTCTCTCTGCAGACTGCTTTGAAGTGAACCCTGTGAGGAGGATCCAGAACGACACAATATTCTGGTGAGTTCCCAAATTGAAATTAAAACCCTCTTCACATTTACATAATATACCACCACACATAACCCATCCAGACAGCGAACATGAGCAGAAAGGGATGGGGCAAAGGGATAGAAGGGAATGGTTTTGATAGCAATGTGCTGAAAAATATGATGTTTTCTTCCTCTGACTCTATCACTCAATTCTTATTCCAAAGGATAAGTATGTTTGACTCGCCATGCATGCATATTCTCACTACATTAAACACAAAGGCAAACCCTACAGTTGTACCCATTTTCTTTCACTTTTTCTCCCACATATATTAACTCAAATGGAGAAACAGAAAAATGCAAAAACACAGCATCTCGTTCTTTTCTCCCCTCTCTGTCACATGCAGATTTAACCACATGTTCACATACAGGGAGAGAGGGGGAGAGTGAGCTTCTGCAGAATGACACTGTTAGCTATCCTCTCACATAGGCAGGGTTGGGCTGGCGCCACGGCTGTTTGCCTCATAGCCTGCGCAATGGGAGTCTGCTCCATTATCAGAGCTACTGCTTCGCCACCCTGCAGCAAACCCAGCATCCTCTGCTCCTGCAGATTTAATTTCTTATCTCAATAGGGAAAACAGGCTCTGTGATGAACAGCAGAAAACACCCTGGGCTGCTGTGAACACGGATTGAGAATATATACAATAGATGGTTTGATAAACTTATGAACGGGCATAGCACTGATATCCCTCGTAGGAATTTGTGGTCGGTTGTAGATATTCAAGGGAATTTGCTTTTTACTGTAAATAATGATTCATGGAAGGAAAGATTTTTTCACCATTAATCCAGTTTTGAAGCAGTTATTAATGGAGCTACCATCAAAGGACGAATGAAGCTTTCAACAGGCTCCCTAGTAGGTGAATGTGTATAACGTGCTGCCGCTGTTTTGTGTTTCACATTCTAGGACAAACTGAGTTGTCTCTGTGTTTGCAGATAGATGAAAGCAGCTCTTCAACTGCTATACTCTCACATGACATAAACTCGGCATGAACTGGTGCCACATGTGTGCTCCTTTTGTTAAAAGTCGTGCAAAAGCACATCATCACCTGTCTGAGAATAGAGTTGCTGGATATTCTTAATGACATATTTTCATAAATGATTCTAAGCTTCATACTGCGATGTTACTATAGGAGTTTTTTCCCTCTTGTTTTCCCATTTGCTTTGTTTTTTGACAGCCTGCAAAATTTCATTCCATTCAGTAAGAAGTCAAAGTCTGTGTTGGATCCAAAAGATTTGACTTGTGGCTTTTCAGCCTTTTACTAACAGCTTCATCAATGTCATGAAAAGCCACTACAGTGGTAATTGTGTGTCAACTTTCTCCGGCTCTAAAACAAAAGTTATTATGTGAGCACAAAGAAGTTATGGAACTTGATATACCCTGGCTAAATTAGTTTTCTTGTGTTTTACTGTAATCACCAGGTAGGGCTGCACCTACTGATAGTAGTGCTATCTTATCTGTGGTCTAATGCGTCAGGAGTAATTTATTACAATCATTAAAGTTTCAAGATCTTCTCAGCTCGGGGGCTTTACAGTTCCTTGATGGGTGTTACTTTAAACATCCTTTTCTGTAAAGCACTTGAAGCTGAATTTTTTATTTTAGTTATAATAAATACATGCTGCTGTGTAGTAAAAGTACATTTGTAATTCAACATTACATGTATGTGTGCTTGTGCACTGTGCAGGAGTAGAAACGATCAAATCACAGTACTGCTCAGACACCATATCAAAGTATGTATGGGAAACATCAACACATGCCAGGCATGGTCGCTAAACCTTGCAGATATTGAATCTAATCGTTTTCAGGTGGCTGGGGTTTACATAATGTGGCACTGTGAGAGGACATTGATTTTTCTTGCTTTGAACTGGCAGTCCTGCAGGATCCTTTTCTGCACAAGGGGAGCGTCTGGCCTCAGCCTTGCAAGGGGAAGCAGAAATCGGCTATATCAGCTCATTTGGCAATTGGGTAGAAATAGAAAGTTAATAATCCACAGTTTGAGCAATAACTAAACTTTTAAAGGCAAAAACAGTGCATTTGCCATTTCTTTTCCACCTAGAAATACATGGAAAGGAAAGATACTTATTTTTTTAATGAAATGAGCGGAATATTATCAGTATGGACAGCTTGGGTTGAATATCTGGTTCTTACGTCTCTTTGAAACAGATTAATTTAGTTTTTTTTATTAAGCTTTTAACACTTTAGTCACACAGACGAGATTGTGATGTTAAATTAAAACACAAGCTGATGATGTGGTCATGAGATTATTAATTATTCTCATATTCTTTGAGACTGTGATTGTAGTCTCTTGAAGGGGAACTGAGTGCAGGAAATGAGTTTGACACCTTTGACATATTATTACATGTGAGGTCCAGGTGACAGTACTTTCATTAGTTTTCCCTCTAGAAGCTGTTTTATATAGTGAGACTGCACAGAACAGAGTTCAATGAAGGGCTAATACAGATTCATAACTCTATAGTCGGGTTCATGCATTTGTTGTTGTCTTCATGTGTCCTTGTTAGTGCAAATGAGTCTTGGAGTCGTTTTTAATGAGAAAACACATTGCAACACTTTGCCATCACAAAGATACACCACATATCTTCGAATGCTGCATTTGAAAGTTCAAAAAGGACTAAGATAGTGTGAGGACACTTGATTTAGAACATTTGAAAGACAATTTGTAATATTTCCTCTGGTTATTTGGAGAAACACGTGAGTCTTCAAAGATGCGCTGATAAGTGTGTTGACGTGCATTTTGATTGAATTTCTTACTGCTCAAACTATAAAAATGTAAAAAGAAAGCTCTTGTTGTTTTTTACAGAAGTTGTCAGAGTTGTCAGTTCAGTATACAAAACAAATCAGGCTTATCTGTATGGCCTGCTCGCTGACAGTCACTATATGAACACAGCTAACAACAAGTTAAAATGCTATTGATGGAAACTTAAGATTGCAGCGAAAATAAATAAGCAACAAAATAATAAAATATCATGTAATTTAATTAGAGCCGATACTTTGGGATGCTGTTAAAATGCTTATTTAACAGTTCTCCTTCCCATAAGTTTGACAAAGGCTTCATAAGCATTACCACCGGTTATAAAACTAAACCACTGTTTTCTACATAGAAAAGAATAAATACCATACTGCTTAATAATAATTAACCAGCCCTAAGCAAGGTATTTCATAAATTACTGATTATATGCAGCAATGCAGAGGAGACATTTTTGTTTGTATGTGTGTAACAGAGCGAGATAGAGCATCACTTTAATATTCATTACTCTTTATTAAACTTTGTAAGATTTCAGTCCCCATAATCTTTTGAGTCGCATGTAAATAATATTTTTCATGTCATGTTATCATACAGCAGCAAAAAGCAGAACCAATTGACATGAGTCTAATATCTTGGGAAATTGCAGAGCTCTTAGATTAACAATTTTCCACCATGAGAGCACATTCAGCTTGCCGAAAATATCAGCGCACCAAAGTATAGATTTTTGACTCATTTTGAAATTAGACTCTCTTCATGCAAATAGCTGTTTTGATGTCTTTTGTTGGCATCTGCTGCTTTTCTCAGGGCGCTATAATTAAACAGGAGGAGGCCGCAACCCTTCTTTATTCTGTGTCAGTTTGAGAAATGGGTGTTGCAAAACGCACTGTGTCAAAGCAATACAAGTTGAACAACAGCTAGATTTCGCACACAATGGATTCCTTTTTCAGGAGCGTTTGTATCCAAGGATTTGTGAATTAATCTTCATTACCGTGGTGGCATAGATGTCTGAAAATGCACCAAAAATCAGTTTGTGGAGAATTTGCTCAACAGCATCGCACCACATTTTGCATTTATCACAGACAAGTTTCATATACAACTGGCTCAGTTATGAGGACACATTACTTGTTACTCTACAGCTGAAAAACTTATTGAACTGCTTTGATCTCTTCTGGTAATTGCTTAAGTCGTGACACCCCCAATTATAGATAAACACATTAGAAAATGAGGGTTAATCGTCAATGTTAAGTTCAATTTAACAGAGTTAAAGCACCTTGAGCTTCTTTCAATTGTTTCCCGACATTTTGAGGGCAGCACTCCATCAAAAGATAAATAATCCTTTTGAATTACAAAAAAAAAACAACATATTTTTTATTTACTCTCCAGTGTCGCCACCCAGGTTTACACCCACAGTACTTCCCCCTGATCTGACAACATCCTCAGGATAACGCTCATATATCATCATTAAAGAGCACAGACTCAGGCACTTTGTCAGAGTTTGCAGTCCAGTGAAAAGGTACAAAGGGGGCAGAAAATAGATCTCTTTGATGAGCAACAGATTATGATGGAGAGGTGAGCAAACTTTCCTCTCATTCACTGCCCACATGTGCAGTGCGGCACGACTTTCCATCTCACACAGCAGCAAATTGCTGTCTGATCTCAAAGACAAGCTGCAAATGGGATGTAATCCTCTTGGATCTTTGTTAAAAATGAAACTGAAATCTAAACATCTCCTAACATTTACTTTCAATTTGAAATTCATATAAAAATATGTGTGTTTCTAAAAGAGATCAAATAAATATGCTAATTTATTATGACTTTATTATTTACATTTATTGTTTGTAGTATCTTTATATACAGTATTTATAGGCTATCCATACATTTACATTTCAAAGAGAAGATTTCTTTAACAGTCTTTTATGTCTGTAGTATCAAAGGATCAGCAGCCATTTTCAGCCACCTTGTATAATGTGACATGTGAAAATGTGACAAAAATTCCTGCAGAGTTTTGTGACTTGAGAGCACACCCTGACTGGTTCTGCTTCCACTGCAGTCTGTGTTTTTCTCAATTTTAGGTGGCCCACCTCTGAGGGGGTTGTCTCCAAAATTAGAAACTTTACTGACAACAGCTCACAGGCGAGATAACATGCAGGGTTTATTGTGATAAACCTGAGCACGTTATAAAAAAGAGATAGATAGATAGATAGAATATTCAGGGCTTTGACTGCTGAGAGTGGTAATGAACATTTACAGTTTCAAATTTCTTAACATGAGGGTGCTATGTGTATCCGTTTATTTCACAAAAATATCCCTTTGTATGTATTTATTCGTAGTGGGATTTACATTGGATATGGGCCAGGCCAGCAATGGAAACCAGTGTGTACTCGCAACCCCTTCTGTGAGTTATTTCACAAAAAATGGGCAAACATTTGAAAAACAGAAATTATTTTGCATTGCATTACCATCATTTTGTGTAACAGATATTTACTTTATTTAATTTTCTTCCTTGTCCATTTAGTCACCCTGTGACACCTCAGGTTTATCTTAAAACTGCTAGTCTAGAGCTAAATTGTTTTCTACTGTTTTTTTTTTTTACATTTTACACGTATCTATGTACAGTAGAATCAACTGTATTTGAAACATCTAAATGAAAGCAGTGTAACTCTAACCACAGTTTTTAATGTCAAATCGGATTTATGGATGTTTATTCTTGATGAGCTGGAAAGAAGGAGTTCTGTTGAATACAACAATGTGTTAATGATGTCTGTGTGTCATGAGTCTTAGAAGAAGGTGTTTTAGTGGAACCATATGGTTTGCATCTGTTCAGAATATATCCAGATTGATACTGGATCTTGAGAGTGATACTTATGTTACTTTGATGTTTGAGATTTAAAAGAATCTGGTAACAATTGGCTACTTTGTGTTTTTTTTTTACATGTTCTCTGGTGGATGAACTATGTAATGGTGACACTTAGTTACCTCAAACTGAATTTGGTATTTCTGCACTGCTATTTCTTGTTACTTATCGGCCGACATATACACCGATAATGATTTATCAGCTGATATCAGCTGACATACCGACCTGGCCAGTTCATCAGTCTAGCTCTAGTGTCATGTCTGAATAGTGTATTCATATGGGGTCACATTTCCAGAAGGTAATGGTTATTAAGCTTATATTTAATTTAAAAAATACGTCTTTATATTGCCTGTTTGAGAACTACAAGTAACACTTAGATTATGTCTGGCATTGGTCTGACATTGAGCTGTGAATTCTGGGTATTGTAGGAGGGCATAACATTCAATATTTACTTTACTTTCTTAATCAGGGACAGTGATTTTTTTTTTTTTACTAAAGGCTAATAAAGATATGCAGTCCCTAGACAGGGTGACGGTATACATCAAAAGAAAAAAACAAGACAAAATCAAAGCACATATGGGGATACAGATACGGAAGACCTAGTAAGGCCATTATATAACCAACACATACAAGCACATAACAACAGTCAGACAGTTTCAACAAAAGACTAAACCTAATAAATGGCTTTGTGTAGCAGTATAGTAGCAGTATATGTATTTTCTTACTTATCCATTTAATCGTCCTGTGACCCCTCAGGTTGAACTTGGAACCACTGGTCCACAAGACTATAGTCTTTTTTGACTGATATGACGATCACAATAATAATAGAAAAAAAGCACTTGAAGGTTGTTTATATTAGTGCTGTTAATAGCTACTCTGTGTGTTTCTTTCAGTTGTTCTTTTCACTGTCCAACAACGACAACTCAGATAGTAATTTAATCTTGCAGCCATTGACATGGGATCTTAGATTAAGATCGAAACCGCAGAGTAATGTAATATTTTGTCGTACACAGAGGAAGGTGTGGCAACAGAAAAGGGCTATGCTGCTCACAGACTGTGTGAAGCATTTAAATGTTTGTTTTCCTTTACGTATGGACTTTAAATTGTATATTTTTTGTAGTATGTTGGAGCCACTGCAGAAGAGATAATAAATGTGCCGGTGGAGTTCTGGTAAGAAAAGGCAAACAGCCTCTCAGTATGATGTCTTAGAAAAGTGCCATGTTTAACGGTTCACGCTGTGAGTTTCTCTAGAGAATTGTGTCAGTGAGACCTGGCATCTCTAGAGACAGACGTAGTGGGACGTCCCAGGCTGCAGGAAGATGAGAGTTGCCAGATTAAGAGGAAACTGAAATGCAGCTTTCTACTTTCTGATCCAAACACCCACAAACGCTTTTTAATTTTTTTACTCCGGGAATCACAAACAGCTGCATCAATTACAACTTCATGTCAGTGGTTTTATAAATCAAATAAAATAAATCTAATGCAGATGAAAATGTGGCGTACAAACACGACAGAGTGAGACAAAGCATGACAGAAATTCATAACAGACATCATGTTCTCTTTGTTTGAAATAACCCTCCCCTGATTGAGCAGCACAACAAGGAGAGCTATAAATTATTCAGGTACTCCCCGATGGCCGCCCATTTACAGCCGCTCACTTGCATCTGACTGGACGTATTCTTCTGCTGTATTCCTTAGTGATCTGCCTGTTTTAAAATGGCAGCAAAATACATGTGAACTCAGAGTAGGACTTTGCCTTCACTCTAATGCTTAATTTATTCATTACCCTCAGCCTGTATCGGGTATGCGCCACAAAGCCTGTAATCGTAAATAGCGTAGAGTATCAAAACGAATGTGAAGGGGAAGGAACACAGAGGATTATTACAGCTATATGTAAATAAGAAGGTGAAATATGGCTCCTTCCTCATCACAGTGCGTGCACAACAAAGCAAGAGGTGAGAGAGGAATAACAGAATGCAGTGGTCATAGATAATAACAGCATTTTCTGTATTGTAGCCCATGAAGGACATCTCTCTCCAGACAGCGCAGCATGTCATTTTTCCACACTGCTGTTCCTTCATTCATGCTGATGTGAGGTTTGCTGTAGTGACTGCCAGGAAAAAGGGACGATGGTTGAATGCCCTCTCTGTGAAGCATTTCTTAGGGTTTTAACGCTTACATCTCCACGACGAGCTGTCTACACTGTTTGAGGGCTCAGTCAATTTTTGCAGAAGTATGGCCGTGACACTGGAAAATGGCGTACGACAATGAATTCTTGCAGGATATCAGGCTGACTCTGCAGATTGTGACACTCCCTGCAGATGTGAGTTTCAGGTTTATTTAAGGAATAATCATTAATATTGTTTTGAAAAAAAACCCTTGAACACCCACCACCTATTGTGTTCATTGTATTTACATTCAGTAATTTATATGTAGTAGTCTTTATGTAGCACAAATGATTACAGTAAAACAATGCATGCATGTAATCCAACCACACTGTTCTCCCAGGAAGACCAGCATCAGTTATTTCAGCGAGTGATAAAAAACAACTTCTGTTCTATCAAAAATGCATCATGTCATTTTTTGACAGCAGCTTAGTTTTTTTATTTGATTTGTTTTTTTCATATATATATATATATATATATATATTGGGGCTTTTTTGCCTTTATTGAATAGGACAGCTGAAGGGAAAGGGGTAGAGAGAGGGGTTGACATGCAGCATAGGGCCACAGGTCGAACCCAGCCTTGAAACAGCCTTGGTACTTTGGGGCGCCAGCTCTACCAGGTAAGCTATCAGGGCACCCTGAGTGGATCAGTTTTAAATATCACAGAGGGGACAACAATGTCGCCAACCATTATTGACGGATGTCTTTATTAAAACCATGTGAGTTTGTTTGGCTGCACTGTAAACAGATATGCCAGCTGCTCCTCTGTTGTATTTCTGACAAAGCTGTTCAACAAGTGTTTGTCACAGTGTCAACCCACACTTACCATTGATTACCATTGTAATCATGGGTGTGGTCGAATTAGTGGAATCTTAGGGATTACAATTTTAAAGTTTTAACATAAATTAAAACTTCTAATCTACAGTTTACAGAGCTTTAAAAAAATACTGTGTATGATATGAAATGCAGTAAGTCTCTTACAAATACAATGCAAACCTCTTTTTAAATACATCTATAGTGAAACCAAAAACTAAATCCCCGTCCTATTATAAACCTAATGTGTCGCAGTATATAAGTGATTTAGTCATTCACGCACTTGACAGTTACAGCCTCCTAGTGTATATACTGTTCAAAGGCAGACTGCAGGCTGGGGAATAGTTTTTTAATATCTGTTGTCTATTTAATCGTTCTCTGAGTGCATGCAGTCATCAAGGGACTTACAGACAAAGATTGAGGTCAAGTCCACTCACTTTTAACCGCGACTCAGCCCAAATAAAGGGATCAATAACTCCTCTAATCACTTTCCCACTTTGATTCTGTCTGAAAATTCTTTCTCCTGAATCTAAAATGAGAAATCGGCACCCCTGTTTTTAGAAACCTCTCTGTGCGAAGATGTGAGCAGGATAGTCAGTAAATATTGTCTCACAGTTAATGTTGAAACATGTTTTTAAAGCGCTGTATACTGCAATTGAAATGATTTCTAGTCTATCTATTAATCAGCATTGTCTTTTTCAACTTAACATTTGTCAACAAAAACCTGACACAAGATGATGATTGGAGTTTTTTTATCACAGTCACACACCGTTGCTCATATTCAGATGTGCACATCATTGTGAGGCCGGCTGCTTGCAGAGTAGAACCCGGTTTCGGCATCAGGGTGGCACGCTGATTAAATTCCCAGCCTGTGGTTGTTCCCGTGTGTCCTTTTGGCAAATAAATTGGAGTGAGCTGACCTTTCATCAGATATGCACAGCAAACTTGAGTGTTTAAGCTTTAAGATGTTCACTTCAATTAATCAAGTGAATACCATTACAGCAGGTGTCATGTACGAGATGGTTCACTGCACCATACACATATTTTACTCATCATCCCCCAGTGGACGGGGCTGATTGCTGGCCTCTGTCTTACAGTCATACACTTGTCTGCAATACTGCAAGTCTATGTGTAGACTTCTTAGCAAGCCTGGTATTATATAGTAGCTTCAGGATGGGTAAGGTTTTTTCAAAAATTGAAAACGATGAATAAATTAGGTTTTTATTATTGCTTTTATTGGCTTGCAAGACACCGCAAATTCATTTTGAGAGTTTTTGTTACATTTTCAAACAATAACACAAAAAAAGGTCAACCTGTCATACATCTACATAATTAGTGACAAAACATTTACTATATAATCCAAGAAACATTTGAGTAAATACTTAATATTAACTACAATAATAACAATCACTATAATTTTGTCTTCATTTCCAGGCCTTTGAGACAAAGTTAGCAAACTCTTAATTGAACAATTATTACATTTTTTTATTATCTTTACACCAGAATATATCAAGCATTTCATGGAAACTTTACATTGTTAAATCATCCTAATTTGTACACACACATAATACACACAATCAGTATTTTTTAATATGCAGCTCTGAAGTGTACAACTGAACATCTTTGGCTCCTAGATAAGAAAGATGTAACATGTAATTTAGGGCTTAATGTCTGTTTAATATGCATAGATCTCATTAATTTTGGTTTCAGCTTAATATTTCTTCAAGGCAGTCATTGTACGACACAAGCAAATGTATAAACACCAAGTTGTGGCAATTTCGTGTTTCTTTTCTTGTAAAGAATTCTGCAACTATAGTGATATAATGGAAAAATTTTGTCCATTAATTGAATTCAAAATACAAAACATGCTCTTGTTTCAGCTTTTCAAATATGAGAATCGAATATATCAGTTACGGCTAGATTTTATTTTCTGACATTTTATAGACTAAAGAAATAATCAGTTATTGGTACAAATATGAAACAGGTTAATTGATAATGTTAATTCCAATTTGCATAAAAGTGTCACTGTTTTGGAACACAAACCGTTGTTCCCCGATTTACGCACACCCTCACACACCTCCATGCGAGGCTTGGGGTTCTTGCTCAAGGACATTTGGACACATGGATTGGATTGTGTTGCATGGATTGAACCGTCAACCGTAATCGACGACCTGCTTTTACCTCCTGCCAGAGCTAGGCCCTAATACAGCTTAATTAATTCTTTTAAAAAAAATCATTGAGACAATCAATGCAAGTCATAAAGATTTCAGAAAGAATCAATTAAAGTTAATAGGCATGCAATAAAAAGGCAGGAATTGTTTAAGATAAGGTCGAATAAGAAGGTCAGGATGAAGTAGAAGCCAATTATATGTGTGCCTCTCTCTATTTTTAAAAGTTTTGATAATGTTTACATCCTAACTCATAGTCAAACTCAAGTTTCATAGACAGAGAACCTCACAAATTAGTATCAGTAGCAAAAACAAGGCAGCTCTACTACAATATTACCAAATTAGTTATAATGTGATCCTGGTTCTTAGTTGGCCTGACTACTGTAATCCAGCTGGTGAGTTGTGATGAAAATTATGTGAAATAAAAGCATAGATATCTTTCTTAAGGTTGGAAAAGACCATATTTTATGAGTACTTTCACTGCAGGCAGAACCAAGACGGAACAGTTCTTACATCTTGATCTTAGAAAAAGATCTGAGTAAAAATAAACTAGATTCCGATGCACAGTCCTAACAAGGATTTCCAGAAAGGCTGCAGATTTTTCCTTTTTTTTTTTGGTTGAATGAAATTAATAGAGCTGAGTGGGTGGAATTCAGCAATCCTAGATTCATTATCATTAACTCGCAGGAAGTTTGGAGATAATACTTATACTATCTAATATATGGTAATATATCTGCAAGCCAATCATTAAGGTGAATATGCTGGTGTAATTTGACAGAGGATTCAGTCCTAATAATTTCATTACAGACTGAATATGAACATCTTTTGTATCACCAACATTTTTTAAACATGTTATCAATGCTTTTTAAAGGCTGGAACTTGTGGGTGTTCGCTGGGAAAATAGATATGTTTGCAAATTATATAACCGATCATCCAATATTATTATCATGCAGAGATAAGTGTGCCTGACAGTGTAGATTTAAATACAGCTGAAATCAGTGCAGCCTACAAAATAGACAGTGAGAGGTTGGCAATTCACTTTCATTCATTTGTAGCTGTTTAATATATTAGTCCTACTGTTCCAAAGGTTATTGAACATTTGGCATTGGCTTTCATTATCTATCGACAGAACATTTCTTCTAAATAATTTGATTACAGTCAGAACCTCATTGCAAACATTTTTGAATATTGATTAAAAGCTCTTCTGATAAAGAGTATTTAATTGAGGAAGGAGCTAAAATCAATCCACGGGAAATACTAAACATGAAATACAGTCGAGATGTTTCATAACCTCGAGCAGCAGGAAATGCTCTATCAGAAAGTTATGGTCTGAACTGTTTGAAGGGCAGTAACTGTGACATAAACCCTTTTTCGAGGCTTTCAAGCAGGATGACCTGGTCTGTGGTGTCAACTGCCTCACTGAGATCAAAAAAGGATTCAAACCGAGCAATCACAAGCACAAACAGCAACAAGGGAAGCTCAAGAAAAACCATCGCTGTGTCGTGAAACGTCTTAGAACCCAATTTTACCTTCTCAGCACCTTATTATTTATAGAAGGTAGCAGTTGGGAGAAACCCTGGAAAAATACAGTTTGTGGAATACTGCGCATCATGAAGTTTTGAAGATTATTAAATACTGACTCTACCAAGTTGGAGAAGATCTCCAAAGTGACATACATTTAAGAAAGACATATTTTTCATTGCATGGTAAAATGTCTGAAGGCCTGGCAGAGAGCGATTGACATTTTCATACTCTAAGCTCTGGATATTATTCATGGAAATGCAGAGCATATTTGGAGAGGCCTATTTTAACATTTTATAGAGTCCCAGTATCTCACCAGAGGTGACTTGTTCCACCCCACACAACTCTATATCCATTATAAATGGCTGGTTCAGCCAAGCCAGCAGCATACATATGTTTACAACTGTCAAATGCACCAAGAAAAAAACTGAAAAAAACAGCTATCCATCTGAGCTGGATGGATCCCGAAGACCTTGTTGTAACATTATCTCCAAAGTGTATTAATAATACATACAGAGATAAATGTGCCCAAGTGCATAGAATCAAAAACAGGGTAACCAATGCAGCTTTGGGAATATGCATAATGTTAAAGGGACCAGTGGAAATTCACTTTCAGTTCAGTAATTTACAAATATGTACATTAAATATGTACACTTTCTGGTAATTATTTTAAAGTTGAGACATATTGAACATTCAGCTTTAATCTGTTGACAGGGTGTTTATTATTCGCAGTAAGTATTTACTGTAATCAGTTAAACCTTTGATTTGCAAATAATGAAAATATACATCCTTAATCCAATCAACTAACAATTATTTAACACTTGAAGGTAGAGATTATAGGGTTGTCTTCTACTTTGTTAGAAGTGAAAGACAGAAAGTGCTTAGTTCCCTGTCTGCTCAAGAAGTTGAACGCTTCAGTCTAAAATGTAATTTTTCTGAAGAAAAAAACAAAACGCAACGGCGTGAAACAGAATTTAAGATTACCATGCACATAAAAGTTGCCCGCCACTTAAATTCTGTTTTGGTGTGAAAGCTCTTTTTCATTGTGTAGTTCGAGACCATGCAGGGCAGTGAGGTGTTATGGGTATTTCACTTTTAAGCACATAGTAGCTTCAAATGTGATTAATAGTTGATGTTTTGAGCTTGGTGGTTTTCAGCATTTGTTTTAAGGAGCTGGGGAGGTTTTTTCTAGTTCCAAGACGTTAAGTGAGTTTTGAAGAAACATCCGAGTTGAAGTTTTTTATTTTAAGTTCTGTGTTATTTATTGAACAACTCAGAAAACATACTCATGTATTTGTGAGGGACCAAGGAAGTCAGGCACAAGAGACACAGTGCAAATGAAGGGTTTTATTTACCTAAATTTCAAAGTCGATGAGAATTGAACCACACATTTAACAGTTAACAGGTTAAAGTAATGGAACTCTTTCTAGCCTCCTATAAACTGATGTCCAAATCAGAAATCGAGGTCCATACATGCATACTAACTGACTAACAAAGCAACCCTGTCCCCTAGCTCCGGTGAGGAGTGGAGTACATTTTTGTAAATTGCTGGGCAGTGCTCATGGTGCATTGATGTGGAGTATTGTGCAGGACTTTGACACAGCTTTGTGACAGAAGCACTTACGGGTAGAGAAGACTGTGTGTTTCAGTTCAAAGGTCAGAAGGTAAACACGATGTGTCTCGTTCTTCAAGTCACTATTGCCTTTTTTTTAACCAACACCACAATCTTTCCTTAATATTAAACTTAAGTGCCATGTGTTACCAGGTAGCAACTTGTCAGATACAGCGATCAGCCATAACATTATGAGCACTGACAGGTGACGTGAATAACACTGATTATCTCGTTATAGTGGCACCCATCAGTGGGTGGGATATATTGACAGCAAGTGAACATTTTGTCCTCAAGTTGATGTGTTAGAAGCAGGAAAAATGGGCAGCGTAAGGATTTGAGGAGGACTTTGACAAGGGCCAAATTGTGATGGCTAGACAACTGGGTCAGAGCATCTCCAAAACTGCAGCTCTTGTGGGGTGTTCCTGGGAGAAGGTTAGACAAGGAGACAAAAGGAGAAACATTCATACCTGTATGGGGCCACAGGGCAACATGCATTGCATTAATCCAAAGTGAAGAGATAACATTAAAATTAGCTATAAATAGTGTCTATAGGCACAACAGGTGCTTTGAAGTAAATGCTAACATGCTCACAATGACAATAATAAAATGCTGAGGTGGTCGGGGCGCCATGGTAGCTCAGCTGGCTGATTCTGACCTGTGGCTCAATTACTGTGTGTCATCCCCTATCCCTCTCTGCCCTTTCCTGTCACTACCAATTAAACCAAAAATCTGACGTTGACGTTTGACGTATAATGTCGACTATTTTCACCAACTTCGTTGAGTTTAGAGTGTTAGGAATGCGAACATTTGCTTTACATTACCGCTAAACACAAAGTACAGCTGAGGGTGGTGGGAATACCATTATATTTGCAGTTGTTGCGATATTACAGTGAAGAATTCCCCTGCTGCCCAAAAAGCATTTTCATACAGACCACCGTTATATAAGAGACATCTCTAAAACTTCAACTGCAAACAAAGCTTTCCTCGAGCAGAGAAAAGCGATTAAAAAAAACCTGATGTCATTGCAATGTTAAGTCTACGGGCCATCGGGAGAAACACTATTGCACATATTCAGTGGCCTGTATACCCTGGAATGCTAGAAAACCTTTTAGAAATACATCTCTGGAAGACCTAATAACTAATGACAAGAGGTCATTGAGCATACAGTCATACATTTTGATAATTAATATTAGGCTGGTGGATCTACTAGTATGCGAGGTGAGCTGTGGACACACACAGACAGAGACACAACACACATGATCCACTCCAGTCTTATGCCTGGCGGAGATAATGAAATGGTTTGTAGAAGCACAACTCAACCTCTCCACCTAATGTGATTGAACCATCACAGTATTCTTATAGTGCTGCATAGTTCATTTAATTTGTGTTATAGGAAAGCCAATAAGACAAATGAAATAAATGATTTTTTGGGATTCAGCACCAGTGAAATGAGAGCCAGCTGAAGAAATCAGATAAGCTCCCTGCGTTCCTCCTTTAACATATTGAAAATGATCTTATCAAAGCTCCCCTCTCCTGTTTGGTCTCTTCATCCTGACTCTTGTCTTGACAGACAAATCGTGTTACACTTGGCAAAAAATTCAAGAATGACACACAAATTACAGAACCCTGAGTATTTACCAACCTGGAGAGAATTGGGATGTTTTCATGAGGGGAAGGAAAATGAAGAGCACTTGTTTTTTAACCTGTTTTGTTGCTGCTGCACCACCACCTCCACAACCTGTCAAAGTGACAGCTCTGGAAGCACTCGGGCACAACTCTGACATTATTTGCAGATGGTAAATAAGGAAAAATATCTGGCTAGCCAGTATGATTCATAGTTAGTCCCAGCTCTTGTTTACAGACAAGCTGTCACATTCATTTAGCAAATTACGCTCGTGCTTGGGGCTCTGTAAAATGGTTTTGCCATTCCACTTTATTGGGGGAGAGGGGATAGTAAAAATAATAAAAGCTTTTTTTTTCTCCTCAGCCTTCAAATCTGTTGACTCAGAATCCTTCAGAATCATTGATCTCTGCGAAGGGATTATACAGCAAAGGTGCCAATAATGTATTATAATTTTTTTTTTCAATTGTACAAAATTTCAACCAGCTAAAGGCAGCTCCTTTACTCTCTCATAACCCTGCTTAGAGGCTTGTATGTAACAGGATATGCTAATACTTGTCTTACTAAGCCCTTGTAATCTTCATGCTTGAATTTGTGAAAAGGGGGACCATGTCTTTTCCACATACTGTAAATACTGATGGTATAATATAGCTGTGTGGAAAAAGTCACTAGAGTTTTAAAATGATCCCAGAGAGTATAATGCAGCACACTGTGATGCTGCAGCATAGATGAACAAGTGCACAAAATATGACTGAATGATAACAAAATGATCAGTCTCGGATTAATGTAATATTCTTATATATATATACCCTCTCCTCTATGATACATTTTCCTGGAGACTGCAGACCATATGCTTATGTAGCACTCAGTGAACCATGAAATCACTTGGTTTTCATGAAGCTGATTTGCATTCTCAGGTTAAAGCTCAATGGGGCAGGAGAGGTAGTTGTAAAACCTTCATTTAGTATATCAGTCCTGTCTTTTCTTATTATGGCTGCACAAAATGATCAAAGTGTCACTATTACTGAAGTGATGGAGCACGCTAATGGCATGAGACATGCAGGCAGCAATACCACCCTGCACTGTTTTTAAACAGTCACAGAGTAATCTAAATTTGTATCATTCTCGATCATAAGCTGTTTTGTATTCTCATTGTTTGCTACATTTGCTGAGTTAATGATGTTAGATATGAATATTCACCCAAGCAAGTACAGAACATAGCACAACAAAAATAATAGAGCCAATCCTTCAATGAATTATCTCTTCGGTTTTTAATAAGAGCTGCTTGAGCAGTGGGAGTCCTTTTATACAATTTGTATTAATCTCATGTTCTTATGTCCGCTCACAGTCACATGTAGACTCTGCTACTGTTCAGCTTCCCTTAGCCTGTGTAATATTTTTTCCTGCTGATGTGACATGAACATGTCAAATCCCTGAAAGTGCAGCCTGGTAATGTTGCCAAAACCTGCACAGATTTACAAACCTGCCTGTGGATGGATTATGCACGTAATTGGTGGAACCACATTGCAAAACCATCCTTTGGGAATTATGGAAATGTGAAATTTAATCCTAGCGAGCAATTTGTTCTTAAGGGAAAATATAGCTTGATTTATTTAGTAAAAACACTCAACACAAGAGGGGTGAGGATGAGAATGTATATCCTGGTGTAACATACTATAAAGTAAAACAAAACAGTCCCAACTAAAGATCCTCTTACTACCTTTTTCAGGAGTTTTTAACTGTATCACACAGTTTACTCCACTGTTTTGCATTGCATTCCTATGACATTGTTGGACTTGGATGAAATACATTTTTTTTAAATGCATAAAAATCAATTCAGCAGCACCAGACATTTTATTCCACATATTCTTCTTCCTTGTCAAAACCTGGCACCTATATTACCCACATTGCAACTTGACTGCTGACAGTTCAGTCAGAGATTCGGGTGTGTTATGCTAATAACGGCTAATGTAGCCTCAAGCTGCCTGCCTAAAGTAGAGATGAAGAGCAGGATACAGAGGTCTGGGAAGCTCACTTCTTTCTAATTCTACACCCCCAGACTTTTTCATTTTTAAACTTGTAGTCTTCAGCCTCAACCGACAGTTGAAGCAAGTTATCTGATTACGTGCAGCTCCCTCTGGAGCCACAAAGGGCTTGATGCAACTTTTCACATACGTAGTTGTACTCCGTAAGACCTGTAAACAGACTTTAACGTTAGGTCAACATAGACAGAGGACGTTCTTAAAGTAAAGACCGTGTGATATTTACAATATCAAGAATTAGATCAATCTGGCTGATTATCTAGCATTTTGAGATAATTGGCTCATCTTGGTGAGTTTTGATGAGGTGGTGAGAAAGTTGTTTTATAGCCCTGTACTTTAACTCTTATGTATCCTGCTGTAAATACATACCTGTACTTCCTATAGAATAAAATTATACATTACTTTGCTGTTTTCTGCATTATATATTGGCCATCGGCAGCCCTGCTCTCTGAATATTGGGATCGGCATCAGCCATTAAAAAACAGTTGACCACTATCAAGAATGAACTTTGTTTCACAATAGAATTTATCTCTTAAAGGAGCAAAGAAGACTTTCTATTTCACTTTATACTCTTGATGTTTGTTATTTTGTAGTATCAAAATGTCACCACTCTCAAAGGCAAAATTAACTTTATTATTTATATTGGCTCACTGAAGTCTTAGATTAAATGATTCATCTCTTGCCCGTTGCTTTGGATTAATAACATATTAGGATGTTTGATGTTTAGTAAGCTATGACCTACTATGAGGTTTTACAACATTTTGGCTGATCATATCTATAAAACATGTCCAGTCCTTAACCAAAGTATTCCAATTTAACTGGAGCCAAGATTATCTCAGACATTTCACAGAGCAGAGTCATTAAAAAAACTGGTCACTGCCATTTTTTGTCTTCATATAACTGTTTTATACCTTATGTGGTAGTCCTTTTTGAATGACAATGTTCTTTTATTAAGTCCCTATGGTGCACTTAGAGCTGAAAAGATCAATCAGTTAACTGACAGAAAATTAACCTGCAACTAATTTGATGGTCGATTAATTATTTAAGTATTTTTAGCCATGCTAGCGACATGACTCTTGGGATGGCAGTGGCAGTGTCGGTCTGTCAGCCCACCACTTTGGTCCAGACTGAAATATCTGGAAAACTATTGGTTGGATTGAAAATAAATGTTGTACTAACATTCATACCACCCAGACCAATGAACCCTTAACGATTTGCTTCACAAAAGCAGTGATTTGCTGCTTTTCTCTTTTTAACTTGTAAACAGATATAAGGACATTTTTTCATGAATGCATTCGTCAATAACTGTAACAACACAGTGTAACACAACTGTAATCAACTGTACTCCATTTGCTGAAGGACAAAAGATGCAACAGAAAGCTTGCAAGTGGATCTTTAGTAAAGAATATATTCATATGACTATTTCCAAGGTAAAAAATTAACCTTTAAACATTTCTTCATGAGTTTTAAATACACGTATAAGAAATTGAAAGCTGCTTGCAAAGTATTTGTACATTTAATACAGTTATACATGTTTAATGTATAACAGTTGCTGTAAGCTCTAAGAAATTACCATGTGTTCCAACAGCCTTGTCTGATAGAGTGTAACCATAATACAACAAGCCTTAATTATCACTGAGAATTATTTTTTTATTATTATATATTTTATTTTATTTAACCTGCTCCTTTAGTTCCAGGCCTTCTTTTGTTAACTTCGCCCTCTAGCAGGACTGGATTCATGAGTATTGATTGGCTTGGGAACACACATACACACACCATTCATCTTTCTTTTCTTGACCTCTAAGGCCAAAGGTTTGGAGAAGCTAATAAAAAGCTAATTATTCAATCACACTGCTCCTACAAGAAATGTTCCTCTAAACTGTTTTTGTCTCATTTCAAGTAAAGAGCTCCACTCTGTTCGAGTTGGACCATGGGGAGAGGAGCGTTCATCAGAGTCTGAAGGTGTTTTAGATTAATGGAAATGGCTCAGACAAAAACAGCTGCTCGTCCTTAAATCACCTCATTTTGTGGTTTTGTCCCCAGTTGACTGGATATAAATAAACTGGATATATTTAATGTATTTAAACACATTATGTCCACACTTAGTGACATATTTTCAATATGTTCAACGTTTCGGGGCATTGTTGTTCATGCACCCCTATTAGGTAGACATAATTAGGCTTTGACTGTGGCAACACAGCTGCTGAAACTCCATGAACAAGTACAGTACTATGATTGATACCTTGCCATGTAGCGAATATGATCCTGTGTGTAAATCAAGTCATTAATCAATGTGCTGACATGAAGAGTAAATTACTGTACAGCCAGGGGAAAAGAGGAATGGTCTGATGGAATTAAGTTTCCTGGATCTGCTGAGGATGAGTTTGACAGCTATCAGGCTACTCTACACCTCAGAACAGCATAGCTGTTTTCCTGAACATGTGCCTCCATCAGTCCACTGCTGAGTCATGATGACATTGAGAATGTCCTTTAATAAGCGTATTACAGCTGTGGCTGCTTTGTTGCTCGTCTTCATCAAGCACCGTGATCGCTGCAGTTAGGGAAAGGAGGTACTTGCTGAAAAATTAAATCCTAACCAAAACCTTTACTCCAGTCAGGCAATTTAAAAATAATTAAAGTCTCTAATAAATACACAAAAACCTCTTTACATGGCTATGGTGGAATTAATTTCCCATACTGCCGTGGCCTATTAAATGCCTTGGGTCCTTGCTTACCGGCCGGTATAAGCTCAGGAATTGCCATCGCTTTGTCGATATCTGGGGAATGGAGCACAAAGAAAGGAGACTATATCCAATATGAATGCATTCACTCAAATATATAATTGATTGAAGCTCTAAGGCTTGTTTTTGTCTCCCTAGATGGTCAGCAGGATCTGATGTAATGAGATGCCTGAAGGTTTTTGCAGAGGTTTCTTTTGCTGCTTTTGTGGAGCTGATATCTAAGAAGGAAAAAATCCCTCCTCTCTTTAAGTCAGTAGAAAGATAATTCTGACATTGTCTTCTAAATGTGTAATTTGTAATCTTGTCTGCTTAGACAAAAATTACGGTTCTGTTTTATTCCAATCTTTAAATAAATCAATGTTGCTCAGATCTGCTTTTCCAGATATTTGCTGTAGGCAGAGTT
The DNA here is from genome assembly GCF_004916995.1 of Morone saxatilis. Taxonomy (NCBI): domain Eukaryota; kingdom Metazoa; phylum Chordata; class Actinopteri; family Moronidae; genus Morone; species Morone saxatilis. Next base: position 18,923,037 of record NW_023340257.1, on the reverse strand, counting down.
TCCCAAGGAAATCTTAATATATATTATTTCACTTTCACATTCTAATACAATATGCCTCTGCTATTCTCTCAGCAATTGTTATAATTGCTAATCGTTATATATGGACAGATAATGCTTTCACTGCAGGTACATTTAGGACTCTTTACAATCAAAGTCTATTTATAAACCCATAAAATACATATGCTAGTGCTCCTCTTCTTTCGAGACAGCATGTTGATTATGGAGGTGAATTTCAAGGTTACAGTTGTTTTCTTATGAAAGAAATTGAAAAAGACATTTTTTTTCATCATTCCTGTAACCTGACTGGCCTTTCAATTTTCTTCATGCCACACACATCAAGTCATCTTTGTGCGGATTGAAGGACAAGAATATAACCACAGTGCGGTAAAAAGGAACGTCTCAGCTGCCCCTGTTGTCAGAACAGAGTATTTTAAGGAACAAAGCTGGCAGCGCAGGAGGATGAGTGTCTCCCTAACAACTGTCTTTGTCTTGACCAGATAGGAGGGAATCACCGTGATGGATAATGACTTGACGGAGTATGTCCTTTGGCCAAAGTTGCCTGGCACTGAGGAATTTTTTCTGTCTTTTCACTTCATATAAGGGCCTGGAGAGAAAAAGAAAGAAATAGAGAGGCAAAATCTTGTGGCTGCGAGAGGAAAATCGAGCAGGGAAGTGGAGTGTTTAATACAGTGAAGGGGAGCCATGTTGGAGATTAAGTGAGACCGGCTTGTCCTGGGATGACACCAGACTTATCACACCGGGCCAGGTGATGATGTGATGCTTGGAAACGAAGATATAACCAAAAAATCAGTTGTTGGACAATTGTGGAAGGGTGAAGGACTTCATGTTTGCAACAAATTTACAACTTTATGCACCTTCCAGTGGTTGCTCAGTGTCACATTGCAGTCACACCACTCACTGTCACATTGGCTGTCGGAGTGGGCCCCAGTGCCTCCATGCACGAATATAAGCAGTTAATATGCATGGCGTGACAGACTGTGAAATGATAGACTGTGAAACTCATGACACCTACACTCTTACTTTGTTTCTCTCCTTCATTCCTTAAACTCTGACATGACAGTGCCAACTCTAGCTCGAGATGAATTGAGATGGATTGGAATGACGTATCAAAAAGCAAAAGCTTGCGTCATAAATACTTCATTGGCTGGATGAATAGCTGAAGGTGACAAGCCTAAAGTCCCTCTCTGAATACAAATTGATGTACAGTAGAGTTGGAAGAAGAACCTGAGTGGAAAATTCTGTTTTTTTAATGCATGGAGGCTCTCAGCAGACAAATGCGAGTGATATGGTAATCTCTCTTGGGTTGCGTGCTGCTGTACTGCAGGCAGAGTTGCGAGATGTCATGTAGCTTGTTTTGAATTTTAGGGACAAGTGAGAAACTAAAGGCTTCTGACCTTGAAAATCACCTCTCTAAAGTAAAAATGAAAGAACAAATCTGCAGTAGAAGTAGCCCCCTAAGCGAGTTACACCTTATCCTCATGCATCTTCATCAGATATGTGCATGTATTGGCAATAACCATATGTTAAAGCATGCAGTAATTATTTGGATGCATTAATCACCTTATTTTCTCAGTCACAAACTCTCATCACGAGCAAAGAAGAGTCGTCCGTTTTTTGTTTTTGCACAGATAAATTCCAACGCTGTGTCAAAATGTGATACATTTTTCATTATGCTCCCCTTTACACTTTGTTCTCCTTTAGCTACAATGATGCAGTGAAATATTAATGACAGGACACACATTCATAGTCATGGTATCTCCAGCTCTGTTTTTCTGCTGCCTCTCCTGCTGCTTATGCTTCTTTCCTGTTGTTTCATAATCAGATCAGCGTTCATATCGCACCCAAAGCTGCCAAGTGGAAACAGGAGCAAGCTCAGTCAATGAGATTATGAATGTATGACTGCTTCTCCTGTGTGTTGAGGAATGTTGCCTCCTTCCCACTGTCTAGAAGTAGATAATAAACATCCCAAAATGTGTTAAAGCTACCACACCTCTGATGTTTTTGTTTAAGCGTGGTTAGTCAACTCACCTCAGCTGTAACGCATCCTAATTCTAACAAAACATGTCTCTTGTCCTCTAGGTGGTGTTTTCCTGTGTTGCCAGTGGGAGTCGCCTGCCTCAGCTCTGACTCTCTGGCTGCCAGCTGATCGAGATGCTGATGTGAAACCTGCGATGGAGACCAGGGCTTGATATCTGGTGAGTTTGTCGTGTTTTCCAAGTCACTGCATATTGACTGTGAGCATTTGCAGCTCCGCCTTTAGCTGGGGCAGCTCTACTGTAACTATGCTGAAAATGTTGTGCTAGCAGTGGTGCATCAGCAGATTGAAGATGCAGTACTATGTAGATCACTGCTGGGAATTTATTACAGAAAAGACTACAGAAACTACAGGTGCAGAGCAGAACTGGGTCAAATTTGCAGATGCGTGTTCTTTTTTCTTTGCAGCATTTGTTTTACACAGTTTAAACAGCCATATGGCATATTAGCCTTACTGGCCAGTAAATGTTTAGGCAGATAAGGAATCTGACTAAGATTTCCAGTGTCTCTCAATGTGCTTACACACAGTCCAGAGAACACTATATTTACTATCTAAACAAAGACTAAAGGTAAACAGAGATAAGCAAACGTAACAATTTGACTATTATGTAAAGACAAGTTGGTATAAGACAGAGATACTGTATGTAACTAACATACAGTGTCTGCAGGGGTACAAATAGTGTGTGGAAGTGTGCTTGATAAATACTGCATGGCTAATGTAGTAAGTAACTTTATATCCATACATCAGGTGGTTTATGGACAGTATACACAGTCTGCTGAGATTTACATTTGACAGTAATGGATAATATGTAGATGTTATCGCACAATTTTTATGTTATGCTGGCATATATATATAAGTACAGCAGATGTTTTGGTATTACAGGGATATTATACTGGGATTGTTTCATGACAGCACACGTCTGATTTGACTGTTCATGAGAGTAATGGTGCGCGGAGAGAAACTGTGTGGGTTTTTATTAGCACAGGGACACAATTAAACCAGATAATCTTTTGTATTTGTATACATATATATCAATATAGCAAATAGTTAGGTTGAGCAGTGCCTGCTGTCATTGTTTCAGACTGCATACAGTTCCCACAACCTTCACCAATAAGGTAGGGGCACATATATCTAAATATGAAAGGCAAAACGTGGGGCAAAATAAGGACTCTGTCCACTGCTCACAGCTGTTTGTAAGGCTTATTGCTTTGAGGCCTATCACAATTTTTATCATCTCTTTTATTCTCTAATCTTGAGTTTGACAACTGTTCAGCTTGGTTGTTTTGTGTTTTGGAGTGTGAGGTATGATTTTACATGCTTTTCACCACAGGGGTTGACAGGTGGACACCAGTGGTCCTCTATGCTGACCTTAGCTGTCCATCCTCTTTGGTGTACACTTCTAAACTACCCCACCCATCAATCACCTCTTGACTTAACCTCTTACCATGTATGTAAAATTACCTAAAAACGCCTAAAAACAACATACCCAAAGTAAATTAAAAGCTGTTCTTCAACCATTTGCAGTATATGCATGGTTTTGGTCTCATTTAAAAGATAACACTCTAAAAAACAGCTGTTCATGGGCATTTATCTATGTGC
>NW_023340257.1:18908836-18919282 GCF_004916995.1 Morone saxatilis | reverse complement strand
AAACATGGCGGTATGTCAACGGCCAGTTGACATAAGAAAAGGTTAACTAACTTAACTAACGTATTTCAGATTGTTTTACCCGTGTGTTACGAAAAGGTTCTATCTGGAGTCGCAGTGTAATCGACTGCATCTCTAACTAACCTGAAATGGACCATAAAACACTCTTCAGCAGTACATAAACCCAGTTTCATGTTTCAATTGTACATTATATAGCATGAAACTATTAATTAAAACCTGGTACACGAGAGGATCGAGTTAATGATCTGTGTTGCGTCTTTAGAGGGCAGTCAGCCGAGAATAATTGTGTGCATCTGAAGTGCAATAGGTACCTGTATCCCCTTAACATCTGTCTGCTGTAGTCAGAGTAGGTTTGCATCCTGAAAATGTCATTGCACTACATCTAGGCGCTATATCTGATGCAGCCTGCTGCTAGTACATGCACTTTGCTGAGGGCGTAGTTTTAGGTAAAGGTCTGGGTAATTCCCATGGGGGAGTTCAGTAAGCAGGGAGGTGGGGAGGTGGGGAGGTGAGCTTATTTTTCCTACCTCTGACCCTCGGTGGTCAGAACCCCTGTGGTTTCTGCGGTCAGGAGGGCATCACACAGTGCTGAGAACAAAGAAATATGATGGCTCCCACTTGTCCTCCTCTAGTTCAAAGGGAATGGCAGGGCAATGCTAATTAGCCAGCTTGTGTTACCGAATTGAACATAACTGCTGTTCCCTTCAGTGTTCCCCCTCCCTCTCGTCGTACGCCTAACAAGCAGCGTCTACAACAGTCATGCACCCTGCATAACTCTGCATATTTTGTGTAGCGTGAGACATCCTGTTCTGTTTCTGACCTAAAAAAAGAAAACAATTCCCATACTTAGATTAATCCTTAGAGAATTGAAACTCACTTTCACGTCAAATAAAAGCAATTTGTGCCCATATGTATTCTTTGGAAATCTTCACCCAGCTGTTCGCTCGAGTGTAGTTTAATCCTGGTTGTCAAGTTTGAGGGCGATAAGAGGCGTAACAACAGGATTCCCCACCAGTTTCGTCTCTGCTCGAGCAAAAATTATGGCACTACAACTGAGAAAAATGTTGCTCTGTAAGTAGGTAGTGAATACATGTTTTTAATCAGGGATCGAGGGGAGAGTGAGTAGGAGGTCAAGTTATTACCCTCAAATATTCAAAATTCCAGTGGCGGCACTGTGCATATACGCCTACCCTCCCCTGTCTTCTGTTCTGTGGTCTGCTTCTCTTGTCAAAGTAATCTGAGTCTTGCAGTCAGTGTTTCCTGGAATACCAAGTATTGAAGGCAGTGACAGGCAGTGTCGAGTAGCAGCTCGGGGGATATTCTTGAGGTTCACAGCACATGTTAAGATATCATCTCTGCACCTGAGTCTTGTTACCACAGCTCTAATCATCCACAGAAATTAAGCTATACACTCCATGTCATCCAAGTCTCGGAATAACAGCAGCTTTGAAATGGAGTAGCTGAAGCTGCTTCAAATAATAGTGGAGGAAAATATGGTAAAATCAAACACACCTGCATGCGTGCGAGCACAAGTCAGATACAATAGATGCGTAGCTCCAGGGGAGTTGTGCTCAGCGTCTTGGTGCTTTCTCTCTCTCTCTTTCTCTCAGTCAGATATCTTTTTGTTAGTGCAGATGCACTCAAGGTTGGCAAACACATTGAAGACTGACTCACTTAAACAGCCTCATCTTGACACACAGCTGACTCACAGTCCATTGATTTCTTCATACATCATATTCTTTTGTACTGTTTGTTGTTATGTATGCAGGAGGAAGGGCGTCGTTTTAACTCCTCCAAGATACATATGTTTGTCTGGGAGCAACTTCACATGATCAGAAATTCAATTCAGGCATGGTTAATGACACATGGAAGTGCATGGAAGCAGTCCTTATTGCTTAAGCATCCTTATTAGTTACCAAGAACACAACTGAGTTTAAGAATCTGTTTACATTAATGGCTAAGAATAGCACAATCAGTGTTTGTGAGCATAAACAAGACTCTCTCCCCGAGTAGCAAAACAGAGAACCTCTCATCTGTGTTGTCATGTGTGTCAAGTGTAAAGCCTGGAGCTCATTCATTCAAAATAAAAGGTGCATTACATGTTGATGCAACTTTTATAGCAGTTTGTGAATCCCAAGAGGCAAGCTCAAAACCTTAGAAGGTATCCGTAACCACAGCAAATCTTTCCTACTCACAGTTGTCTTTTATGAATTTCAGAAGAATCAGCAGAGCATCACAAATCACAGAGCAGGACCAACTCTTCTGTCTCATTCCTGGCAATCGGGGACAGACGTTTCTCAACTTAGAGAGAGTTATGTGCATGCTCAGGCAGAATAGGAAAACATATCTGAAAAATAAATACATTTTCCCCTGAGGCAACCCAGACACACAATATATCTAAACTAGGCTTGAGTTAATTACGCTTTGTAGTGTATATTGTATGAATATTGTATGGATGATGTATGTTCAGACACATAAGTACAGTTATTTATTCTTATTTAAGAGATTCAAAGCTTTTCTCTTAAGGTGCTAAAATAAATCTTCCCTGAATTCAGATATGATCTTTTATGCAAATAGAAAACGTTGTTTATTTAAATCTACCATAGCTCAAGGGAAAGGCCTCTACTGTACCACCTGCTGTGCTAGGACGCATATAGAAACACACCAACTGTGCTGCTGTCCATACTCTTTCATCCTAAATGTGAATTTCCAAACAAAAATCCTTCCAAAAGTCTTCACCCTCCGCTCTCTAAGTGGTTCATGACATAATGTGGCCAGCATCAGTGTCCATCTGTGCACTAGTCTAAAACAAGGCCATGACAGGAGCCCTCTTCCTTTCATATCATTTACCAAATACAGCTTATGGGAGTAGGCCTCATGGTAGTGGCAGACGAGTAGCTGGTTATGAGCCACAGCTCCTCCATTGTCTAGCATGCTGGAGAAAGAGTGGGAGCCCCTAAAGAGGGCTGGCAGAGTCTCTGCTTCCATCTGCCTGCATGCCTCGCCATGGAGCCCAGCTCACACCACTTGAGATTATACTCACGTCCAAGCTGTTACTGTAATTTGCATTGGCTCATAGACAGAGAGTGAGGAGGAGGAGGAGCTGCACATGAGGCAGGGATGTTATAAGTGGTCCTGGCAGCACAATGAGCTTGCCTGGGTGTAGTATTATGGACAAGTGGCATGGACAGAGCTGTATTAAAGTGCAATAATGGCATTGAGCAAGTTGCCCCGCTGTCCAAGATTATGGTCTGTGTTAGTACAGAGAGTAAATTATAGAAATGTAGTGTTTGAAACTATTCCAGTCACATTCAATGTTGGTGTTGCATGCTTTATAGCTGCATTATTATGTCCAGCAGCATATGAAAGCTATCAGTCAGAATGCATATAGCAAATAAAATATCTGTAATTCTAAAAAGACTGTGCCGTTTGGTATTCCACTAATTAGCAAGTGATGTGTTCATTTCTTTGCAATTCATTTAGATGAAAGGTCACGCACCTGGAGAAAACCCACGCAAACACTGAGAAAATAAGTAGTATAGAAAAGTCTACAGAAGAAAGGGCCAGGGCCAAGGATTAAGCCGAGAGACAAAACCACAAGAGCTACTGCGCTGCCCTCTCTGTTTCAGATCATACATCAAACCTGAGATGTGAATTCATTCAAATCCAACGGCAGCAGCATTATTTACAAACCATTTTTTGAACTAAACAGTCGTCTGCATTGAATACGGCAGCAGCACTCAATTGGGAGACATGCAGAAACTGCTTGATGTAGGATTTTGAATTAAATTCACAATTTACCCAATAAAAGGGAACAACACCAAAAAAGCACTTTCGGCTCAATCCCACTGAATGTTCTCTGATGTCCTAATTTCTCAGACTTCATTTGTTCCTAACTTGACAGCTTGGACTTTGGACTGCAATTTGGTTCAGCGGCTAATTTATCAAATTCACTAGTTAACTAGAGGCAGACAATATACAGGCAATTTCTGATAATGCCACCTTCATTAAATAGGTTGGGAACTAATTATTTATGGTATAGCCACAAGCACAGCGACCCATGATGAAGAACCTCCTCTAGCTGGTGGTAAAGTCACTATATGTCACTATGTAATGTTTCCTGTCCATTAACATCAGCCAGTGCAATTATTTCAGTCTATAGATTTTAACCTTTTTTGTTGTCTTTTAGTTACAGCAAATACATTTCCCAGGATAAAAACTACTATACAAGTTAAACTGAAATTAAGACAGTAGTTAAAGTATTGTGAAGACACAGCTGGAGGTTCAAATGTCAGTTGCCTTTCCAGTGTCCTTCGGCAAATTTGTGGGACATCAACAGTTTTCCACAGCAGTTAATCCATTTTTTGTAACACTGACTTTCCATTAGAGAAAGTAAAATGTTTCACAAGGATATAGCTATATTAAGTTTGCGCGCAGCTATGAAAACAGACTATAGATAAAAAATAATTATGTGACTGATAAGGGAGAGCTAAATATGCCTTTCAGTCTCAAATAACAGGCCTGACAGGTTTGTAACTACGGACTCACAAAGTGTGACATGAGCTTGTCTGCAGTCTTTCTAAACATTTCATTCATATAATTGCTAATTATACTGATATGTCATGGATTTAATGCATTGACCTGATTTCCCCAAATAACTGTAATTGTAGGCAGAAATGGCAAGTAAGGATCTAATTCACTCAGAAAATCATCACACTTTTTCAACATGACTTCTATTTGAACCTGGCAGGTATGGGTTTTAGATTAAAAATGTTGTTATCATGCATGCTTTATGGACCCAATTGTTTAATTAATGGACTGTAACATTTAAGAGGATCTATCGGCAGAAATGGAAAATCGTACTATGTTTTTATTAGTGTATAATCACGTGACAATAAGAATTGTTGTGTTTTCGAACTGCTCCCATGGAGTTTGTCATGTTGAAACCGTCATGTTTCTACAGTAGCCCAGAACAGACTAACCAACACTAACACTGTGGTACGTAAGCTAGTTGCAATTTGAAAATTCACCGCTAGATGCCACTAAATCCTACACGCTCGTCCTTTCAGCTTGAAACTCTGAGAAATGTTTATAAGAGCGGATGACCAGTTTGTTAGAGTCTTGAGTACATGCACAAGGATGCGCACACATGCTGGTGACACAATACATAGCCTTCCCAATGGTTTAATGCTGACCAGCAGTTTATGGCAGTAACAATGTGTCAAGGACTGTGACAATGTACCAACAAATGAATAATACTGCATGTTTTCAAGTTCTTATAAAAATAGGCTCTGCAAATATTTTATTATGAAGGACATGTTTATTAGGCCTTGAGGATACACACAATGCATTTTGGTGAGAACCACTGAATGTAAACTGTGTTTACAAAAAAATCCACTGGGTATTTTTAACTTGAATGTGGTTAAATGACAATTCCAGTTTATTTTTAACCTCCTACAGCTTTCCACAACTAACAGACGTGTTCTCTGAGTTTGACTGAAATTTAACACAGAGTAGACACCTGGAACGGCTATTATGGCTAACTGCATAGGGACCAATGTAGAGCCACAATAGCCACATTTATGGGAAATATGCCAGGTTGAAATAAACTGGAATTATCTTTAAGACCAACATGACACCACTTCTTCATGGTGAACCCCAAAACATAGAAATAAACAACACATATACAAATGATAACCCAACAACCAGAAACAGTTTTACAAAAGCAAGTGGTGCACGTAATTCAGGTGTTTCTTGTCTTGGTAGAGTCACAGTAATAACTACAGGGGCTGATACATAATAACTGGTTCTTGGTGAAAACATTGTGCTGTTGGAAGCAACTAGTGTTCACTATAATTCACTTCATTGTCTTGGTACAAAACCAAGTCAAGCTAAATCCACACCTTATGTGTACTTACTGCCCCATTGCCACTGTGTCATACACATTATGTATTGACACTGCAAGGTGCTTAATTTGATGCAGAGACGGGATTAGTGAAGAGCTCAGACGCCCCGTAGTGTATATATGAATATAATACCCTACAATATATGTTTGACAAAAGTTCTGCCTAAACCTGCTTTGCACAGGCTTTTCTATGAAGTGTGTCAAATTGAAGCTGTGCGGTCTATTATTTATGTGCACTGAGTGAATCACATGCAGTCATAGCTGCCTCGTTCTGAGGTTGTAACACACACTCATAAGCATTACAGCCTTGAGTGAATTTGGGCCACTGTCTTCTATATCAATTAGAGCTGTGTGAGTTTTTCATTATTGCGTGCAGTTTTCACAAAAGATTTATTCATGTGGATCCCATTGGTAATAAATCAATTGTTTTTGGTAATCAAATGATACTGCAGTCATAAAGAAGCAGGTACACATTGGACATTACTTTGTATTTGACTTAAGAAACAAAATGATGAATGGGATCATCTACATTTAGTAGGGCCTGGTTGGGAAGCAACACAGTGCCTTAGACCTTTAGACTTAAGATACTACAGCTATGCTCACATTGATAATGTTAATGCTGATATTTATCTGATATAATGATTATCATGTTCACCATCTAAGTTCAGCATGTTAGCATGCTAACATTTGCTAATTGCCACTAAACACCAAGTACAGCTGAGCCTGATGGGAGTGCCATTAGGACGATAATTGGAGTCATCAGTTGAGAAGAACCCCGTATCGACTCGCATTTTGTCAGTTAAATCTCTTTTTGTTTTTTAACTGTGTTATTGTACACAGAGTGACAGCATGGCAGGCTGTAAACTTTACAAAATGAGTCTCAAAATGACCACAAACCACAAAACTAACTAACTAACTGATGGAGGCGGAGAGGGGTGGTAGTTAACGGAGGGCAGAATAGTGCTGGACAGCAGCTGCTCCAAAGCTCTCTGCTTCGATGAGGGCTGTCAGTGAAGTCAGCTAAACCACTTTTGAACCAGACGGTGGTACAACCTCCTTTACTGCCGTTCACTGTGATTGACTCTTTGGCTGACAATCAGCAGCCCCACAGGAGGGAGGCTTACTTTTACTTTTTCTGATGACCAAAGGTAGATGTTGTGTAAATTTGCATTTCTGACTTAATGCTTAATGACAAAAACACAATCGGTTAGTGATACTGTGTGTGTATGCATGTGTTTTTGTAAATCCAAATCTTTGCCTTATTGTAACTGATTTAAAGGAATTTAATATTTGTGTTTCTATTAATGATTAACAGATGGTCTGGGTTTTTTGTTTTTTAGATGTTGTTCCTTTGTTACAGAACAAGCTGGTCAGTAATACAGTTTCAATACATGACAACAGTGTATATTAAAGATAGATCAGTGGCTGTCTGGTTGTAAAATTAATACAGTGTAAGATTTTAAGTTGAGCCATTTGATACATTTTCTCTCTGCAGTATCGGCTCTTCGCTAGAGTCTGCTGTGGCAGTGGAGCACATAACAGGCATACATAATACCTTGCAAGGGTACATACAGTGCAGGATCAATGCAGTATAGGAGCCTTGGGAGGAGGATTTGAAACCAAGTGTGAATTCCTCAGCATCACTGTAGCACAAAGTGGCACCATAAGGCACCAATTCAGAGGGTCTATTCAGCTCGCCTGCACAGAACGAGAAGGGCATGGTGCTGCTATGCTAAGGATAAAAAGACAAGATTAAAATAAAACATCAAGTCAAGTCAGTGGATAAAATGGTATGTGCAGAGGACAAACATTGAGGAAACAACAAAACTGTCACCACATGGGAACACATGCAGAAACGACATATAGAAGAGACTATAATGCTGCTACAGTATTTGTAAGTCACCAATTCTTGTCGTTGGATTTCAAAATAACTAAGCCTAGAAATAGAAATCCCATACGCTGCGTGTCTTTCAGAATCACTGTCTGTCCACATATTGTTTGCTAGCAGCTTCTGCTTTCATCATAGCTTGTTTGTCTGAGCTTTTATTTAGTTTTTTGACAAATATGTCAACTGTACTTCAGCAATCTCTTGGAAGGTGTCGGTGAAACTGCTACACGGAGAAAAGAGTAACAGCCACACTGTGTATTGTCAAGATATTTGTTGATGTCAGGACATGCAACCTCCCAAAACTACTCCAAAAATGAACAAATTTAAGCTGAGCCCTTGCAATCACTGAGGAGTATTGTTTCTTATGTTTTAAAGATACAGATTCAGTGTCACGGAAAGAAAATCTTTATTGGTGTGTTGTACTTCATTAGCAGGTTATTCATATTATTCAGTGGTGAAAAGTATGCATTTACTAAAGTACTACTGCAGCTGTTTATATGTTACTGTATCAACAATAATAATTCAATAGTATAACATATGATAATGTAACACTGAGAGAGATACATAATGAGTAGTTTTACTTTTATACTTTTAGATGGAGGTTTTAACTGTTATGAAACAGTCTCAGTTTAATACAAGTGCCTCTATGCATAAACAAACAAGACCATCAGCGAGAATATTGGCTATTTCTATGTATTTATTCTCAATGTCTGCAACCAGGTCGGATTTGGTCAGATTCCCCATTGAAATAAATGAAATGAGGCGGTGGAAACACTACCGCTTTTGTCCACAGGGGCCGCAAGAATCAACACGAAATGAAAGTTCCTGTTAGGAAATTTAAGTTTTTGAATTCCACTTTAACTTTTAACAGATTATTTTTGAATTGTGGCATTAATACTTTTACTTTAGTCAAAGATCTTAATACTTCTTCCACTACTGACATCATTAAACATAAAACAGTATAGTTCATCTTTATCATAATTGCCGCAGTGTCCTCAATCCAAAGTGTGAACTTCAAAAAGGCCAGCTTTCTCTCTGAGTGTGAAACTCAGCAAACCCTCTCACAGAAAATCTAAAAATGGCAAATGGCCATTTTACATCAGAGGGCAAAGCATTGTCCTGTTTATTCTATTAATTGTGACAGCTAACAGATGGAATTTAGCCAGAGTTTTTTTTTTTTTGCTCAGTTGTGGAGGCAATTTGTGCATAAAGTGGACTGAATGGACACCAAATCTAATAATTCTATTATGCATCATATGGTACTTGTGATTAATGAGACTATTCCAGTGAATAATTCAGTGGATGTAAAGAAATCAGGATTCTGTGCAGAAACATAGTATGTGTGACCAGGGAACAATCACTTCACATGGAAAAAGCACTCGTATGTCATTTGTGTAAATCAAGATCATTCCCCTTTGATTATTTAAGTGGGCTGACATATTTGAGTAGCATTACATAGCATGATCATTTGTGAAGATGGTCTTCTGTAAAGAAATTCTTAAACAGATGTTGAGGTAGACCATGAGGCAGAGCTGTAATGATCAGTCTGTTATTAAATTTTGATAGCCGATCAATCAGTTAAATCGCTTATGAAGTCAAAATGCAAAAAGATTCTCTCGTTCATCTTTTCAAATGTGAATATTTTCTGTTTTTCTTAGTCTTTTATGATGTTAAATTGGATATGTATGTACAAATACAAATATGTCATTGTAAGAGAATTTTGTTTGGGCTTCTATTGCCTTTAATCGATAGTGACAGCTGAAGAGTGACAGGAAAGGGAGAGAGAGAGGTGGTGAGGTGAGCTACTCAGGCTCCAAGAATCTGATGTTTTGAAAATTAAATATTTGTAAAACATTGAAAAGGAACATTTTTCACTATGAGCTTTCTGAACAGTTTTTAAAATCCAGATTATTTCTTATTTCTAGAAAGTTTTTCTAAAGAAGTAAAGTAGTTTATTTTGACTTGACTAGTGAAGACAGTCCTGAATTGAGTTCTCTCAACATTTTTTTTACAGTGTATGGATTTACCACAGAAAACATACATTAAAAAGTATATCAGATCTTAAAGTATAATTTAGTCTCGAGAACAATATGTGGCAAGCTCTGACAAAATAATGTATCCACAGGGTTTTTACCTTTATCCAAACATAAAATAAATAAATAAAAAACATATTAAAAATCAAACTGAACCACCGCACACTGGAATGACTTTACTGTGATTTATTATGAGCGTTTAGTAAAGTAAAATGACACGAGTGCTCACGGGTGTGAAAAATAAGCTGCATCTGGTTCACATGACCAGTTCTCACTAATTTCTTCAGTGGTTTACTGTCAGGGACCGGACCGAGCTGGCAGGCATGAGGAGACAAGGGTACATTTCCACAAAAAGTAATTTTATTCACAAATTTTTTTTGAAAATAATCAATTTACAAAATATACAAAATGTTCTGGGCCCATAAAAAGAGTTCAACTAAACAGTACTTAACAGGCTACATTAACTGAACGGACTGAACAATTCTAAACCAACCAAACCAAACCGACCTGACTAAAGTGAGACAATTTAAATAGTGGCTGATCAGGCCACTCTGACACACAGGGGGTATAGACTAAAACATAACATTTAAACAAACCATAAT
>NW_023340257.1:18903749-18908736 GCF_004916995.1 Morone saxatilis | reverse complement strand
ACATGGGGCACCAGCTCTACCAGGAGAGCTACCAGGGCGCTGCACGTACAAGAAATGATGATGGACTAACAATTTTCCTTACTAAGAGGGATGCCAATTGTCTAAGTTAATATTAATGTTAAACTAAATTAATAACAGGTATACCCTCCAATTCCCTCCCATGCTTTTGTGATCTCTTACTCATTTAGCTGGTTATATTCAAGGGTAAACTTTCGAAAAACAGTCTTGCTTAACTTAGCTTAATTCAAAACAGATTCACCTGTATTGCAGTAATTTGTAACTGTAGCAGCAGCTATTGATGGTTGATTATTTCTCTGACGGGAGGTGTTCAAGTTAAAAAGAACAGGTACCAGGTAAAGGCTAACAATCAATCACCTAAGTGTTCAATCAACAAGTGCAGGCATGACTTACGCAGCGCCAATATAATCCTAATGTTCTCTATCTTCTTTGGGGAAGCTCTTACAATTAAAGTTTATGGAGCCACAATAGTTTGTGCTTCTAAATTCTTCCTCATTGAAAGTTTTAAATGGGATGTAATTGAGAAGACCGTCTTTGCATGCAGACATAATTATAATATGCAAATGCTCCTCCTGTTTACGACGATATCCCCCATCCCCCTTGATGAGATGCGACCAGAAATCCCCGGGGCTGTGGAGCCTCGGTTTAGGCGTCCACTGGTGGAGGCAGAGCTGACTCCAATGAACTCGGGCTGTCAATAATTATGCCAGCATCCTGACAAGAGTCGCACAAGGGCAGCTAGCAGTTCACTGCCTGCACCGTCTAATTGGCATTTACGTTTCCTGACAAAGTCATGTCCAGAAAATATCCTTACAATGCACCGGCTCTGGGCAGATGTTTTTCTGAGGAAAGGACAGACTCAGGCATTGTTTGTATCCGATCACTGTTGTCAGTGTCACCTTCAAAATATGTTTTTGCTTCAACTAACTTGTACTGTAACTGCAATCCAGTTGCAACTGCCACTATTATTTATTATTATTATTAAACTGCTGATTATTTTTTAGATTAACCAATTATTGTGTTATCTATAAAGTGTCATAAATTAGTGTAAATGCCCATTATATTCATCCAGAACCATAGAAGACATATTTATATCGCTTGTTTTGTTTGATAACATTTTTTTTTTTTCGTTTACTGCAACAGATGACTAAGAAAACCAGAAACATAATTGTTTTGTTATTTTGCCTTGAAGAGTTACGCAAACAGGCAACATCCCTGGACCTTTGTTGTATGTAATTCCTCCTCTGTTATTACCTCTCCACCTCTATTTAAGACATACTTAAATATAATTAATAATATCTAATAAAACTAATGAAACAAAAGACACAAATGATACATTTTCAGATTTGAGGAGCTGAAACTAGGGATTTTTTGGGGATATTTTAATAATTTGATCTACAAAAATTGCTAGTTGTCTCAGTTTGCTATCACATTAGACAAGAGTCCACAGTTGAGAAGTTGGAATTATGTATTCTACATTTATACTAAAAGAATGACTCAAATGGTTGATCAATTATCAAAATATCTTCTGGTTCCTTCTCTGTTTATCGATTCATAATTTCAGCTCTATTGTAATATCAGTTAGATCATCTGAAGAAAGCTGCCGTCCAAAAAGGAAGCCATCGGCACCACGTTATCAAGTAGGCCATATTTCATTTTGAGTGAATATAAGATGGCAGGTAATAGCACATTCCTGTACAGTTTAATGGCGGTAGTTAACACTCGTATACATTATTCTCACAGAGGATAATTATTTATGAGATTTGATCTGTGTATTCATTTCTTTTCAAACTCGGGTGTGTGTTTTTCCTTGTGTGACAGTTCTGGGATTTATGAGATATTCTTAGCTGTCTCGGATAACTGTTGAATTTATAAAGCCCTTACTTCTTTCTGGTCATTTAATTATGAGAGTATCCTGGAGAATTCATGGATACCCTAATTACATTTTCCAACACTATGTAGGTAAAAAAAAATTTGGCAGTTTTTTTCTAGGTTATAAAAGATAGACTTCATGATTTTATGATGTTTTTCTCAGAAATCGTGAAGCTGCACTATCATCCTTGCAGGTGTTTGTCCTATTTAATGTGTAAACTGGATGTTACAGTGTGTGTTAATGCAGCAGCAGGAAGGTGGTTCACAGTCAGAAATAGCACAAGCTGTGTGAGACGGCATCTTTCAGCTTTCATTTGATTCCTACTGCATTGTTTATGACGCTCTCCAAGCTCTTACTTTAAGCTGCTGATTATTCAAGAAAATTTCACAAATACTTGCTTTTTGTGTCCTCTTTTAACGGGGCTCCTTAGTGAATTTGTGAACCATAAGAGCATTTTTAAGAAGCATCAGAGTTTACCTTTTGTTCATGTTTTCTGTTAGTAAGGTTGAGAACAAACACACACACACATTTATATTAGTACATCTGACCTTGAAAGCTAAGTTATTCTTCTCTTTGTTTTCTCCTGTTGGGCATTTACTGCTTTGTGTCTTTGTTCAGTTTGTTTGTATGTAGACACATTAATGTGTGAGTTGTGTTTCTGCATGCTTTCTCCTGTGTTTGTGTGTGTGTGGGTGGCTGTGTGTTGTATTGTGCTCACATGTACATGCCTTGTGCAGAATGGTGCTTATATGTAAATATGATTGGGGCATTATCTCTTTTGTTTATTGAAAGAGAACATTTAATACTAGTAGTTGTGTTCAGCATCGGGATCAGAACAATCAAGCAGATTTTTTTTTTTATGGATCTGGATCAGCTCCGATAATGTAATTTGTTTTTTGCAACTTATGAGTAGCACAATGTTGCTGTTACTTTTTTATTATGAATTCATTAATTGATTATTTTTTTCCATTAAAATGTCAGAAAATAGTGATAAAATACATGCCACAATAGAGCTAGTATAGTTGATGTCTTAAATGTCTAGCTTTGCCCAACCAACGGTCTAAAAACCTAAAATATTCTATTTACAATGATACAACCAAGAGCAGCCAATTCTCACATTTGAGAAGCTGGAACCAAATATTAAACCAAAGTTTGGCATTTTCATTAGTGTGTAACATTTAGAGAGCTCTATTGGCAGAAATAGAATATAATATTTATAGGTGTGTTTTCATTAGTGTATAATCACCGTAATATAGGAATCATTGTGTTTTAGTTACCTTAAAATTAGAAGTTTTTATCTACAGATACTGCAGGTTGCCTTCAATGGAGTCTGCCTTGTTGAACCGCCATGTTTCTACAGTAGTCAAGAGCTTCCAAACCAAACACTGCCTGTTCTCATTCCCAGAACATCAAATACAGACGTGAGCTGTGTTCACTTAGTTACAATTTGCAACTTCACCTCTAGATGCCACTAAACAACACAATGTTCCTTCAAATGATTAATCAACTATCAAAATTGCTGATAATTAACTTCTCTGTTAACTGATCAATTGACTAATCATTTCAGCTCTAGTTGCCATCACACTTTTTTTTCTTTTTATTTTACCCAGTTTGGTCCAGGCAAGAGGACAATCACTGCACAGCCAGATGTTAAGCAGAACAATTTACAACCTTTATTCAACATAAACAATTAAGTGAAGGTCTGAATGGGCACCATGGGACAGAGAACCCCCACACAGCTCCCACTGATGCAGACATTAACCACCCTCAAAGCCAAGAATACAGTATATGTCAGTGCAAGCGTAAAATACAAACCTAGACACACCCAGGACAAGCAGCATCGGCCACGCTATAACTCAGAATCAAAATACAAGGTAATCAATAAGTACTATCACTCTTTACTGAACGGGCCTATCTGACCCCTACTAGCATAAGAGCACCTCCCCTACAGTATACAACTGTCTTCACTGACAGCAACACCAAAAGCTGTAAACAGCAACCACACACTCCATCCCCGACTGCCAACGGCATGAAAAAAAAGCAGCTTGTTATCTCACACAACCTCCAGCATTTAAATTACCTTTTTTTTTAAATTATTATTCATGCTTGTTTTCCCACCCACTCAAATGCAGCTCTAATACTGATGAGAGTCATCAGGCATTAGTGTCCACAGGGAAAGCTACTTAGCTGTCAAACATATCTGAAATTTCTTTACTAAGTCTGATATGCATTGTAAGCTGGGTTTTAGAGGCAAAAAAAACATATGTAAAACAAAACTTGTATAGGACTTTGTATTTGCAAATATTAAATATTAAATATAAATTAAATTTAAATATAATGTTAAATCTTTAGATCTCATATTCCGTTTTTTCTGCAGGGTTTTTTAATCATTCACACTCATAGGAAATCGGTCTTCTGTAGCCAACGGCAACAAATGTAAAAGGAAGCTCGATGGATTTAATGGTGTGGGATGGATTCAAATTTTGAAAACTTGAGCATAGTGATGAATGACGGGTTCACTCCTGGGTGTCTCAAGGGGTCCAAATCTTCAAATTTCAACTGTAAGAAATAATAATGCCAAAGAAGCATTAACTTAAATTGTTAACAAATAAAGTTGATTTGTAACTACACTGTAAAACCTGCGTGTTGTTGTTTTATTTATCATGGGTGCCACTGTTTTCTATTTTAGTTGATTCTGTTTCTGAATATGTCCGAATGTGAATACAAGCTATTTTTATTTCTAAATGCATGTATCTAAGTAATCCCCTGTGAATGGCTGTCCTCCTGCATGACTGGACACAAAAACAAACCTAAACTCCAGTTCACCCTGTGTTCTCTCCTGTTGTCGACATATAGATTTTGTAGCCGCCACTGTTATTAAGCAATAAAAACAGAAATAGAAATGTGAAGCGGAGCTGCCCTTTTCTTTTAATTTCACTCGGTCATTCCTACATCTGTTCACGTCCCTTCTTACCTCCTCAGCACCCATTAAGAATGAAGCCTTGCTTTTCGGGCAGCTCAACATCATCTTAATGCAATTCAAAGACCTACATTCTACACCAGAGTTGCCGTGGCAACAAAGCCCCCCCCCCCCCC
>NW_023340257.1:18898747-18903733 GCF_004916995.1 Morone saxatilis | reverse complement strand
TGAGATGCTGAAAGATCAATAGAGTATCCTCGACGGTGTGGCAGGAAATGCTCTGGTACAGATGGTCCTCTGAGAAACCATGAGCTTTGTGGCCTAGTTACCATCTGAAAACTAACACAATCATGCAAGGCCACTATTATATTAAAATTTAACAAAATCTGAGTAAATCTGAACAAAAGATCCTCTCACCCTACTGTAGCTCTTATAGGAGCCCATTTAACAGGAAGTATGATCTGCACTACTGTAGCCTACTTTATTGTTTTAGCTTTCCCAGCATCTTTAAAAAAAGAAAATCTGGGGAATTAATTTAGACAAGGCAGGCACACTGTGCTGCCAACAATAAAGGAGCGTTGCTAAATAAATAAATTCTCTCTGGGGGGGGTTGGAAATTTTCTCACACAGTCTACCACCTAGTGTGTGTTTTTGCACTAGAAATGGTTTGTTGTGTATATTCTTTGTCGAATAATTTGCACAGGAGAAATGTTTTTCAATTTCAAACAGTTAAGGTGGTTCTGTTTCAGAGATGGAGTTCACAGCTAAGCATGTAGAAGGAGAACAAGGAGGGAGGGAAGTATTTCTTGTGTCTTCCTTTAATGCAGTCTAATAGTCTACAGAAATGTGGTATGAAGTAGAAGTGATACAACGGTCACTGTTGAGTAAATTTGATCAACAACCTTTGAGAAAATTCTCCCACTGAGTTGAACTTGTGCGTCAAGCTGTTCCACTTCCCTCAGAAAATGACATCAGACGGACCCAGATTTTAATGAGAACTCTGATTGGACAGCAGTATTTCATAGTTAACGAGGTGCCCTGTTGTCTGTCACTTAGTAGCCAGCCAGCAGGTGTGCATGCGTGTGTGTGCAAGAGAGCACAAAAGAAGATGATACTGGTCATTTTCAAATGCCACAACCCAGGTTGATTTAAGTGACAGCAGATGCACTCACAGATTTCTCACCTCTCTCACCATCTCCAACACTTCTTATCAGTCTTATCAGTTAGTTTAGTTTAAAAAAATAGGTGAAAACAGTCTTTGTCTAAAGCATATGAATTAAAACTTAAGAGATAGGGCAAGAGAGCTTGGCTTGTACTGTATTTCTGCTATGAAATTTGGCTGAATGTGGCACGTAAAATATTCCAGTCATTTTTCAATCAAATTTAATTTCGGGGTATTGGTAATGTGAAAGTGAGATGCTTTCGCTTTGGGCCCAATGGGGGACATAATCAATGGTATTACGGACGTCAGCACCACCTCAACATGGTGGATAAAGAGGCTCTAAAATTAGTCATGACAAATTGGAAGTGGCATCAAAAAACAGGCACAGTTTGTGTTTAAAAACCCCAGCCAGCTTCTCCTGTGTGAATTAAAAAGAGGCATTGCTGTTGATTGACACATTGGATCTAGCAAGGATCAAAGATGTCACCCTGTGGGGTTGGATGGGGCGGTGGGATGTAGGAACCCTTATGTCATTCTTTAAACCTAGAAAAGTGAAGTCAGCTGTCATCCGTTTACTTTATCAGCGTTAACAGGCTCTCTCATCAACAATGAAGCTTAAGGCATTAGCAATCAAGATGGATGCCAGAGAGGGTAAAAACCACTGACAATTTGGCATCAGCACATCACCATTTGTGTTCCACAGGGGTCTCTTATTGTTATTATGGCAGAGGATCACTTTTTACTCCTGTCACCACAGGCGTGTTCTCTCCGAGACTGAAATCAATACTTCTAAATGGGAATCAGAGATTCAGAACATCCTTGATGGCTCCATCGGATTGACTCGAAAACAAGACATATTTCCACAGATTTCACCTTTACTTTTTGTTGCCGTGATTTACATGACAGGTTTCTGTCTAATTTTGCAGTACATCTCAGAAGCACAGGGAGAGCAGAGAGCATGAAAAGGTCATAAAAATCCTGGAGCACTGTTGACAAGTGCCCTTTTCTACCTTTAATTCTCCATCCTGATGTCGAATTCAGAGCAAGAAATACACACAAACCCTGTTACATGATGGAAATGTACATGGCATATACCTTACCTAATATAGGAAAACCGTCCTGTGATCATTCAAGAAATTATATGGTTCAGCGGGGATGCAGCCTGGTGGCACAAAAAAACATTCTATTATTTCCATTAAAAGGCTACAGAGACATGGGTTTCTGACAGTGTTGGCGCAGCCTTTCATCATCCCAGGTGCCATTATTTTAGAAAAGCTCCATTTCATTGTGTGATTGATACCTTGCTGGCTGTCTCAGCAATCTTAGTCACACTCTGGATTTTTGCAGCAGGCTCTCATAAAGCCTATGATGCTATTTATTAATTCAAAGATCTCTATTTTCTGACTCAGTGTCTCTCTTAATTCCATTTTTCTCACACACAGGACCTGGAAACCGATCAACAATGGAGCGGCTGGTTGTGTGTGTGCTGCTGTGTGCAGCTCTGGTGAAGGGATACAGCTGCCCCGGCCGCTGCATCTGCCAGCACCTCTCCCCAACTCTGACTCTGCTCTGTGCTAAGACTGGTCTGTTGTTCGTACCCCCCACAATCGACCGAAAGACCGTCGAGCTGCGACTCACCGACAACTTCATCACCATCATCCGCAGGAAAGACTTTTTCAATATGACTAGTTTGGTCCACCTCACCTTGTCCCGTAACACCATCAGCCAGATCACCCCCCACGCCTTTGTTGGCCTGCGATCTCTGCGGGCGCTCCACATGGATGGAAACCGCCTCAGTGTGATAAAGACCGACCACTTTAAAGGCCTCATCAATCTGCGGCACCTCATCCTCGGAAACAACCAGATCCACCAGGTGGCTGCCACCTCCTTTGATGAGTTTGTTTCCACCATAGAGGACTTGGATCTGTCCAATAACAACCTGCGCACCCTTCCCTGGGAAGCCATAGCCAGAATGACCAACATTAACACGCTCACGCTGGACCACAATCTCATTGACCACATTGGAGCAGGGACTTTTACGCTGCTCACCAAGCTGGTCCGCCTGGACATGACCTCTAACAGGCTGCAGAAGCTGCCACCAGACAGCCTGTTCCAGCACGCACAGGTACTGTCTGACGCCAAGGGCTCCAGCTCCTCCACCCTGGCTGTGAGCTTTGGTGGAAACCCCCTTCACTGTAACTGTGAGCTCCTGTGGCTCCGCAGACTGACAAGGGAAGATGATCTGGAGACCTGTGCCTCGCCAGAGCACCTCATGGACAAGTATTTCTGGTCCATCCAAGAGGAGGAGTTTATCTGTGAGCCTCCACTGATCACTAAACATCTTTCCACTAAGCCTTTTGTGATGGAAGGGCAGGGTGTGACTCTTAAATGCAAAGCTGTAGGTGATCCAGACCCAGATATTCACTGGCGGTCACCAGACGGCAAGCTGGTGCATAATAACTCCCGCACAATCCTGTATGATAATGGCACCCTTGATATTCTCATCACCACCCTGAAGGACAGCGGGGCATTTAATTGTGTGGCGTCCAATGCTGCAGGCATCGCCACAGCTGCTGTTGAGATCAACATGATCCCTTTACCCTTGTTTGTTAACAACACAGGCCACATGCGTGAGGACCCTGGCCTATCAGACATCACCACTTCCTCCAAATCTGGCAACGACACCAAGGGCTACGACAAGCAGGACAGGAGGGTGATGGTCAACGAGCTGACCTCATCCTCCGCTGTGATCCGTTGGCCATCTGAACGCCATATCCCCGGCATCAGAATGTACCAGATTCAGTACAACAGTACGGCAGATGATACTTTGGTGTACAGGTAAGTCATGGTGGAGGAGGCTGGATGGAGGGAGGGGAGGGACTGGTAGAGCAGGGACATGAGGAAAGGTGAGACATCTGGAGATACCATCTGCTGAATGACATGAAGGTACATTATGGCAGATTGACAGAACCCAAAGATGCAAAGTGATTAAGTATGTCCAGAAATAAGCAGAACCCCTATAGTGTAATCTGAGAGATATACCAAGTAAGAATGTTTTTCCATAAATTAAAATGGATTAAAATCTGTTGTAATATGCATAAAAAATTTGCTCTGATATTTGAATAGATTTTTGCAATCGGCTAAATAGATTGTGGAGTCCAGCACTCTAAAAGACTAAAAGGGCATTTTCAGCATCATTAAAACATAATATGACAATAAACCATATCATGAGGGCCAACTACTCCACTGCATGTAACTGTTTATATCATTAGCAAGTGTCTGGATTAATTGGTTGAAACACAGAGTGTGATAAGATGTGGTTGTCTAATGATGTGTTTGGTTGCAGTGGTAGAAAATAATTTACTTAATGTAGGTAAAGTAGCAACAACACACTATGAAAATACTAAATTAAAAGTAAAAGTCCTACTTTTAGCAAAATGTACAAAAAGTACTCCTTCTGCAGAAAAAACACCCCTGTGAATGATATATTATGACACTATTATATCTTAACAGCGATGCATCAATGTGTAGGCAGGTAGTTGTAGGTACTTCATATACACTTAAGTTGTTTAGTCCAGTAGTTCCCAACCTGAGGATGAGGCCCTTAAAAGGGTCACAAAATAAATCTGAGGGGTTGTGAGAGGATTAATGTGAGGAAACTAGAAAAAAAAGTTCTGCTGTACACTCTAATCTAGCTATCTAATCTAAGATTTATTTGTGAAATACTGGATAATTTGGTCTTTAAACCGTTATTTAGAGAATAAATATTTCTTTGGTGTGACCTATAACATTTCATAGACATCTGAATCAAGGGGCCCCAACAATGCATTGTATTTTATAACATGGTCATACTTTTAATGTAAAATATATTAACTTAAAAAACAAAGTAACCACAGCTATCAGACCAGAAAGTACAAGGAGAAGAATAAAGTTCAAGAAACACAGAGATAATCAAGCAAAGTACCTCAGAACTGTAGTGAACTGAGGTGGAGCTATCATAGTTTATAGGCTGACTATATGTTTTGTTTATAAAGTATTAAAGGTCCAGTGTG
>NW_023340257.1:18889946-18898689 GCF_004916995.1 Morone saxatilis | reverse complement strand
GAAAATAAGAATTGTTGTGTTTTGGTTCCCTTAAAATGAGACATTTTTATCTACAGAGGGAGCGGGTGCTCTTTCATGGAGTCCACCATGTTGATCTGCCATATTTTCTACAGTAGCCCAGAACGGACAAACCAAACACTGGCTCTAGATAGAAACTGCATTTTTTTGCAGCCACCATAGTTTCTCCTACGCGCTTGGAAGGCCAAACTTGTATTCAAATGCAATTTGCAACTTTACTGCTAGATGCCACGAAATCGTACATACTGGTTCTTTAATATGAGAAGTAGCTACTATATCTGTTAAATGAATGAACTGTAGTGGAGTAAAAAGTTTAATATTTCACTCTGAAATGTGGTGGAGTAGGTGTATTAAGTATCCTACGATGAAAATACATCAAGTACAGTACTTGAGTTACTTTCTACCTCTGATTGGTTGCAAAAAAGAAAGAATACTGTAAAAGCACAAGGTCAATATATTGTATAAGTTAAGTTGCAATGTGTAATATATACAGTGTAAATATAGAGAAATATAGCAAAATCAATACTTCTGGTGGTTATGCAAAATGAGCTCTCTCTTTTTAAAACAGTGAGTACAAACATTTGCCTTTAAAATACTGTTTTAAATATGAGAATAAGTTTGATGTGTTTCTTATGCAATATGTGACGCAGATTAACTGAATCTGGTACACTGAGAAGTATTTCAGGATTTATGTATTCATGGAGCAAGTTAATAATAGTCGACTTTCTTTTCTTTTTTTTTAGGGTTTATCAGATATAATGAGTCGCTCTCCTGTATAATTTTCTCATCCGGTTTAGGCATGAAGCTGAGTGTTGTTTTGTCTTTAGGTGGTACATTATTACCTACAAATGATAACCATCAAAGCCCCCCTTTAGGGAAAAGGAACAAGCTTCTAATTATATTAACGCCAATGTTGACCTGAAGACAGTGCCTTTCTCCATTGTATTTAGAGGCATGTAATCTTGCAGTTGCCAACGAAATGGGACTTTAGGTATTCACACATCAAAACTGCCTTCACGTCATGCGTCACTTGTCCTGCAGCCTGCAGCTGTTGTGGCATATTCTTTAGACAACGAGCCTCCTCTGCCTTGTTTATCACCTTGCAGTTTACCCTTGCTGTCATTTCATACACAAACTCAGTAGAGCAACTTCTTACTGCTATTTTATAATATAAAATATTCTCTCATAAGTCAACTTTAATGAAGTGTTGTACTACCAGAATGAAGGATATTTAATGCTAGAGCTACGATGGCCCTATTGTCTTTTCGTTGTGAGGAACTGACACCTTTGTGTGATTCAATGCACCTTATGCAAAGCAGAAAATGTGGGCGTTGTAATTCTGATGATTAATCATCTACATCTTCACCGCCGCACTATGTTTCTTTTCTCTACAGAATGATCCCATCTACCAGCAAGAACTTCTTAATCAATGATCTGGCCGCGGGGCGAGAGTATGACCTTTGTGTGCTGGCGGTTTACGATGACGGCATTACATCATTAACAGCCACACGTGTGGTTGGCTGTGTGCAGTTCCACACGGCCAGTGAGGTCAGCCAGTGCCGCTTCATGCACAGCCAGTTCCTTGGAGGCACTATGATCATCATTATTGGTGGTATAATTGTTGCTTCAGTGCTGGTTTTCATTATCATCCTGATGATCCGTTACAAGGCCTACAGCAGCCCAGAGGACAGCAAGACCAAGGTCAGCTGTAGCATGCACTCCCAGACCAACGGCAGCCAGCAGCGGCTCCAGCGCTCCGCCTCCAAGCAGCCCTCTGACGAAGGCCAGCGTGAAGCCCAGGCGCCCAAAGAGTGCATGGCGCTGGTGCTGAGGGTGGACAATGAGAAGAGAGAGGATCCAGCAGCCACCACTGCCATCCTGGAGGTGGAGCTGCCACCCCTGACTGCAGACAAGCTGAAGAGAAGAACCAGCCTGGATGCACAGCGCTCTGGCCCCCCATCTGAGGACACGCAGACGGACAGTAGCCTGACGGGCTCCACCATGTCCCTGTGTCTCATAGGCCCCAACGCTGGCACCAAGGAGGCTCCCAGGCTCAAGGACAAAAAAAGTGCCCTGGCCAACATGGGATTGCTCCCTAATGAGCTGGCACGAACTAGGCACAGATTCTCTTTCGATGGAGGGGATTACTCCATTTTTCAGAGTCATAGTTACCCACGCAGAGCGAGGACGAGGTGGCACAAGTCCACCAACCAGCTCAACATGGAGTCGTCGCCGCTCGCCAACAGGAGAGTTACGTTCAGCAGCACTGAGTGGATGCTTGAGAGCACAGTCTGAGGAAAAACAGCGTAGCCGGGAAAGAAACGGCTCAGCCCCACACAAACATACACATGTAAAAACACAAATACGTCTACATGCCATATAACACACACTTTTCTCGTGCGCACAGCAAACGATAAACACAAGCACATTTACTTACACATGCAAACTTTCAGTGAGTTGCTGGAGAAGAACACAGTCTCCCTCCATCCTGCCTCCCCATCATACTCCCAGAGAGGTTTGTTGGCCATGTCCTTTCTTTATGCAGCAGTGCCTTATTCTGAAAAAAAAATGTACGAATGGAGGATGCTGCTCACTGTAGTCATAAACCTTCCTCTCTTTCATTGCCTCCCACCCTGATAATGGGAAGCATTTCGTTGGATTTTTTTATTTTTCTCCTTTTTCTGTGACATGCCAAGGGAGCATGGCGTTTGGATGTGACTGTTTAATTGTTTAAAAAAGAAAACGAGAAAAAAAACATCATCATAACTGTAAAGTGAACAGCCAGGTATCCTGTTATGTCAATCATGTTTTGGGTTCTTTCAAAAAAAAAAAACTTTTGCACAGAAGACACGAGATACAAGGACAAGTATCACCACCAGTCTATACAATAATAATAATAATAATAAAAAAAAAGAACAGGATTTTACACATGCCGATTTCTAATGTTAGCATAGAGAGGATGGACCTGGAAACCACCCGCGGATTCCTCTTTGATGGTTGGACTGTATGATGTTAAATAGGTATTGTTCCAGATGTGACTGTATATTAATCGGTACTGTATCTGGCTGGTCTAGATAAAAAGACAACCAACAAAAAAGACATATATAAGTATATTAAAACATTGGTGTATGTGTACTAACTATGTAAGTAAGTAAGTCATATGTCACATGACTTTTTACAAAGCATTTGGGTGTTGGCTGCAAGTTTTTACATTAAAAACCTGTGTCATCACGCCTCTCCCTATTTAGTATGTCAAAGTTTGGACCATTTATCCCCTCACGAAGGGTATTAAATTTTTTGTGTGGGTTAACTGTATCCATGGCGTTTTCTTCTTGTGCTTTAGGAGCAGCAGTATGTGTCCACTGCAGGGAGGGACACACGAATTGAAAAGATAAATATTTAATTCCTGAGTACTATTTATAATGCTTCTGTGAAAGCTGCACGGCGAGCAGAGTGGGGTGTGGGACGACGAGGGACATGCTAACTGCATGCTGAATTCAAATGCAGCCAGCTGTTATTAACAAGGGTGTAAGATCTGTTGCTTCCACTAGGGGGAGACAAAGCGCTGTAAGGTTCCCAATAGCTCGCAGACTGCAGTTGGGACGCTTTAATAACCGTTATTAGCAGAAAGCCTGGGGAGCATCCTGCTTTTGATTCTATTTCTTCTCAAGCAGACTAAGAGCTTAGATGTTGAAAAAGCAACACTTTACTTAAACCACACATATTTGGCACTTATAAGCAGCACTGTGTGCAAACAGTTAATAGTTTATAACACATTATAATGTAGCTGTAAGAAGACAGAAAAGTGTTTATTAATGTATTTGTCAACATCTATAATATATATATTGTGTGAAGCATCTCTAACTGAATGATTAATAACACAATGTGACACAGTAATCATATTTAATGACATTATCTTTGAAAACATTTAACTTTTTATACACATGATATCACTCTCAGGCAGCTTTAAAACACTTTATACATATGTTCAGTACTCATAAAGACATTTCATCGCTTAACCCTCATAAGCAGAATGTTTTCTCCCAGTTGTCATGGCGAGTGATGAAGAGATTTATAAATAAATAAATGTATTATAAAAATATATGAGGATGATTAAAACTGTTATATTGTAAATCATTCATGAAATGTTTATACATTAGTTACATATGTTTCATAAGAGTAGTCCTAGTTGTTGACAAATGTGTTCATTAAAATGCACTTATATCTGTTTACAACTATATTATAATAGTTGTATAACCATATTGTATAAATGCTTAATACTGGGGCTGAAAAAAGGTGTCACAGAGAAAGGCATGACAGTAGGAAAAGATACAATCAGAGTGGATGACAGATATTTGTTTGCTGCTACAGAGACCACCCTCTCCTTCTAATTACAGCTACTTAGGACAGGCTGAGATGAAACGGAGCTGCGTGGACAGCAAAGAGATAAAACGTTGAGCAGAGAGAGATAAGTCACACTGGAGGTTTTCAAGCCTCTGGAATCTTCTATTTGCATCCTCAGCGACGGAGAGGATTGAGTCTAAGAACGAGGTCATCCCTTCCCTTTTTCCTCATCCAACCAGTTTTCAGCCATCTCATAGTCTGAAATGTTGTGTTATTTCCCAGCTAGAAGAATACTTAACATTAATGTTTAAATACTTTTGGTGCACAGATTTTTGTCCATGTCCTCATTAACTACTGATGGTTTCCAGTCTGGAAATGTGCTGGTGACCGTTTCTCACAGCAGGAGAAGTATTTCTGTCTGCTCCCATCTGTAACCATTATTCAGTACAAAATCTGCTTAGGCAGGAGGAGGCTGAAACTTCACCCAGTCTTCAAAATTGGCCAGGGCAGCCAAACTAGCTAACACTGGTAGCAGAGCAAAGTGTGTTGTGTCTCATCAGCAGTTTTGAGTGACTGCAAGAAAATGTGCCTTGACTTGGTGAAGGTGAGTTTTTTTCCACTGAAGATCCCATTATATGTTTAATGCATAGTAATGTGTGTTTGAAAAGTCCAATCTGAACATGGTTCAGTACGCATAAGGTTTAAAGTCTTATCCATGCCAACCATGCTGCCTGCTCTACAGTACTGCGAGTTTTTTTGACAAACCATATTCCAACTGTGCTGAAACTTTGCTAATGCAAAATATGTACTTTTCTGGGATTGGTTGATGCTATCATACTTCGGTATGATACCTGCAACAAATCACACCTGCAAACTGACTCAAAACTGCAATGTTTCAGTCCCAGTTGGACCCTTGTGTTGTCTGTTTTCCACAAACCTACATGTGATTAGGGATGCCACAACCTTGAGTATCTGCCAATACCAACACTCACTTTTTCCCTCGCATAAACAACTAAGCAATTAATAATACATTTGTGTGGATGTACCTTGCTTAACCCAGTCATCTGGAAGACATAATGCTCAAACTGTTAAATATCCTACTCCCATGAAGGAAGAAATACATTGCCTAAAATATGACTAAATTGCAAAAATGCATAAATTGCACTCGGCTGTGCAAGAATGGATTCACGTGATAGTTTAGGAAAAAATAAATTGCATTCGATTAGATGTGATGTTCTGTATAACTACAGTCCTTCCTAGTAAGTTAGGATTTTTGTTAATTGTGGTAAAAGCTGTTTTTCTAAACCAACTGCTATCTGAACCATTTGACTTGAAAGAACCAAACATCTGTAAAAAGTTGCGCTACATCTTAAGTCTTACCATCCCTCATGAACTAAATTTTATGCCAATCTGTCTTGTAAATGTTGAGATATTTCTGTCCTAAGTGGTGGCTCTAGCATGGCTAAATATAATGTTAATTGTGGAAACATTACTTTACTTCTATCATATAAACCATCTGTGAAAGGTTGCAGTAACAGACATTAGCAAGAGTTGCACCCTGTATTAAGAAATTACTTTTTAAAAGGCTACAGTGTGAGCCGCACAGATTTTTCATTATTTATAATGTAGCGAGAACAAAAAAATGCTATCTATTGTTTTTTTCCTTCTAAATAAAAATGTTATGAATAAATTGTCTTAACTAGATATACCTAGCTATAAAACCAAATTTTGGATTTTGCCCTCGCCAAATGCTTATTAACCTTGACAATCTGTCTTAAAAACCTCCGTCAATACCGATTTGACCAGTCGAATTTCGTTTGCTTTTTTCCATTTCCAAGATTTGGGCAGTTGCAGCCCAACACAGCCCACTCTCTGCTGCTTAGAGAGAACACTTAGCCTATTGACACAGACTCAGCAAAGTGCTTTGGGCTTTTCCAGTACACACACACACTTTCAAAATGGTTTACCAACACTTCCTCCGGCATCAGATTATCTAAAAATACCCAGATGGCTCAGGCCTACTACTTGTTACCAGGTTTATTTAGACTTTGTCTGTTGGTAAAAAAAAAAGAAGGTAAATACAAATGTAGTCTGACAAGTGTGACAGAAAGAAACTGACCAGCAGCACAGAACAAGGTGTTTATATGGTCTGAATAGTGCTGTCTACAAGAATGTACTGTTAAATGATTATCTCTTTTATGTTCAGGGTTGATTTTGGTGTCACAGAATCTTTTTCTGCACCATTAAATTCCCACAATAAGGCTTTACAGGGATGGAAACCTGCTGCTCCTCGGTACTACTCCGTGCTCTTTGACTAGTATAGCAGTCAAAGAACACTTCTGCAAAACACTAAAGTAATTCACTTTGATCACGAATAGTGGCTTATTAAGGTATATCTCCTGCATCATGATAAACCTGCATGTTCAAACTGGGACAGGACTGTGGCGAGGTCTTTGATCCGTGACACCCAATGGAGAGGAAGCCGCCCTCTGTGTTTTTCTTTACAAACAGCCTGACAAATAAAAAAAAATATCACAAGACCTCAAATCGGAAAACGCTATTTCTTATGCCGGAGGTTATTTCCAAGTATTAAAGCATGAATTATTAATTCACTTATCTAGATTTACACTGCCACCTCATTACATTGGCTCCAAACACATGAACGTTATCTAAACAGTCGGATGGAAATACAGTACATTTAGGACTCAAATGAAAATGTCAGATCTTTACCACATACTAAAACATGTGCCATCATTTAATAAAGTCTCTAGGGCATAAAGTTATAAGGAACTGTATGAAAATGATTTTTATTTTGTAAAAAAGCAAGTTCCTGCCCACAGTTCATAATGTTTACTTTGATCTAAGATTAAACTGCAACACACTCCACACAGCATATAAAATACCTGTGGAAACACGAAAATGAATGACTTCAATGACAAAAAAGTCAAACTACCTTCACTACAAGGAAAATATACCAAACCCTACCTCTTTTTGATCTCCTTTCCCCCAACAATAATTTCTGTACAGTACCTAAGCTATATCAGGTTTTGGCTACTCAGATAATACTTGTTAGTCTGATGAATACATTGTTGGTTTTTGGTCTTTCAATCAGATTTGTTGGCAATAAGGACAAACATAAAAAAATCTTCCACCATTTTTAAATAACAAATATTTGTTTAAAAAAATTAAGCAAAATAGACATTTATTTTTCACTTATGACAATGTGCTGCATACAAATATTAAAATTTACAAAACTGAAGAAAAAATCATGAATAAAAGCAAATGCACATTCTATCATAATTGTTGAAGGAAGTTGCATAATTTGTCTTTTTTTCTTCTTAATATGTACTAAAAAAAAAAAAAAAACTGGTTCATTCTGGACAGGAGGTCTGCTCGTGAGGCAGACTGAGGCGAGAGTCGATCAAATCAATGAGCCTGCAGCCGACAGAATTCTTCATGAGGCAGGTGGTGGATAACCCCACCATCTCTCTTCATGCTGTCTGCAGTGCCGTGCAGTATGCTTCAAGACCCTGCAGAGGTGGATGAGGTATTGGTGCACAGAACACCCACAGAGAGGACTGACAGCACAGGTTTGTTGATGTCTGACTAAATACAATACAGAACGGCCCTGCAGACAAAATCCCTCTGTGAAGTTAAGGCGGACAAAGGAATCAGCTGTAGTTTTCCGGTCATTACCTGAGCCGAGCGCCTGATCACGTCTGCGCA
Source organism: Morone saxatilis (assembly GCF_004916995.1). Lineage (NCBI taxonomy): Eukaryota > Metazoa > Chordata > Actinopteri > Moronidae > Morone > Morone saxatilis. Next base: position 18,890,601 of record NW_023340257.1, on the reverse strand, counting down.
TTTCAGTCTCCAGAACTATCGTGTGAGCTCTCCTCGCCTGCTGCTTTCCAGTTTTTCCTCCTCTTCTTCTTTGAGTTTGGCCCTGAGTCTGAGTCTTTGTGGGAGTCCTGCTTTCGCTTTTTACGACTGCGAGTCCGCCTCTCCCTTTCTTCTTCATTATCGCTGTCCCCTGAGCTACTGTCCTCGTCTCTCCCTCTGGTTTTTGCCGTTTTCTTGTTTTTATGCCGACTCTTAGTCCTTTTCCTCCTCTGCTTGTCTTTGGTAGCGCTGCTGCTATCGCTGCTGCTTGAGCACTCTGCTTTCTTGCGTTTTTCCTCCTCGTCTTTCTTCTTCTTTTTCTTTTTCTTCTTTCGAGAGGATTTTTTCGATCGTTTTGATAAGCTTGCGTCTGTGCTAGACTTGGACTTTTTCATTTTGTGGCGTCCAATCTTCTTTGCGCCACTGTTTTTTTCACTAGAGAAAAACAAATTGAACAAATTAAATGTATGCTAAACAGAACATGGTAAGGTTTTGGTTATGACATAATGCCTTAAAGGGGCAATTCACCAATTGTATACATCGAGATCAGTTTACTCATCATAAGGGGAACTATTCGGCTGGTGGGTTGTCATTCTGTAATCTCCTCCGAGGCTCTGGAGGAGCTTTCTAAAGTCTG
>NW_023340257.1:18889757-18889930 GCF_004916995.1 Morone saxatilis | reverse complement strand
AAAAAAAACAACCCTTGAGCCTACAACAGAAAACCACTGAATGGCGTTCACGCCGTTTGGGATGGATGGTCGATATGCGAAGGATTCCCATGTTTACAGTCTGGGAGTGTTCACGTCATCAAGATGTGTATGATTACGGAGGTTATGGCGTGAGGAATGAAATATGTGTATTG
>NW_023340257.1:18879696-18889657 GCF_004916995.1 Morone saxatilis | reverse complement strand
GGAAAGGTAAGCTTCCCTTGGGCAAGGAGGGTGGATATTTCTGGACAGAAAATGCCAACAAGTGCCAGCTCTGTAAAAGACAGAATATGGCACTGCTGAAAACTGCAGGGAACTGAGTTAATTCCCCAGGCAGCTGTTTAGCAGACCTCCTTGCTCAAAAACAAAGGCATTTGTGTCTTATAATTGGCAGACCTTTGGTAATAGTGTTTTAGTTTGATTTTCCTAAAAGACCACTGCTTAAAGGTACAGCTAGATTTTTTTATTTTTTGTTGTACACAATCAGATTTGCCTGGATACATTCTGTTCATCACCTGCTGCTTTGGAAAGGTGTACTGTGGGCTCATTAGAGTGTATTATTTTAGGTACATTTTGTCGGAGTGTATTATTCCATCATGCAGAGGTTGGGCAGCCAAAATTAAGAAGCTGAAGTGTGTGCTTTTAGTATTTTAGTCTTACACGTGTGACACTGGAAGGTGAAAAAGTGTAACACCAGTCATGACTGACTTGGTAAGGTGAATGGGCTTGCTTTGATACAGTATACAGGTGTGCTAAAGCTACAAGACGAGAGGACTGTGTAGTTGCTGTCTTAAAAAATTAAGACAATCCAGCAACATTGTAACTGAGCAGTATATGGCTAGTGTTTTTTGCCCATCTGTTTCAGAAGAAGTCCTTCTGTTTCCACTGATGTCAGCATCTTTTATACAAAAGCTTTTTTTATATTTGCATATATATATTTATTTTGTATATACTGCCTCACCCTTAATTCCTGCTGTGCTATGTGCCATTGCAACGAAATTTCACTTTGATGCAAATCCAAATGACAAAGAAAGTCTGTCTAAGTCTAAAGGGGAAGTACGTTTTTCTTGAATTCTCTGTTGAGTCTATGATGAGAAGTAGTTTACTCTCAGTTGGCAGTTTGTTTGGTTGCTTAGTCTACCCCTATTTATATTACTTATATCAGGGTTGCACAATATGGTAAAAACATCATATTGCAATTAGTTTTACAGATATTGCGTTATGATTCACGACTAGTGGGAATCATCATTTTTGCATCAGTAATTTAATCTTCACTGAAAAAAAAAAAAACAGGCCAGGGAATCACAAAATTGCAGCTTCTTGCAATTGATATATTACATTTCAATAATATTGTTATTAACTGTGATGCCCTCATCTATATTTAAGATAAGATATTCCTTTAATAATCCCACAATGGGGAAATTCCAATCTTACAGCAGCAAAGTGGATAGAGAAAAAAACAGTAACAAACAGTATGAAAAAATAATAATATAATATAATATAAACACTGTACAAGAGAAAAAAACAGTAAAAAACCACAACAACAGATAACACAATAACACAAATACTAGCAGCAGTTGCACATGGGCAATAGATTGCACAGTAATTATCGTCCCCTGATTAATTAATATTAAAATGAATCTTGATTAATTAATATTAAAATGAATCAATGTTGGTAAAGAAATGAAAGTAAAAAAATTAATCAGTGCAACAACATTCAACAGCACCACAAACTGAATCAACAGCTCTCTATAACACTTTAACTTTTACGCCCTTCATTAAGGCAGGTTTACCTGTTGTATTAGTTTCAGCTCGGTGTGCCTAATAAACTAAGTATTCCCACACAAACACATGACCCCAAACGCACCTTGTTGTGGGCATCTGTGTGGCGGATTACATTCCTCAACAGCGTCTTCCCCAGCGGCTGCTTGGCCATGGTGACACCTGACATGAGACAAATACAGCCCTATCGTTGGTCAATACACCTGAGGATGAAGAGTGCTCACTGCAAACTGAGGATGAAGAGCTATGATCAGTGCAAACTGAAGATGAAGAGTGATGATCAGTGCAAAACACACGACAGCCCTCATCATCACCTGTTAGCCTAGCTCGCCCGCTAACACTGTTTCGGCATTCAGAGTGAAGCGGTAACAATTAAGCTGGCTACGAACTGTACCGGGCAACAAATACAACTACTACAACTCGTAATTCACCGTAACTGCGTAAATGTGTACAAACTGTACCTTTTTTAAGAACGAGTAGTATTCAAGAAGGACAAAACGCGGCTCACAGCCTCCGCCGCTACTTCCGCTTTACCGATAGGCGTGACGCTGTCGCACGGTCTACGTCACTGAATGTTGGCAACGCTGCGCTGTGATTGGTCCAATGACCTGTCAATCATACCGCTAGGCGCCGTGACCCGTTCCAGCTGGTGGATATTCAACACTGCAAATTTATAGCTGCAAAAATGAGCACTATCGGCGAGTGATTAAAACGATAAGTAGTTATTGATAAAGATGTGACAAAGCTTACACTAATTTAATTAAAAAACACTTGATAGCAGAGTCAAATAATATTGACTGACTTTAAAAATAAATCTTAAATATAACATAAAACAGACCATTTTGAAGAAAATCTACAGCTAATTAGCAATGTTTTATGTCAGCATTGAATCAAATGGCTCACGGTTGTGGATTGGGTGATAGTACTGATGGTCCCACTGAGACTCAACACTGGCTAGCTCATTGTTTAGGTTAACTCGACCCACAAACCAAGACAATAAAAGAGTGACTGATAAAGAAAGTCAGACATCTCGCAAGAAAAGAAGACCCAGATATTATTTCTATCATTGGCAGGCTGAACCACGGCGGACCAAAATGCAACAGGTGGCAAGAGAAAGAGCACCCCTGCTGGAAGATCATGTCTTCTGCTGGGTTTGCAAGTAAGTAAATACAATTGTTTGCTAACAAAATAGCCATAACAACTTATATCTATGTATTTGTTTTAGAGTTTTAAAAATAGCAATACCACAATACTCTGTTTATTACAGAAGTTATTATAGTAGAATAATTACTGGATTAAGACAACTGATATATTCCTGTGTGCAACAATTCAGTATTGCAGCTGGTCCATGTGTACACATATAAATAATCTGTCCATATGTATTACTTTATATACTGCTGGGTAGTTTATGGATTTCCCCTGGGGAAGACAGTAAAGTCCTATTGATTATATATCATAATTTCATATTATTATTAATAATAGTACATATTATTTGATGATTATATTTTCTAATAGCATCTAAAGTTATCAAATAGCTGAAGTGGAGTAAAGAGTATGTTTGCCTCTAAGTTTAAAGTAGCAGATGCAAATGGAACTACTCTAGTAGATTTATTACTTAGATTAATTACTTTACTACTAAAAAGTATAGTGTTTTAGTAAATGTACTTGTGTTACTTGTCTACATGTGTCAACAAGATATATGTAAATGTAAAAACATGCTCATACACATATACATGCTCAGTAAATACAACAGTTTTTGGGTTGTTTGATGTCTCAGAATAGTTTTTTCTTTAATCAAAAATAAATATAAACACAATTAAATAAAAAGAAACTTCACAATACCAGAGTTATTAAAAATATGCATTTTCTCCCTGCCTTCTGTCTTTGTGCTTTGTACTAAGACTGGCTAGACATGTCTTGGCTTGACTTGTATCTGACCCAAATAAAAACAAGCTGCAACCCAGTTCCACTAATGTAAAGTCCACAAAAGGCATACACAGGGCCTAGCTGCAAGATCTGCCATCCACATTATGAACGTACAAAGAGTACTGTATAAACAATGTAAAACAGTTCTGGTAATATATCCACATACATACATAATGTTGAAAGATGGATCACTTTGTAATAACTAATCAGGCCTCAGCCTATTTAGAATACCCTGGTGGTTATGCAAGCCAATATTTTAAACACACAATATGATGAAGAGTCAGCTGCACTCAATTAAGTAGGAGCCTAATTAGCGGTTTTAATAAGTAGTCTTCTCGGTTACATGTATGAAGTTGTTCCATATTACCACTGACTGAGACGATGATTGTGCTCCCAATATCACCCAGTGGGAGTCAAAGTTTCATCTTATTTTATGTATGTATATTAAACCTAATTTTAGATAATTGCCCGACAGCTTTATGCTCAGTTGCACCTCCTACATGGTGGATATAAAATGTCTGCAATAGAATTGTCTGTTACATCTTTGCAAATTCTTTGAAGTAGGCTGCATTTCACCAGACTGAGCTGCTTGAGCCTTAAAATCACGCTGAGAAAAACAGGCATGTGTTTTTTTTATACTGAAAAGTATTGCTACGTTTTGTCATTTTGACATCAATATGTCAGTTTTTTGGTTTATACTTAGGCCCTTGAAGTATTGACACCAATCATCTTTTTTTTTGTTAATTCTCTCAAAATAGATCATTAATTCAACAAAAGCAGGGTTTTTAGTCTAGAAACAAGTCAGTTAACAACAAGTGTGACAATACTTCAATGTTAAAGCTGCAGAAGTGTCCATTTATCAGTGGAACCAACTACATGTTCCCAAGTACTTTACTTAACTGTACATGTGCTCCTCCATTTATTATTACTTTATACTTCTACACCGCTGTCAAAGGTAAAACTGTACTTTATAGATATAAGAATGTAACACTGACAGGGGCCCTTCAGCAGCTTCAGTACATACTGTTATGTTTACTCTAAGCACATTCTACTGTACTTTTACTTAAATAAGAGTTTGAATGAAGGACTTTGACTCGTAATGGAAGTTTTTCATGTTATATTGATAGTTTAACTTAAGTATAAAATCTGAATCTTTCTTCCACCACTGCTATGTATTACTATTAATTCATGTTTGTAAATAATTAGTAAGAAAGATGAAGTTGTTAACATATTTCAGTGAACTTTGGTGTATTAATATTTGGCCTCAGGCCTGATTTTGAGGAATTTCCAGGGCATTCTTGAACATTTTAATTATTTTCTCAAGAACTATTATGTTTAGTTGAATGAAACAAAAAGTCTTTACTCAACTTTTCCAAACATTTTCTGTGAGTGAGATAACAAATCTAGTAAGCCGTGCAGCTCTGAATGCTCGATAATTGTCAGATGATTTCCGAGCAAAATTGTTTATTTCATTACGGCAGTGCATTATATTCAATCAAATATTTTGGACAAAAGCTGATTTATAATGACAGAGTCTGACTTCCAATCATCGTCCACTCTCTCCAGTGTTGCCTCCCAAACAATAAACCTAAACATTCTCAGACTTCTTTTCTAAATTGTATTTGACAACAAAAATGGATGGGATTCTCAAGGACAAATCTCATCAGTCTGCGGTGCTTCTTGCATAACTGTTTGAAGATATGGTCACTGAATAAAAAATATGTGTGTTTCATAGCAGGCACAATAATAATTTCCAATCAGAATCCATGGTGACAGTGCAAACAATCTGCTCTATTTTAGCAACTCATTTGATTTACAAATTGGCCGACTGCATGTTGTCCCTGTGGCAAACCGGCTTTCTTCTCACCTCCTGGCTCCCCAGTGGTGAAATGACTTTCCCATCACACTCTGAACAGCAAAGTCACTCCTTAAGTATCATCCATGCATGAATAGAATATTCTCCATTAAAGGAGCACTTTGTTTCCTCCAATTCCCCCCAGTCACATCTTGGTCTGCCAACTCTTCATTGTCTGTCTGTTTGGTACCTGAGTTTGTCCTTGTCCTTTTAGTATTGGAGCAAAACATTCAAAGGGATGCTCAGAATAAAAATAATAAAGAATGTGTACAAAGAAACAGTAGCAACTTAATGAAAGTTTATGAGAGAAGCTATTGCATTTTTAAACTGATATCAGTTCCTTCCACCCAATATTTCTGCCACGTATTATTTGGAAACAATTTAATTATTCCATCAAATGGGTGGGTGTGCAACATTTTTGTTATAGCTTGCACAGAGAAAAAAACAATTTAACAACTATTTGCAGATTTGTAAATAAAAAATGAAAAACAAATCAGATTAATGGGCAGTTCGCACAGTGATCCTGGTGTGTATTGTTGATTTATGTGATGATTATGTAGCCCATAAGAACTGATTAATGTTGTGATAGCATTAAAACACATCTAAAAAATTTTAATCAACATTGAAGAAAACAGCTCAGACATGACATAGGCAAAATGAGTGTGTAAGAAAAAGAATTACAAGTAAGATTATTGGGTACTGAATCCATCCCCAACCATCACATTGTGCAGCCCTACCTCTGACATAGACTCCCGATACTGTATGTAAATTATATGTATTTACATTATTGCCAGTCTCACTAAGTGCACTGAGGAGGAACAAAGACGTGAATATTATCATCATGTCCTTTCTATACTAATTTTAAAGCTTTAATTACTTCTCAGATTCTGATTATTGACCCAAAATATAACCAGCTAATAATTTGTGATGCATTATTATAGATTAAACTACTCAGAAGTATAAAAAATAGTCAAATCAGTCCTACCTTTACCTGCTAAAACTTTAAAATGATGCCTACACAGTAATTATTGTCCAATAATATAATGTGTGATATTGTGAAATTGGCAATTCTGCGTAATGAGTATAAAGACATTTTAATGCAACTACTTTTGTACATTTACTTACTGCACAGTGAAATCTAAAGGTGCATTAGTTTGCTGGTCTGCATACATTTCACTCTACCGTAAAGTGGCTCATTGAAGCGTGTTGATGATGGAGTTCATGCAGAATTTAAGACACTGTCATTTTGTTCTGGGCAGAGCTGCAAGCTGCCACGTCGAGACCTATTTCACATTCTTGCTGATGACACCAGAAACATTTCTAACAGCTTAATGACAGTGTGCTCAGCCAAAATGCCTTTCAAAAGACTACTTAACACTAGCAACACATGTCATAAAAAACCTTTTGTTTCTGTTTGCCTGCTGCTCAAATTATATATCTGGCATTTCTTACAGTTTGGTTTAATCTCATGTTTCAGGGCATTCTCTAAATAACTCTTAAATGATGTTTGACATATTTATGTCACAATTGCACTGAAAAAATGTTCACTGCACAGCTATGAAAAATGTGAAAACTTCTATAATTGTAGGCTGATGTGTGCATTCCATAAATACCATTTTCTGTTTGCTTATTTCCAAGTAACTCCTTCCTCCGACTGTGTAAATATATCATTACCCTCTCATATGTTTCTGCTAGTGTGATATGTTGTTGTTGTGCAAACCTGTGATTTTCTACAAACAAAAGACCACAGAGATTTTCATGTCTGTTTTTCAATCCATATGTTGGTTCTCAATTTAGCTGCAGTGACATAGAGTACAGAAAAAGCAATGGGAAAGGAGAGAGAAGGAGAAAATCTCCCTCCTCCTCCATGTGAAAGGAGAGAGCAGTGGGGAAAGGAAGGAGGAGGAATAAGGGAGAGGGGGGAGGGTAAACACACCCCAGACACAGCCATGTCTGACATCCTCGCTCACTGAAAGAAGGAAGGACTGATACAAAGCCTAGTGCAACCGAGCAGAAGAGAAAGAGGGGAAGGAGGGAGGGAGGGCAGAGGGAATAAATGCAAAAAGACCGGCGGAGAAAAAAGGGTGAAAAAGATGCACAAGAGCTGCATCAGTCCTTGTCCGCAAGGAACAAAAAACATTGTGTTCGTGAATGGGAGCTGGTGAGCTCAGGCACAAGGCGAGTGCAATGAGAAACCAGGCAGACTTCAGTCGCTGGTGTTGCTGAGCACCAATCCTCCCTCCCTCTGTCTCTCTGTCTGTCTCTGCCAGCTAGGACTGAGCCTTGGTATGATTTAGGGGAAGTGTTGAGGGCTTTTGATTAGGATTTTGGAGCTCATATGCTGCCGGAGAGGATTTGAACGTGCTGTTATTTCTGATTGAACACAGTGTGCGACGTGGAGACTCCTCTGGTAGCTGCTTTCAGGGCTGTTCCCCTCCCTGCTGCCTCTGGCTGTGTTTGGGCTATGGTCCTGACTGAGAAGCAGAGCATCACCCAGATGCGTGGCTCCGACTGTATGGGAGGTTAAGTCTGTGAACACCAGCATGGGAGCCAAACAGATGAAATGGTAAGAGCTGTTTGTTATTATTATTTTAACATCATGTCAATCCAGGCTGCTGTTATTGTCTACAGTGCAGGAGTGCCTCAGTAGCAGAGATACATTAGGCCTAAATTCAGAGTCAATATACATAACATAATCATCTTAATAAGCATTTGTGTCTTGATGTTAGCGTTAGAAAGGTATTTCACCATAACAAAGTGACTTTGATATCCTAACTGTGCAGGTTATTGTTCAGTGTTTACAGTGCAGTAGGTGTGGGTGTGTCCCTGTATGTGTCTGTGTGAGCTGAACTGCTATTGCCTAGCAACCGCAGTCTAACTTCCATTACTGGCTCTTCCATTTCATGAATCGGATGAAGATTAAACATTTTAAGTCATACTAGAGTTACAAAGGCAAGATGTTTGTTTTTCCACAGTTAAATAAGGCTTGTTTTTTGGACTGTGATCATATTTTAAAAAGCCACCATGTTTTCCTAGATTTACCGAACAAGCCAACCAACAGGCTGATAATGAAGTAATCTTTTAAAAATGTACTTCTAACTAAAAGTCTACTAACTAGTTAACGTCCTGGCTTTTCATGTTGAGCACAGGTAGTGAAAGAAGTACTGAGGTACTTTTGTAAAAGTACCAAATTATAATGTAAAACTACTCCATTAAAAACTACCTACCTTGCTAAGCAAAAGTTCATGAGTATAATCATCTAAATGTACCGTACTGTGACTGACATATAACTTTATGTAAAAACAACTTTTAATAATGATGCATCAATGTGTAAGCAACATTTTAGTTATTTTACAGAGATTTAAACACTTTACACAGTTATGTAGTCCAGTGGTTCTCAATCTAAGGGTTGGGCAGCAGCAGAGGGGTCGTGAGATGATTAATGGGAGAGAAAATAACATGAATATGTAAGGTATTAGATAATTTTACCTTTAATTTACCTTTTTGATACTTTTTTTCTTTTTTTTCCTACTTGTTATTGCAATGAAACCATCTGAGAAGTTTAGAGGGTAAATCTCTCTTTGTTGGAACTAGAGAAAAGGCCTCAAGCATACACTGCTTCTTTGTCACTATAAGAACTGGTTTGCTCTAGCATTATCATAAAATGAACCCTCTGAAATCTAGGGATTCAGAAGTATAACGTAGCATAAAATAGAAATTTCAATTAAATACAGTACTAGAGTAAATTTACTTAGTAACTTTCCACCACTGCTGATCAAATGATGTTAATCTGAAGCTCATCTCTTGCAAATCCCAGCGCTTAATCTTTGGCTTAAACCATATGTTCCAAATCTATCTGTATGTTTGTGTTCTTTCGGTGCAACAGATCAGCAGCGAGCATCTAAAATATATTTGTATGTTAGTTTATTAAACTGCTTCACCCTTAGACAATGATAGAGGATATCTCAATAATGTCATTATCTGCAATGACAAGATTAGTTGGAGGAAGCTGTTTAATCCCCTTTGCAGAAACACTTAGGGAGAATCACAGCATCCAATAAGACGCTGAGTTCATGACCTGCTGCAATTACTCTTTATGCTTCTGAAGTTTGTAGCCACACTATTGTATCCTATACTTAAGCCATGCTAGCAGCAGGATGGTGATGTCAGTCTGTCGGCAGGTTCGCCTCTTAGGTCCAGACTGACGTATGTCAACAACCATTGATACATTATCATGAAATGTGGTACAGATAGCCACATCATAGTGACTTTACCTCTAGCACTGAGGTCAACATTTGTGTTTTTTTTTTTGTGAAATGTCTTAAAAACTATTGGATGGATTGTAATTTGGTACAAACATGCATGTCCCCCTCAGGATGAATTAAAATAACTTCATCGCCTAATTTTTCATCTAGTGCCATCATCAAGTCGAACTTTGCTACTTTACATTTAGTGCTAATTCTGATGTTAGCACACTGAACCAGGATGTTAAACACAGGCTACCTACTTCAATCCAATCCAATCCAATCCAACTTTATTTGTTAAGCACTTTAAAACAACCAAAGTTGACCAAAGTGCTGTACAGAAGAATAAATAAGACAT
>NW_023340257.1:18863001-18879596 GCF_004916995.1 Morone saxatilis | reverse complement strand
AAAGATATACAGAATAAATAGATATAAATAGAATAAATAAAAACTTAACATCAGAATGTTAGCATTGCAATGTTAAGCATTTAGCGTGCTGACATTAGCATTTAGCTCAGTGTTGTGTCACAAAGCCGCTAGCATGACTCTCTGACTCATGAGACAGAACTGTGGTGCACATTATTAGAAGTAGTCACAGCCACATGAGCACAATTCATCCATAAAGACACTGTGTACTCAAAATTTATGGATAATACAAATGTTCCTGTTTGCTGTCTGTTGTGATTTTTGCTTCTGCTGAGTAATACTATTAGATAAGTAGAAAATCTCATCGGCTACAATCTAAATCTCGCTGCATATGTATGGGAAGAACATGTTTAACTGTGCAAATGCAATCCCTCGGGACATTGTTTGGTTTGTAAACAGTTTTATCCCACAGTTTAAGTCCACAGATATGTTTTCCTTCTTGTTTTTTTGGCCTCAGGAACACAGTAAGGAATTGTGATGCTTTTCTGTCTCTTTTCTGGTACAGAGTTTAGATCTGTTTCCGCAGACGCAGCCTTGTTTTCCCATGCAAATGCAGAGGGAAAGAATGAAGGAATCCCCTGTTAAAGGACCATGCGTAATGCCATAGGTCACAGGTCACACTAGCTGTATCCTATTTCCACAAACACAGTAGAGTGAAGATGACAGCCAGCTTGAGCCACAGGCTGCTGGAGATGCTCTTAGAAAACACAAAACGCATATTCATACAAGCTGCAAGAAAACCAGCCTTTCAGAAACCATACCACGATTATGTTTTGAAAATATGGCCAAAGGGGGAGCAAACTATGTTAGGAATTTCCTGTGGGAGAAATGACAGAGTAGCATGCATTTCTGCTCCCCCTGTGTATTTTCTGAACAGGTTTCAATCCTGCTTTATTGTATAATTTTATTATTAGTTAAATAGTCTGTGATACACTGTATTCCTATGGGCAATACGTGTTTAAAACGGATATGGTTTAAAATATTTAGCCCAGATGGGATTAATTCACATTTGTGTGCCCCTTAGGGAGTTATTAAAGTATATATCTCCATTTTATGTAGCTAGGTTTATTTATTGCCATTCATTTGGCAGGAGATGCAAACACACTCATTCCTGCCTGTGCCCACCATCTGTTTCAGTCTCAGCTCAGCCAGCCCTGCTCACTCCCCCAAAGAGGAGTATGTTATCACCCAGTCCGCTGACACCCCTAAAGAAGAAACAGTCCATGATCAGTCTGAAGACCAGGGGGAACCTCGGGATGACAAATCTGAGCTGACAGAGAAAAAATCTGTCACAGGTTGGTTGGCTGCACATCAACTCTTGTAGAGCAAGATACGATGCATTGAATTGCTGAAAAAAAAAAAATAAATAAATACCTCCCTTGCGTCATCTCCCCTGTGCCTCTCTTCCTTTCAGAGGAGGTGTCTCTGTGTGGATTGTGTCCCTCCCTCGGGCATGATGGGCAGGAGGAAGAGAAGTCCTGGGAGGAGCAGCTGGACGCCCACCAGGAGCAGCTGGAGAAGGAGATGCAGGAGGCCAGGAGGATGGTGTTCCGCCTCCAGGTAAGTCCACTTAAAAAACAAGCTGCACCACTTCTGTGAACACATGGACAGAGGGCACAGATGCACCAGAGGAAGATAACAGCTTAAATATAGCATACAGTGAGACTTTAGCCAAATCACCAGCCACATCTCAGATTTGTTTAGTAATTCTGATGAATGAAGTGAAACAAAACACAGCAGCTTTTAGATATTTTAGACTTTTCCTTATTCAACAATGACAATCAAGGATTTACACAAGGACATATGGAGTTACACATGTAAGACAAGAAAGAGAAATAAAGTAAGTGTACAGCAACACTTGTAATTGATATCAAACTCTGGGTAAATGCAATATTATATGGAAGAATATGATGAGAAAATAAATGAGCCAATTTTACAAATGAGAAAAAAAAACAAGCACACTAAAAGTTATTCAAAAGCAATTATTTTCAAGATTTGGAGGCTTATTTTATATATGTAATCTGATACAATTACTAATTAATTGTTAAAAATTGAAGTCAATAACCTAATCCAAGAATCACAATATTGAAGTAACAATATGCAAATAAAGAATGACGTGTATTCTATAAGAATACGAAACAGAACAATGTAACCTAATAAAGTGGAAACCAAGATTTTTTGCATCAATAATGTATCCTCTGCTCAGTGTTTTTTTTAACAATCTCTTATAGACATGTATTAGGACATATATACAATAGTATGCTTGGAACAATGATGTGTGTCTGATAATTCTTTCTGCCAAAAACACATTTAAATCCCTAAAAGGGACTCTACTTTGACTACCTCATTAAAAATCTATGAATATGCAAAGTGTGTTGGTTTATAAAGATTTCCTTCTGGACACAAAATGTCTTCCACTTCATTGTATAAGTCCATTCTCACTCACACTTCTTCACACTGGTGGTATCAAGTTTCTGCAGTTGCATACTGTACCAGGATTGACTTCCAAACTAATCACACACAAAAAATGCCCCTTTAAAATCAGATTTAGCACAGAGAAACATTCCAGTTTCAGCAGATGAATCTGAAAACATCCTAGTGTCGAACTCTGCACATACATTATTCTGCACGGCGAACAAGAAGAAAACTATATTTTTGATTGGAGGGGAACTTTAAAGAAAATCGTGCTTCTCATTAAGCAAATTCAGGCGGTAACTTACAGCCCATTTTCATAGCTGGAAGGCATAACTTACACTATACTGTGATGTTCTTACCTTTTTTGGTACGTGACTTTCTTACATATAATATGTTGCTCCCAAAGCCTGATTATTATTTTAATAAACTTGACTTAACTATTGGTTAACCCTTCAATGCTTTTGATTATTCAGTCTGATTATCAAGGTAGAGTTTTTATTTTGTGAGGTGAATATGTTTGTGTATATACGTAGATGTGTGCTTTTCAATATAATTTCATTTGATGAAGTTTAATTCAGTTCAGTTACTGGTTTTATTAACTGAAATGGGAAACTTGTGCAGCCAATAATCCCAAACTGTTGTATTTACAAAAACAAACAGAGAAATAAATCTGCCATCTCTGCCATGTAAATTTAATATAACTGCTCTGAGGCATTTACACTTTGTGTCTACATATATATAAATATATCTGTGTGTGTGTGTCCTCAGGCTTTGCTGCTCCATGGCTCACTCCCTGAGGAGGACCAGGATGGATCTGTGAGCTTCGGAGATAACCGGGCTAACACCGAACAGCAGCTGGTACAGTGCACTCTCTCTGCTAACTCGAGAAAACAACACTTGCTCGCCGCTCTGTGTGAAGTGTCAGTGTCAGCCCTTCTGTTGTGATGATGTTTGCAGCCATCACTCCTCTTGAGAGTGGCTACTGTAGAGCACAATTGAATCTCTCTGATCTGCTAGCCCGCTGTCATGCAGGCCCACTGCCTCCTCATACGTTCTGACATTTTTCCATTCTCTAATTACGCTGCTCATACCCTCTCCCTTTGAAGGTACTAATCCGCAGTCGTCTGGACCAAAGCACGGAGGAAGCCCTTGATCTCAAGGTACAGTAAGTAAATGTAATTAGGTTTAATATAGATGAGCTGCCTTACAAGCAGAGAGCCCCTTTCTCTAACGTCTCTGTTCGTTTGTGTGGCTCTTAGAGGGAACTCCTGAGACACAAACAGGAGGCACGCCACCTTCAGGCCATCAAGGTAAACCTCTTACTCTAATTTTGTCCTTTGTGTGTGAATTAAAATGGATTAAAGGATATAATTCAATCTATTCCAACTCTTCTGCTATCCTGAACTGACGGCTCTGCATTCTTATCACACGCAATATGCATTTTTTTAAATTTCTTTTACAAAGATAATAAAGTTCAGAGGCAGGTGGATCTGTATTCAGGTCTTCTCTGGACGTTTCTTTGATCTCCCTCTTTCTCATTAGGATGCTCTACAGCAGCGCCTGGCAGTGCAGGAGGATGCTGTGCTGCAGCTAAAGCAGGAACTGCTGAGGTGCAACATGGCCAAAGATCAGCTGGAAGGGGAAAATGTGAGACAAGTGAAGATTTCCGTTTGACACGATAAAATATTTGACCCGCTTGACCTGCATGGATCCAGGTTTATGTGAAAGCAACATAGTACTCATATATCATTGTGATATATCTGTTTGCAGGCAGACCTCAAACACAAGATGAGTGAACGGAACAAATTACTCTCTGAATATGAGGTATTGTCTTTTATTATTTACACTTCAATGCATTTGTTGGATATATACATGCATACACAGACTTGTGTCATCCATCTCTCTTGTCACAATAGCAGCAGCTCGGGAGGAAGGACAGAATACTGCAGCAACAGAAGTTCGACGAAGCTCATAAAGCACATGAAGTCACCCATGGACGGGTAATGATCACAATGTGTTTTTCAGCAATATATGTATTTGGATGTAAATTAGATATATAATAATTATTATATGTATTTATACAGAATTTTTCAAAACCAAGGTTACAAAGTATGAAAATATAAAATTGAATAAGGTAACAAAAGTCTTTCTGGAGAAATATAGTTGATTCCTGAGTCTTGTTGAGGGCGGTTTGTGCTCCCAGGTCGTCAAACACCAAGGCTTTGGGTTGCCAAACTGTTTGACGACCTGGGAGTGAGACTCAATAATCAATCAACTTTTGCCCAGAATGACTAACAGTAAAATTAATTCCAGTAATATGAGATAAAAGAAACGAAGAGAATAGTTCAAGTAAAAAAATATAATATAATATATAAGATATTTGAGGGATAAATTCCAAGAATACGTCATAACCTCACTTCTTCCCAATGACCCCATCGTCTCTGTGGCTCTCAGCTCCAAGCCCATTGGTTCCTACAGAATACAAAATAACATAATTTCTAAAACAGCTGCACACTGCATTGTTAAGCAAACGTTACTCAAATAGGAATAAATAGTGGATTTGTAGTGGACAGCAGCAGGACTCAAAATAAAATAAAGTGCCAGTGTTGATTCTAATAATCAAACTCACTGATTTGTTTTAAATTGTTGTTTTATGGCAACAATGGATGCTTATAGCATAAAGGAATATGCTTTATCAGGCTTCGCATACACAGGTCTGGTTTTTGTTCTTTTCATGGCATTTGTTGATAATAACATAACTACATAATATCACCAGACTCATCCTTTAAAAGATGACAATGAGCCTGCCTTATTTATCTACACACATGTATTGTTGTCCATTTTGCAGTCATTCAGGAGTGAAAGCGGTGGTTACAGTAACTCGGTGGCTTCAACATCTCCTGCAGCCTTCCAACACAGGGCACCAGTATGTACTCTTTTCTATTTCGGTCTTTAATCTACTATGAATTGCTGTTTATTGAGTTCATTTTGATGGCTTATTGTATGGAAGCAAATGTATGGTAGGACAAGAAAAAATAGACGAAAAGTTATGTGTGACAAAAATAAAATACTCATGGTAAATCATAATTATAATATTAAAAAAATCATAAAAATGATTAAGTTCTAGGTCAAAGTTATCAGATACTAAGTCAAAACTTAGACTTATTAACTCAAACTTAGATAAGTTTAAGATAAGCTAAAATAAGTCAGACATTTAACTCAGTATCACAACTTTAAATCAGTGAGTTAAATGTTTGACTTAGTATGTCATATTTTTGACTGACCATGAGTATTTGGTGGAAATGTGCTTCCATACTTGTATATATCTTATCTTCCATAAAAAAGGCTACATTTAAAGAAGCTGTATGAGTATCAAGAAGCTGTTTGTTACAGGGGGAAGAGCTGCAGCTGGTCAGGGAGGCACTGCGTAGTTTGAGGGACAGCTTTTCCGGCCATGACCCCCAACATCACACCCTGGACACCCTGGAGCAGGGTGTGTCCAGCCTCATGGACCGATTACACTCTTTGGACACCCAGCGCAGACAGGACAGAGGGGTACGCACGCACTTTGACACACAATTTCAGAGTAAAACAAAAAATGTATTCCACTCTTCACCGTGAGTAATTGCTGCTTCTTCTAGGAGGAATTCAAATCGCCAGGACGCAGAGCCAACTCCACAGACCGTGACTCCTGGCCGCAAAGCTCCAGTGAGACAAACAAAATCTTTATTTTGTTTAGGATTTGTCATCCTCTGCAACATCTCAACCCTGGCTGTTGAATCAGATTATGCTGTTCAATTACACTGCTATGTATGGAGAGGACATTATTGTCTGTGAGGCTAGAGCCATTTTAGACTCTGGTTGTGAAAAACAGTTGCTGTGTTTGTAATTATTTCCAGAAATGGCCCACTCACACAGCAGCCCGGGATTGGACACGGCCGTCTCCACTAAAGTGCTCTACTTCACTGATCGCTCGCTCACTCCGTTTCTGATTAACATCCCAAAAAGGTGAACATAAAAATGCTTTATGGTGGTTTTATATAACAGCATTATTGTTTGTTCCCTCACTGTACCGTGCATGATTTCTAAGCAAATTGCTGTTTTGGTTAGAGCTGCACGCTGAGGGACACGTGGCTTGATTCAGGCACAACCAGAGCTATGCATAGATGCTTCACCATTTGTGCTGGTTAAATGTTTATCCTAGACGAGCTTAATATCCATGTGGGTGTAAGTGTACATAGATCATGACTAACAGCGTGCTCTTACAGGCTGGGTGAGGTGACTCTGCGAGACTTTAAGGCCGCTGTGGACCGACAAGGCAGTTTCAGATACCACTTCAAGGCCCTCGACCCGGAGTTTGGCACAGTGAAAGAGGAGGTAGGCGTGGGAGTCAAATTATAGTCCCTACTTCTTTTCACTTCAGCTTCAGCAGGCAAATATGAAATGGCAGTTACAGAGAGTAAGATATGCTAATAATAGCTGTGGCTGCGATATACTTCAAACCACTGCAGGAGGATGGATCCATCCCAGAGAATTTGATAACACAATGTAGTAATTGTCACTTTCTATCTATACCTTTGTACATTACAAATGTGAGTGCTTCTTGGATATGTAAATGCTGCGTGTTGGCTGTGCAGGTATTCCAGGACGGAGCAGTCGTGCCTGGCTGGGAAGGGAAGATTGTAGCGTGGGTGGAGGAGGACCACGGAGAGAGGAGGTAGAGCCCAAAAACCAGAGATCACCACTACAAACCTCAGTTGTTCCCACTGGACCAGGATTCCACTGAAAATACGTGTGATGCCATAATAGAGAAAAGGTTATAATGCTATTAACTGGGACCAATGGATCGAGCACCATCTCGATACAAAACCATGTTTTAAAAGTGAATGTTTCATATGAAGAATTTGACTTGACATTTTGCAGCTCATTAATGGTCAGTAATGTGATACTTGAAACTGGATTATAAAAGAAAGTTAATGAGATTTGCAATAAATAACACATTATAAGCTGTGCTCTAAAAAGCTGTAATCAGTGCATAGTATGCCACCCTTAAAACAAAAGTGTTTACTGACAATTTTCACACGTTCCAGATTGCCAAATAGTGATGTTGTTGTTCTGCATCAATTTTGATGTTTTAATAAACATGAATTATTGCATGGATCATTTTGTTGTCAATTATTCCCGGAGTGTACAGTAATGACACTGTACAACAGCTCCTAGCCATTATACACCTCCACTCATACGCCCACACGTTCATAAACAAACCCCACAGATTGTCATTAAAGTCAGTTAATTTTTTTTGGGGTTAAGAATTACATTTGCTGCTGCAGGTCAACCCACACAGCGACATGTTTGCTTCAGTAAAAACATCCTTTTGGTTTTGGGAAAGGATCTGTTTACAGGGGGACTGATAGTTTGTTAGCTGAAGTTTCAAGTTCCTCCATGGTATAATGTGTTCACACAGCTTTTCATATTGCATAGCAGGAATTTAGTTTTTACTTTAAGGCATTCCCAGCAGGACTGATCACCTCTGTGTACATCTGTTTCCCCATTAAAGCATATGGTCAGACAATATCCACTCTCAAAGTAAGTCTTTGTTTCTTCTTGTTAAAGATGGCGGTAGCAGTGTCTTCATTTACAGGTGTTGGGAATTCCAAAAGCAAACGGTAGACATCCTCCACTTCCAGTAAGACGTCGTCCTGCGGAGAAAAATTCATTCAGCACACTGTAAGACTCGCAAACATAGAAACAGGCCAATTATGTATTTTTCATGACATCCAACTTCGCACCGACACACTCCGGATTCTAAAGTGGTTCATTATAACTGTTCAAGGGAGTGTGTAACTGCTGACCTTGGAGATTCTCAGCTGGCAGTCTGACATGGAGCAAACCTTTGGCAGCTCCACTGTCAGCTCCATGCTGCGAGAGACTCCTGCTGTATCTGTCTTCACCTCAAGCTGGTACTCTGGCTTCTGAGGCTGCACGAATGTGGTAGAGATGACCTGGATCAAACCCGTCTTTTTGTGCTCCGTAGGTCTGCAGATAATTTGGGCTGCCGGGTCGTCATCTTGTTTCTCTGAGTGTAGAGAGGAGATCTGCTGCAGAAGGGCAGCTGGGGTCTGACTGGCTGTAAAAAGGGAATGCTATGGATTATTAGAAACTGTGGTAGACGGTGAAAGAGGATACTCTTGCAGCAGCAAAAGAAAATAGCTCCAACTTAAAGGGCTTGTTGCAGCTTATCGGGGTATAAGACTTATTGCTCTACCTATGTTCGGTTGTTTGGAGGTGTTCGGCCACTGCTGAAACCCAAGCCGGCGATACAAATCATCTGGGCTACTTTTTGGGCAACAGCTGACGACCGTGTACCGTTGAGATAACCTCATCCCATGCTGCTGCTGTGCAAAGCTCATGGCCAGCATATAGACTTCTGTTTTGTCTTTCTTCATTTTCTGCAGCACTGCTGGGTTTAACGCCACATCCAACACTGTGTAGCAACCTGCGAAGGAAAAAAGACCAGTTTATTAATTGTCTTGTTTACATGATGTAACACAAAGGCCAGTTCTGTAGTGATGCGGCACAGCTTTGTCTTTTACCTTGACCTTCATTTGTGTCCGTTTCCAGCTTTCCTGCACAAACAGGTAATGGCCTGCTGGGATCCTGAGGTGCAGGCACACGTTTCCAGCTGCATATATTGATGTACAGCGACCCTTTCTCGGGCTCCTGTAGAGGACACAGATGCACCGTCTGTCAAGAAATACTGTCAAAACACACCCTATCTCTGACCTATTAAACAAACACAGCTTCACCGTGTGTAGTAAAAGTTGTTCGTTTTGTATTAAGGGGCAGATAGTAGAGCTGAATCTATTTAAATTAATTTATTATCAGTCAATCAGCAGACAATTAACTGGTGGCAATTCTGATGATCCATTATTTCTGTAAACGTTTACTACATTTAGCCTCTCAAAAGAGAATATTTTCTGGGTTTCTCAGTCTTTTGAAAGCAAAGAGAATATTTTCATTTCTAAATTTTGGTTTGGACAGAACACAAATTTGTACCGAAGATGTTACAAATGCCTTTGGGAGCTTGTGTTTTTCATTTTATAGCCCAAACGAGTACATTAAGCAACAATTTAAAGAAAATGTTTAATCGCAGCTCTAGAAGACAGACAGTGCTCAAATCAACCTGACTTTTGTCACAAGAGGTGTAACATGGTAATATAATTAATAATGGCTGCTTTTGACCCATCAGATTCTGTGACAAATTGTAATGAAATGTGTGATTTTTTGGATGCTAGAGGGTGAAGAAAGGGTGAGACAGAGGACAGGACAAAGGGCTGAGCAGATATTCAAAGGTGAATTGTTAATACAGACCTCTACACTACAGTTTCACTATCACAACATGTCAAAATATGCTACTCCCTGTATCTATGGGGGCTTTATCCCAGGTTACAAAATGTGGTGCAACACCTGTATTACCGAGGTTGTGGGAGGGAGCCATCATTAATGAGACACACCTGTGCTGCCCTGCTTTGACGTAAAATGCTCGTCGTGAGAAAGTCGTTTCTGCAGGATGGATAAGCTGAATTAAATGTATGAAGGCTCACCTCTATTTCAGTGCACAGACTGGAGTCGAGCTCAGGCGGTGCACTGAATTCAGCTCCTTCCTTCATCTGTTTCTCCAGGAGCTTGCGGTAGGCTGCAGGGTCATTCTGAGAGAGGTCATCCAGCATGGACCAAAACTGGTTGACCTGCTTCAACACATCCTCTGTGCTGCCAGTGGACGACATCTTCAGGTGACCGCCTTACTTTGGAGTTAAAACAAACACTAGCCAGTAGCGAACTAATAATAACTTGCACAGCGTTTAAGTTAGAAAACCAGCTCGTCTACGGTGTTGCTGATAAAAGATGCTCTAAATGTTAAAAAAAATAGAGCTGGAGCAATGGCATACACGTTTAAGAAACTTTCTGTCTAATTATACGAACGACTAACGCAAGCTTAATTAGCTAATGTTGTCAGTTGCTATGGAAACTAGCTAAGAGGAAATGTCACACGGTTCCCACCTGGCGGTCAAAGGCAGAGCTGCAGTAATCAATAATCAATAATCACACTGGACACTGTTTTTTTTTTTATAAGAGCCATAATTTATATTCAATACATGAAAAATATAACATAAAAATGAGTTTTTATGTCTCCAGTCTGTCTTTATGTGTACACTATATAACGGACATTTAAAGTAAAAATATGAACTATAATTGTTTTAAATATCTCAAACAGTAATATCAGTAGCGTCCTCTGCTTGCTGTGCTTCAATGAGCCCTCCTCAGTAGCTCTGCAAAGAGAAACAGACATTATCAGCAGTGTAAAACCTGTACTTATATGCCATTGTGCAGTTTCCAATTTCGTCCTGTTGCTGATAATAATGGCTGTGTATAGAATTAATTACAGCTCTCTGATATTTCTGCATTTGTGTAAGATATCTTTCATTGAAAGTAAAAGTACTAATGTAAACACTCCCTAATAAGTAAAAAACCCTGCATTCAAACAGTTATTTAGGGAGAGGAACAGAAGCATTGGCAGCTAACTGTAGTACTCATGAGGCAGCAGAATGACTCCCTCAGTGTTATATTATTAGATTATCTTTATTATTGATGCATTACTTACTGTGTGAGCAGCATTTTAATGTCCATTAAGGTGACGCAAACTTTAACTTTACATACTGTTGTTGTGTAATTTTAAAGCTGCAACAATTTATGCATTCATTGATTTGTCAGTTAAAAGAAAATGAATCATTATTTTGATAATGGATTAATCATTTCAGTAATTTTTCAAGCAAAAATGCCAAACATTTGCTGGTTCCAGCTTCTCAAATAAAATTATTTGTTGCTTTTTTTGTCATATCACCTTGATGTCTCTTTTTTTTCATTATGTAACCTAAACAAGTAATCAATTAATCGATAATGAAAATAGTCGTTGTAGCCCTACTCAACTCTATATCATAATGCATCCTGTTTTATAAGCTTTATGTATGTAACATCATAACATTTTCTATATCTAATACGTCTGTTTACCTCAATCATGTCATAGATCCAGCCCAAGAATTCGGCCACTTTGGTGTAAACTCCAGGATGGTTAGGCTCAGCGCAGCCTGTCCCCCAGCTGACAACCCCTACCAGCCTCCAGACATTGTCTTCCTGGCAAACCAGAGGACCCCCACTGTCCCCCTGGAGAGGTAGACACAAACACTGTTCAATACAAACTCACCATGCCTTCATTATGCCAGCGTTTCACCGTAAACAAATCACAGGGGGGAGAATGAATGTTTAAAATGTGTCTGCAAAGTGCTGTTTAAAAACATGCATCTGACCTGACATGCATCCACTTTTCCCTCTGTGTATCCGGCACAAAGCATCCGTGGCGTGATCTCTCCATTGTACATGCAGGAGCTGTTACACTTCTTTGTGCTTATTATGGGAACTGGCGCCTCTTTCAGGGTGTCAGGTGAGTGAACTGAGAGGGAAGACGCACATTTAATGCTGCTCTGTCAATGTACTTGGCACACGTATTCATGTGTGAATTAGACTTGCAGCAGATGTAAATTTGTTTTAGAGCGGCACAGTTGCGTCTTACCACCCTCAGGCTGTGTGTATCCCCATCCAGATATCCAGCACTGTGTGCCTCCTGGTAGATCATAGTCATACTGAGGCAAGCAGACCGGTCTAATTGTATCTAGTTAAAGGGGGGAGAAAAAAGAGCATTTTCCCCTTTACATTATAATTATGACAGGTTGGAACATGATACTTTGGATTAAATTATGAGTTTTCATTCAAATAATTTTTATTTACGCATACTATGTTTTTTGTTTTTTATCCCTGTAGTGGTTTTGTCTTTTAATGGCCTCCCTCGAGTTTACCTTGCACTCTGAATATGGTTGGGTTCACAAGCTATTGTTAAGTAAGACCCTTAAGTCCCCCCTTCACTCAAAAATGTGTTTTCCTTTCCTACCCTCACTGTGCAGAAGGATGTATGTGCAGAGTTTGACACTAAAACTTACACAAACTTGAAACCCCCAGTGCACATACGCTGAGAATCAAACATCTTTTATTCAATAGGTAAACTTTTGAAATATTTGGGAAAAAAAACTATATGGAAATTGTCACTCAAAGCAGAGTAATTGTATAGGTCCTGAAACATGTCTGCAGGGGATCTGTAAACTTAATTGAGGTTTTATTCCTACATTTGATCTGGTTATATAGGATGTTGTGGTTGTTGAAAGGGATTTAGTGTTGTGGTGCAACATTTGTTTGTATACTTTTGAATAAAAGTTTAGATCACTGCTCATTATAGTTACATAAGTTGGTACACCCTACACACTTGGCAATAATCGTTTATTCTGTAGGAGGTGAATACCACTTTTGTGGTGCTCCGAAGGCTTGTTTTCTGAAATGTGTCAGCATGAGAAAATGAAATGGTAAACTGAGGCCATACTATTGATTGTTTTGGTGTTTTTGGACTGCTGCTATCTTCCAAGGAGGCTCTCAGACTGACCTGAGAAATTCAGCGGGGTCCGCAGTTTCATCAAGGCTATATCACTGTCATGGCTCCTGTGGTTGTAGTTTTTGTTGTAGATGATCTTCTCCACAGCGTATCCCGTGTGTTGTGCCATTTTAGCCGAGCTGCGGGTGACGATACCTGCGTAGACCGCCCAGCTGGATACCTGAGGTAGCCTGTAGCTGACATTTTAGATAAGAAAAGAGGAGGCGGATAGGAGAGAACTGTCATGTGTCCAGTGTGGTGCAGCTGTTAATGACTGATAATTTTACTTCGTGTAGTCTGTAACCCCCAGACCTTTTTAGTGCTGGTAAGGTCAGCAGTCTTACTTGTGCACACAATGGGCAGCTGTGACTACCCATTGACTGGTGATGATGGATCCTCCGCAGGTGTGACGGTTGCTGTAGTAGAGGCTGACCTGCCAGGGCCACCTGCCCAGCGTGGCCTCGACTCCCCCTATTATCCTGGGAAGCTTTGCTCGTGTCCCACACTCTACACAGAGATCCATTCATCAAAAAAATAGTTGGATTGGTCAGAAAATCCTGCAGGGAGTGGCATTGTTCACTTGTCTTTCTCTTAATTATTATTAAGGAGCTACAGGGCTCGTTATTGGGTGCAAAGTCAAACAAAAAAGTTTAATTTGCTCACCAAAACATTGTAAAGCGATAACCTTTCCTGTGTTACAGCTCCCCCTAAATGAAAATAAATTGGGTAACTAATGATGCATAATTAATGTGTTAGTAGCCACAGTTTTCTCTGCATCATTTTGAGTAGGATTTCCTCAGACAAATTGCCTTACCTGAATTGCCACATATTTTCCAGGTTGCTCTTGTGTTCTGAGGTAATTTGTATAAAGCCATCAGTATAGTTTGGACCGATATCAGTTAGATTCACGCCTTTATGCTTGGTCAGTCTGGTAAGAGAACATATGAAAATTGGTGGCAGTGAGTATTAAGATAATTCAGACTCACAAGGTGTGACGCAAGATTGCAGATGAGGTATTTGCAGGTCATAAATAAGCTGAGCCTTCAACCTCGGCAAAGCAGGCCAAGATTAAACTATGAGTTAGTGAGTGGGCGCTCCAGTCTCAATTAGTGTTAAGGGCTGAGGTGGTGTGTGGGATCCTGTCAGGAGTGCAAACCTCAGATAACCCAGCTGTCTGCAAACCAGCGTTCCCAGAGAAGAGTTCCACCTCTCGTAGCACACCGGCAGCCAGGTGGGCAGCTTCCCCAGCTGGATCTCCAGGAGGGAGTTCTCTGGGCTGATTCTGTAAAACACTGAACCTGATTGATTGAAAAACCCTCCAGAGACAAGCTCTCAGTCAACAGTAATGAACAAGCCTCTTCTATGAGTGGGAAATGATTAGGAAAAACACAAGTATCTATGCTAATGTAGTCAATACAAACAGGTCATTATGTGTGATGTTTTCATGTATATCAATGGGCATCTCTCAAGAGTGATCAAAAGGCAACAAGAAGCAGCTGTTGAATGTTAATTTTGCTACTGTTCAACTAAAAATCACTTCAGAGGCGAACCATGACCCAGTATGTTGAATCGCGTAACAATGTGCAACCACACAATCCTGCACTGGCGGTTAATTCATAAAACTTTCATTTAAAAAATGCCTGCCTTCAACAAACACCAGAGAGATGAGGAAACACCGACCTTTCCTGGGGTCAGAGATAGAAATATCCTCTGTCACATTGCAGAAAGGTGTCTCCTTTGTGTCCCCAAGTCCCACTGGACTTTGGGAGTAGGATGGCCTCAGCAGAAGTTTGACTATATATAGATAAAGATATACATCAGTTAATTAGTTGTAGATAAAAGATATATCAGTTAATCAGCAGCGAAAACATGTTAATTTTCACTAAATGTTACCATATTATCTGAATTAGTGCCCAGAGATAGATAAACCCTGTATTGTAGAGAATATTTTGGAGGGTGTAATGAAATATTTCCATATCTACGAGTGCTGCTGATTAGGGAAAAAAAACTCACTAAAACAATACTCTAGACACTAGATGATTTTTTTAGGGGGGGTTTTGCCTGAAATCTTTCCTTCGAGACTTAAAGGGGTACTCAAGCAATTTATTATTGCTCTTCCATAAAGTTGGGGGACTTGCGACAAATAAAAATTAAGGGAGCAGAGAACATTATATCCTCATTTTTAGTCCCTGGTATTGGCCGAGCTCCAAAAACACTGGATCCTGTATTTCTAACATTTCCCATCAGAGTCAGTTTACTTTAAATTACTAAATTGATGCTGATGTGTAAGAAAGGTTAATACCCCTTTAATGAATTACACATTTTGACATATTTCTTTTAAAATATAGCCGTAGAATCTGTTTTCTGATATGAGAAGCAAAGTTCTGAATTACTTTTGCATCTTGTTAAAAGTTTAATTTAGTAAAAATAAATGGGAATAATTAATCAGTTAAAGAGTTAAACACATTTCAGTATTACATAGGAGTGCCAGATCGATAAATCAGCCAGGCCAATATATTAGCAGATATTAGCATATTGCAGATTTCTTGGTATCAACATACAGTATATGTTTAACAAGAAAGAAATTATAGTTCAAAAATGCCTAAGCCCCTGTATGTATTGGCCTCAAATATCCAGTAACCGTCAAACTCGAGTGGCTGTAGACAATTTGCACATTCGTTTCCAGTTCCTGGTTACTGTTAAGCTAATTTATTGATTCTTACTCAACACAATGACTCACCTAGAAACCAGACACCTACTGCTAAGCCTCCCAGGAGTCCAACTGCGCACACCACTGCCAGCAGCCTCACCAGTCTGTGAGCTAAAGCAACAATTATGACTGGAGTTAATGCCTTCTGATCCCAGATATGAGCTGAGAAGAATTATTAAATGTCAACTGTTACATATATAGTGCGGTGACACACAGCACTGAGACAGAGGCAGAAATTAATTAGATATATTCTACATATACACCACACTAAAGAGTTGAGAAGCAAATCTACACTTTATCATTGTGCTGTAGATGGCTTGATTCAGTGATTCTTTACATTTAGAGCCGTGTGTTTTTGGCATTAATGAAGCAAGATGACTGTTGATGCCCATCAGGTGGCGGACCACTGGAGCTTACCGTGAGTCGTAGAATGAATCCCTTTTAACCAGCCCTGCACTCCCTTGGTTGCTGTGACTCCTGCTGCTTTCTCTGAATGAAAAGGATGGCTGACAGCCGCTGGGTTCTCAATCACTGATAATGTATCTCCATCAAGACTCTATAAGAAGCAGAGTCAACACGTCAGACCTCATTTACAGGTTGCTCCTATCTGATAAAGTGTTGGCAAGTTTGCTTACTTGCAACAAAAACTACCTGCTGACCATCTGCTCATCAACAACAGTGCACCTGTCAGGCTCTGTCAGATTTAAGTATGAGCACTGTAATCTGGATATTAACCATCAGAGCTGTGGGTGTTTACATGTGTGCGTGTCATGTAGCGAGGTGTAATAAGCTGAAGTCTTGGCATGTCTATTTTGTGTCTTGTACAACAAATTTAATTAAATGAAATGTGTTAAAATGCATTTTTCCTACAGTCTTCAGAAAAGTTTTACCACTCTGGAGCGTGTGTGTGTGTGTGTG
>NW_023340257.1:18861171-18862926 GCF_004916995.1 Morone saxatilis | reverse complement strand
ACAGTAATTATAATAAGGCTCTCCAT
This sequence comes from Morone saxatilis, assembly GCF_004916995.1. Classification (NCBI taxonomy): domain Eukaryota; kingdom Metazoa; phylum Chordata; class Actinopteri; family Moronidae; genus Morone; species Morone saxatilis. Next base: position 18,862,900 of record NW_023340257.1, on the reverse strand, counting down.
GGATGTGAGATGCAGTATTATACAATTGCAACACAAAATCCATCTAAATAAATGCCATACCATCTGCTCTCTCGTATTACTGTAGCACTTGAGTGTAGCTAAACATGTAATTTTAGATTGGGAATCAGTTGTATATAGTGCAAAAGCACTTTAGAAATCCAATACAGCTGTATAGCACAGGTCATAAGATGCCCATGAAATACAAAACATAAATAAATGTGACAGAAACAAGTGTGATATAAGTTTTAGGGGAGCACTACATGTATAAACAGCAGCTGTTACTGTAAATGTGAAGGTGACAATATGAGAGAGGTGTTGTTGCCAGCTGGAGCAAGATGTAGTGAATATTTAGTCTCCCCTTACCTACCATGTTTTCCTTGCGTACGGTCCTGAAGAAAAGGCAGCGGTGTCCGTGCTCATCTGTAGGCCTGTGCTGGAGGTAGAGAGGTCCGTCCCGCTCGCAGCTGATGAACCATTTGCCATTTAACAGAATGCAACTCTGGACTTTCCCTTCACAAAGAGACAATGAGGTCAGTGGTGCAGAGAATGAGGCTGTTGTTTGTCCAGGGGGGTCATGGGGCCTGTGAAAGCAAGCTGAACCAGGTCTTTGTAGGGGGGGAGCATCTCCAGAGATACCTCCACGCTGACTATTGATAGGACACCGGGGGTTGCTAGGTAACACTTTTTACCTGTGCCAAAAGATTTTCCATTTTCACCTGAGACATGTTATTACCTGACAGTTTGTAGTTTCTGAGAAAAGGTCATTATTGCAGATTGTTGAAAAGTCTCACATCATGTCAATCCCCATCATTTGGAATCCAAAGCTATCATCTCTCAACACTCAAGAACAAAATGAAGTCTGTTCTGACTGCTCGCTGACAGATGAGACTTTCTCCCCTCTCTTCACTCATTTAACCAGCTCACAATCTGACTGTTTTTGTCAACATTGCGTTCTTGTATTTCAAATATCGTATTTGTTTTAAGTGCAGCAGAAACTCGAGTGGTTTCAAAAAGGAATCGTTATCTCTAAAAATAGCACGAATAATTACTGAGATGACAAAGGCATGCTCTTTGAGAATAGTGAGAAAAATAGTTTGAAGGAGATCAAAGTGTGTCTGCACGCCAGTTCTCAGAAGACACGTGAAATTTTTATAGATAATAAATGATTCATTAGGTCTTTGTAGGTAAAAAGAACATTGGATACAAAGGTTGTTTATGTATCTCCTATATGTGTGGTATGGGATTAGCAGAGCACAGGTGAAGGGAACAACTGCCAGGAAGAAAATTCCTTCTTGTCCAACTGTCAAGGCAGGATCCAAGAAATGGCTCACATCTATTTGGCTCATCTAACAGGTGTCATATGGAATTATTTGGAAATCAAACACATAGTAATGAGCATTGCAGTAGTGGCGTAAATTGCATGTGATGGAGCAAGAGCTGAAATTCATATTGCCAGGGTTGTGAGGTTAATAATGTTTGACAATATTAGCATTGCTCTCAATTGTTCTCCTGCAGAGGCAAACAGAGGAACAAAGAGAACATAGCTGCTGTTTGGTAATTTTCACAGGGATTTGATGTCTTCCTCTTCTGGTGAAATCTGTTTTCTCAGACAGTCGAGTAAACAGTGATTTACAGAGATGCCATTCACTGAATTCTCTTTGTTAGAAATCATTTGAGGAAGATTAAAAAAATATTTTCATTCAGGGACATAAATTAGTTATTTATCCTT
>NW_023340257.1:18860901-18861071 GCF_004916995.1 Morone saxatilis | reverse complement strand
TTGGCGTACCCACAGATGCATGACAGCGTGGAGCATGTTAAAGGCCCAATCCAAATGCAGTGGTTCCCCTTTTCTTTTTTTTTGTCTGACATAGCACCACAGTCCTACTGGAGGAGTTCGAGTACCCCATCATTAACACTACCCACTCCAAATGTGTTCATTTGAATGGA
>NW_023340257.1:18859659-18860844 GCF_004916995.1 Morone saxatilis | reverse complement strand
TTTTTTTTTCCTTGTCTTCAGTGGGTTTGTTTAAGTTTGCATTCATGCTATCATTACTTTGACATTTCAACCCTTTCTATGACTTTTAGCAATCTCTTTCAGCTTTTCAGCTCATTTGTCAACTAGTTTAAAAGCAATCTCAATCGCAGCATGTGGTGTTCAAGTGTGACAAGTGACTTATGTTGGTGGGAGGTGTGTCATAGCTGGAAGTTTAATGGTTCAGAATCACTTTCCTAATGATGACAGAAGTTTTGCCCAACAAAGAAACTGAAAGAGCAAGTGATTGACAGATCTTTTGATATAATAAACGATCGACAAGTGATGAATTTAAGTTATTAATCTTGTATGATGCTGTTGAAAGTTTGGTTGCATCAGTAATAATTGTAAACAGAGAAATAAATAGGTTCACACAAAAGTACAAAATGCCTTTTTATTCAGAGATTTTAATTGAAATGTATAAATTGGCAAACCAACTGGTTGTCCAATTTTGAAAAAAGGGCAGAAAAGATAGACAGATCTTTGAAAACTTTGTGGTTGAAACTTTAATATGTTTTAGCTTATGTGTTATGTGTTGGCTCCCTTTGGTGGATATAAACAGGAATTGTAATGTTGTCATGGATTCAGTGAGTTACACTGTGGTTTTTTTTGTTCAGCCTAAATTTGTTCACATTTTGACATACTGGCACCATTAAAAGTATGCAGAATGATCTATTAATAGTTCCTGTTTGTACTGTATCCATGAATGTATACAGACTTCTATCACTGGATTACATTTATACTGGGGAAAACTTCAAAACATGATGATTCNNCAGCGCGTCTGAGATTTCTAAGCCGATTTATGGATGTTTATTCACTATGAATATGTACACGCCCGTGATAATGATATCCTCAGAAAGCACAAGTCACACTGGATCTAAAAATATGTGTATCATGTCTGTGTGTTCAGATTGAAACCTCCAGCCATGGACCAACCATATGGCTGTGAATAAAATGCTTACTTTGAACCGGAACCTTTCAGTAAGTGAAATATTAAATTACTGAATGGACCTTTAACTTTGCCAAAGGATGTCTGAGATTATTGGTTCTGCATGTGTGCAGTGTTGTGACACAATCATGTGTTCAAGAAGCAAGGTTATTATGGTTGACTAAAGCTAAATTAAAAACTATGTGTGAACATTTTTTTTT
>NW_023340257.1:18859350-18859473 GCF_004916995.1 Morone saxatilis | reverse complement strand
ATGTGTTTATTGAGACTGGGATGTATTGTAAACTAATTGTGTTTGTACTGTTATACCTATTCTGAATTTCTTAAAGGACCAGTATGTAGATTGTAATTGCAGATTACAACACCCTCTCCTCAC
>NW_023340257.1:18840125-18859197 GCF_004916995.1 Morone saxatilis | reverse complement strand
AATGTTAAACACTGGACCTTTTTAAATCTTGCCCTGACAAATACCCCGCGTTATTATTAGCTAATAATAAAAGGAATACAAACTAAACTGACACAAACTGAAATTAAAACAAAACTTTTAAATGAAATAAAAATACAAAACTAATGAAAAATACAAAACTATAATAACTCTGTCAAGGAGTAAAACCCACTGTAAACTGTCCAGGTCATGATACAACACAGAGTGGGGACAGAAACCACTAATCTGTGCCCCACACAGCCAGGCTCTCTCCTCTGTGCTTCAATAATTGTAATGCTCTGCTGGCTGCCAGTGGGCTCTGCCTTCTGTGGAGCAGTAAATCCTCTGTGAGCCTGCCTGCCTGCAGTCTGGGCTGTATGTCAGTTGTGGTAGCATACTGCCATCTTGTGGCAGACTCGAATATCAGCTGAGGATAACCATGCAGTCCAGTCGAAGTAAAAGCTGGATTCATTTTTGTGTAAATAATCAGTAATACCATGTTATCCAAAAGTTTGAAATTGAATATTTGGTTTCCTCCTACAATATGTTGAATGTACTGTAGCCACTCACTGTTGGAGGGAAAAGTTGATGGAAAAATTGGGCAGAAATGTCTGAGGAAAAACCATCAGACACTGTTTTATAAAACACCTGTGTTGGACAGTTTGTGGCTTTTATAGTCTCTGACAACTATTTTAATTTTGATGTTTCAGTGTGCAGCATATTGTAATTACACAACAATACATTTGTGACAGGTCTGAGCACGAGTATGGCCTCATCATAGCCGCTAAATGGTATGCAGTTGTGTCTGTATTGAAAGTGGCAGGATGAATAAATAGCTGTCATGTATGTGTTTGTGTCTTGTCTTGTAGAGGCTAATGATAGTGAGGGTGGGTAAGAGCAGAGCTGTTCCCCACCAGATGGTGGGTAATGTGGTTTGCTTTAGCTGCCCACCACGCTCACTCTAATTAAACAGAGGAGATTACATTAACACAGGCTCCCACTCAATCTGCTCCTCCACTGAGCATGGCCGTGCACTCAAGGCAGGGTTGGAGATCAGAGGTGGAGGGGGGTTACAGAGGTGATTGTTGTTTTTGGCAGAGTCAAAATTACATATTTGCTTCAAAGCTAAATCAATTTCTTCATAACAAAATGAAAACTGGAGAAGGTTTGAAAGAAATGCTTCAGACCAGATGGTTGCACCCACTAGAAATATCTAAGAGCTTTTCCCACACTTTTTTACGACTGCTGATGACTTTCTAAATGCCCTTGAGCAAGGCACTCAACCCCCATCTGCTCTGGTTATGAGTTCAGTGGTCAACAACATATGACCCTAGATCTACTGTAAAGCTCTTGGACCTGGAAAATCTTACAAATGGTCATAAAGCAAGGAATTAATTTAACAATGAACAATAAAGCAAATTTTAGGGAGTACAGTCTAGACCTGCTCTATATGAAAAGTGTCCTGAGATAACTTCTGTTATTATTTGTCGCTATATAAATACATTTAATCAAATTTGACCATAAAGAGATTATATCATTAAGAATTTTCAAGTGAATAAATTAATTTGTCACGAAATATTTCAATTCAGTCAATAAATGGATGAATAAATATGTTACCACTAACAGCTGAATAGATAATAGATGGTGTAAATGAATTTGACAGTACATTTTACCAATGCAAAATCAATACTTGATTTCACAGACAACAACTGTTTTGTTTTTAGGAAATTAATCTGGGTCGTCTCTTCTGAAATTGCAGTTCAACGTACTAATTTATTCATTCTCTTTCCATTTGCATTTCCGATGTAGCACTCTGAGTCCTTGTGGCGTGTGTAGCTGTAACTTTGAAGTTGGTGAATCATGCCTTGTGCATTGCCCTGCCAACAAGTTCGGGCCTTTTAGTTTAATGCCCTCCATCTTTAACCACGTTTGCCATTATTTTCAACATGTCAAATATTATCTTTCCATCAGTCGGAAATGGTTATCCATGTTTTTGTATCCTCCTGCTTAGTCTGCCGTAATGCTCTTGTCACCTGTTACAGTTAGTCCAGACCTCATATTGCTCTCACATCACCCTGGTTCTGATGTCACTTTACTGGCTTCAGGTTAAATTTAGGACTCAATCTATAAGGCTTTGAATAATCTCCAGAGTATATTAGGGAACTACTAATGCAGGCCCCTCAGGTCCTCGAGGTACAACTAGCAGGCCTCGACTGAAAACACGAGGGGACTGTGCATTCGCTGTCCTGGGTCCCAGGATGTGGAACAGATTCCCCCTGGGACTCAGGTCAGCAAACTCTCTTGGGTGTTTTAAGTCACAGCTGAAGATGTATTTATTTTGTGCCTCAGTCTTGTGCACAGTTTTGATTTGTGATCTGCCTCTAATGGTTTTGTTTTTATTGTGCTATGTTGATTGACGTAATTTGATCAATTAAAATACAATGGATCTGCATAAAGTACTAAAGTTATTTCCATTGCAGTCCTGAAGTCTAGGGTAGGAGACAGGCAGGAAAAGGGAGTGACACGTATATGCTACTAATATGTTCTGACACCTGCCCTAAAAAGATGTTTCACTTTGTTCCCCTGTCGTATTGTTCGTGTTGTACTAATCTTTTGTTGTTTTATCATTTTGTAAAGACCTTTGTAACCTATGTTTTGAAAGGTGCTATATAAATAACATTTTCCTTACTTATTGCTTATGCCAGTGCTTCCCGACCTTTTTGGCTTGTGACCTTTTTAAATACAAAGCAAATCAACCCCTTGTCAGCTGTTTCATGTCTGATGTGAGCTCTACAAGCAAAGATTGATTTTTTCCCTCGTCAGGTTGTGTAATTTTGATAATTTTAGAGATCTGAAGAGGTAAAATTATCTAATATTTGACCTTAAAAAGAGCAAACAAAGTATACATAATGTTATGTAGCAAAAATCAGACAGACATGGTGAACACTTAAAGGGTTTCACATGAAAAAGTGTTCAAGACCTGTCAGATTATAAATTTACAGAATCTCATTATGGGCATCAGCAATGTTAAAGATTTTCTTCAAATAGCATTTATACATATATTTACAATGTTTAGGCTGTGGTTCATTGGACATGAGTTTAGTGGAAAGAAGGGAACACTAATACCGTAAATTATCCCTGTGGAAAAACTGAGTGAGCTTTAAAACACAGGGCACTAGAAAACAAGAGAGCGTATGGTCATTGAGGAGAGAAACTGTAAACACTGCAGGCTTGAATTTAGCTGACGGGGTTTAAGCCATATAGCTAGAAAATAGATTGCACAATAAAACATTCACGGTGTACTCAGAGGCTACTTTATGGTAAAATGAAGAAGATGGAAAAGGAAACCAAAGGAACGCATTGCACTGGGACGATAACCCGTTAAATCCCAAAGGCATTAGGCAAATATAAAAACAAACGTTAAAAACATTTACAGTAAATGCTGTCAGTACTTGTAATTAAGAGGTCTCACTTTCACTGTGCTGTGCAGGGAGCAGTGGCAGACCTGATATACTGATTCTTAGCCTCTTTTCACATCTGGGATAAAACACAGGCCAGCTGTGGCTCTGGCAGAGTGCCATCAGAGGTCACCACAGAGCCTGGAGTGACTCCAGCTGTTTGCAAGTCGCCCAGATGACACATAAACTCTATAAACAGCTTGAGACTGTGAAGGTTTGTGGCAGGAGCCAATAAACCGTTAAGAGGGATCAGCAGTATTGTCTTTGTCCAGATGATGGGCAGGGCTATAGCAGTGCTGTAAAAAGTGAAATGTTCAGGTTGAATTAGCTCAACAGAAGCTATAGAGAGGAGTTAGACCCTATACTAGTGATTTCCAAGGGCTACGTGTACCCCAGGGGTAGTTTGTATGTGGAAAACTAAAGCTTAACTGATTTGAAAAAATAGAAATTACTATTTAAAATACCTTTTTATATTGAGTCAGCTGTACTGTACACCAAGTGTTGAGATTGATATGAAAAAAAAAGCATGAAAACTAATTAGCAAGCAAGCAGGGAAGCCTAAACAGTTAGTGAAAAGTGATGGATAAACATTTAATTAGTGAAAAGTGATGGATAAATGCTTAAAATTGTTCGCTAAAAGTAATGAATAAACAGTGGAAATAGTTGTCTAAAGGTGATGGATAAATGGTTGAAATTGTTGGCTAAAAGCGATGGATAAACATCTGAAACAGTAAGCTAGAAGTAATGGATAAATGGCTGAAACAAACCACTCAAAGTGATAGACGTATGAATGCAAACTTGACCAGACCAATCCAAACACTGACTATTCAGTTGTGACAAAATTATCATTAACAGTATCCATTTTTATCTAAATAACATCCGGTTTCTAATTGGTTCACATGAACACATTTGGCACATGACGGGTGGTATCGGTAAAGGGGTGCGTTCATCAGTAAGGGCCTGTGGGGGCAGAAGGAGGTTGGGAACCACCAACAGTGACAGAGTTTCACGATTGAACACAGAGAACAGAAACAGTAGGCAAATGAGACAAGATGCATAAAATAGTAACTTGTTTTATTCTTTTTTTAACCATGCCACCGAACACTGACGCATACAGAGTTGTGCCTGAATCCACACTGAGAAAACACTTTCACACACTGTGTTACAAAGCTGTAATGAAGAGGGATTTTACTGCACACATGGCAAGAAGAACAACCCTGATTGGATACCAGGTCGAGCTTTGATCTGGCCCTGAGGTAGACAGACATTGACATAATCTAAACAATGCTAATCACATCCTTCTAGGACACATCAAATAAAAGGACATCTGCATTATCACAACATAGAAAGATCAAAGAAAAAACCCTTTTCAAACAAAAGTGCTCTATTTCTTTTGGTCCACCAAGGAAATCCATTTATAGTGCATGTTCATGTAGAATAGATACAGTGAATGTGTGTTTTCATGGCACTGAGTGTTGTTGGCTACTTAAGAAGGCATTGGTAATGCCCACAGACGCCAAGATTTGCTATACACACGGTTGTCTTCCAAAGATCTCAGTCCATTGTCACTTTTGAAGGGAACAATTTGATGCAAGTTCCAAGCAATTTTTAATGTAAAAGTACACGCTTGTCTCAGAGTATCAGCCACTATCACAGTATGTTGCTTCCAGTTGCAATTTTCAGACAAAGTGGATCTACATGGCAGTCTATCTTTAATTAAGTAACAATAAACAAACACCCAGAAACAACTACCAATAGCACAGACCCATGTACTCAAGCACATCAATGCTCTACTTATAAAAGAGGCACAAGGGAGGGATCTTAATCAAATCAGAGACTTATAAAACACACACATTTAAGATGTTTCTCAAATCATACCAAATGTAAACAGATAGCAAATTACTGTAATACAAAAATACAACATGTTTAAATCTATAAGGCCTGTGTTAGGCTCACATAAGGGAATAACATACCATGACAGTTTGTACATTACAGCTACACTATAACTGACAATAACCTGCTCATAGTGATTCAATGTCAGAATTTTCTTTTTCAGGTTTTGTAAAAAAACAAAACAACTTCTTTTCATGTTTTCTTCAATTTTCTCCTAGAAAATTCTGATTCTGTGATTTTATAAGACATCTATATATAGCTAGTGATAAAAAACTACACGTAAAAGCCATGTTGAGGCTGTTCGCATTTTTTACACACTGTTTGACCATTTAAATTCTGATGTATTTGTTAGAAAATTAAAACAACTAAATGGACGAATAGTTTGCAGTAGGTTTAAAACAAACAGTGAAAAGTGAGGAGAGGTAGAGCTCGCTCTACTAGAAATCATCCCAAGAGACAGACTGTGTGATGAAAACCAGCACATATTTGGTAACAAATAAACAACATATAAATAGCAAAACCTATTACATTGCAAGAGAAACTCAAATTGTAAGCCAGCTACCTCGAAACAATAACACCCACTGCAAGAAAGACAAGGCAATTAAAGAGATCAAGCTTATGAGGTCAAAACGTGGCAGCCATTCAAGTAAAACATGCAGAAAATAAACAACTCCAAAATAAAAATCCAACAACAGGAAAAAAAAAAAAAACTTGAGAAGTCACAGGATTTTAGGAGAGAAAATGTTGCAAAGTTCAGCCAATCAAGCTTTCGTGGAATTATTTTCAACATCTACTGCACAATCATAGAAGATGACTCAGGTTGCCTGATGGTTTAGCAATCAATCAAAAAAAAGTTCCTGCTACACATACAGGTCAGCAGTCACGGCCATTGTGGCATTGATTTTAACCACAGTGGATCCATTAGAGATACAGTTATTATCAAAACTGTGTGTGTGCGAGGGAGGGAGAATGTGTGTCTGTATGTCTGTGTGCACTAGGGCTGAAACAGTAAGTCAGGAAACTAGTTGTCAACGATTTTAGCAATCGTTTAAGTCATTTTTGGGGGGAAAACGTTACATATTTCGGGTTTCCTGCTTCTCAAAATGTGAGAATTTGCTGTTTTTCTCTGTTTTATATCATTATTAACTGAATCTCTTTGGACTGGGCTGTTGGTCGGGCAAAACTAGTTATTTGAAGATGTCACCTTGTCACCAAAATGTGTCTATTTTTGACATTTCCAGACTTTTCAGATTTATCACTTAGTAGTAAAAAATAATCTCACTGATAATGAAACCAATCATTAGTAGCAGCCCTAGTGTAGTGTGTACACAGATTTGTATTCATGCTTGCATGTCTTTATCGTCAGGAAAAAACCTTGCACTTGCCAGAATGACCACTTCCCACAATACATTTTTCAGTTTATTCAAAAGGAGTTTTGAAAATCACCAACACTGGAGTTTACGAGGTTTTCACCCGACAGTGACTCTGTGTACGTGTGTGTGTGTGTGCGTGTGCGCATGTGTCAGACTGTGCATGGGGTCCAAGTCCTGCTCAGACGTAACAGACGTACAGGTAAGTCTTTTCTATCCTCCAGTCCGCCGGCACGTCCTCCGGTTTGTGGCCCTTCATGTGCTTCTGCATGGCGGCCAGGCTCGGGCAGAAGTCCTGGCAGATGGTGCACTGGTACGGAGACGCTCCGTTGTGAGTGCGCAGGTGCTTGATCATAGCCGAGTAGTCTCTGGACCGCTGGTGACACAGCTTACACTCGAATGGCTTCTCACCTGAAAAATTCAACAATACAGCATTAACCTTGTAGACCTGGAGTCAGAGGCCTGCCAGGTGAAACGGGATTCACCTCTATTTCAGTCCACTGTACTTGTTGTGGTATTATGTGTTGTTTGCGTGTGTGGTGTGAGTGTGTTTGTGCTCTAAGATTAGCCCTATATCAGTTTGCCTTCAGTTTGTTATTAGATATTGGCGAGTCAGCGTCATCCGCTGCAAATACGACAGAGGTTTCTCTGACCTCGGTGAGGAATCGGATAGCAGTCAGTAAAATGTAACCTGCAATAAAAAGTAGACTTTTAACATTTAATGATTTAATTCAATAGTATTTTTTTATATAAAGTAATTACATTTAAAGGTACTCTGTAAGTTTCCTCTTCCATTAAAAAAAGCTGTTAAACCATAAAAATGTAGTAGTTAGGATTTACTGTAATTAGTCTCAATTTCAATAAAAAATGTAATGCCCTTTATCATAAATGTAGTTGTTTGACTCTAAAAAAGACATTTTTCCCCATGAAAAGACCAAAGCTGTAAATGCATTAGTTATTTGCCTTGTCTGTAGCACTCAGCCTCAAGCCAATTCATTCCAAGTGAAGACTTAAATCTTTAAAAACAGGTAAAAACTATATAGTTAATATAAAAAAAAAAGGCAACTTAATTTTTAGATAGAATTAGATAGATATGACTGTTCCAGATGTACAGGAAAGGTGGAGAGAGGGGATGACATGCAGCAAAGGGCCACAGGTCAGACTCGAACCCATGGCTGCTGCAGGACAGGGGCGTCATGATTTTAGCACATATTACTCGAACAGGAGTGAAAATATATGCGGTGGACTATTTTACATCCCTGAACTCTTACCTGTATGTACACGGTAGTGTGTTTCTAGCTGGTGTTTTAGGCTGAACCTCTTCCCACAGCCGTTGCACTCATAAGGCTTCTCTCCTGTGTGGATGCGTTTATGGCCCCTCAGCGTGCCGTCGTCTCTGAAACAGCTCCCGCAGAACTCACACTCAAACGGGTGATCGCCTGAAAACACAGTCGTGTCACAACAGCAGCAGCTACAACACCAACACAGCCCATTATCGTGAGATCGTATCAAAGGCCAACTTTATTTTTGGCACGACATGGTATTGGGTGCACATGTCGCTGCATAGGTCAAATAGTCACAGAGCCCTTTCTGCACATGCATATCAAGCAGGGAAAATAATGTGCTTTCAGACGTTGCTAATGTTATGACACGAGGACACTCCTCTTGGCTGTCTGCTAATAGCTAATAAAAGTCTCTCAGACATGTGCTGCTCTGTTCTCTATACTGTAGTTAATCTATTTCTCTCCTAGGCTGAGGATTTGACTCATCTCCAATGACCTATGTGCCTCATTATCTCAGTGTCCACAGCAACAGCCAAGTCAGAGGATACACTGCTCTCCTCATTACAGGCCGATTCTCTCCAATCCCCCACCCCACTGTGGAGCAGATGACATTTACAAAATGTTACTTCCAAGCAGAATGGCATACAAACAAGATACGCTGCCATGGCCAAAACTCCCTTCACTTCTGTCTCTTCACATCAATTATGTATTTCTCCTGTCTAGACATCAAGCAGTCATGACAGCTGGGAGTGTTATTTAAGGTAAAAGAAGAAAGGGGGACATCTTTTCAGTAAATATCTCTCCGTCTCCTGCGGCACTAAGACTCACCCTCGGTAGAACACACAGACAAGTCATTTCCATTTGCTCTTCCTTCAATATTTATTTGGGTTTCCTCTATCATTTTGGGTGAACTACACTAGAACTGACAGCCGTGAATTGCAGAAGCCCAAAGGCTGTCTAAGAACCCAAAATATAAACAGGATGAAATTGCCCAAAATATGCACCGGCCATAACGGTACAGTGCTGTCATCAGAGAGGTGAGTCATCTTATAGAGAAGAGAAAAGGAGGGTGGGAGAGGATGCATGCAAATTGACTTAAACCTTAAAGCCAGTAACCTAAGGAAATTAACCCATATACGAAAATAAATCCAGCCGTCTCTCTTCCAACATATGCATGCTTTTGACACCACATGTTTATGTTTCGCTATAGATAACACTTGTAGATAGCGATGATGGCGCAAACGATCCGTCTCTTACCCGTGTGCGAGCGCAAGTGTCTTTTGAGGGTAGTGTGGCTGGGGAAGGGGCGCTCACAGTGGCTACAGATGTAGCTGTGCATGCCTGCATGGACCTCCATGTGCTGCTGCAGGGCCTTCTGGGTCTGGAAGCGCTTTGCACACAGCAGACAGAACACCGCCATGTCAGTCCCTGGAGAACGCACAAGACACAGACACAGTTATTTCAGTACCATACACAGACAGGGCCTTAAGTGGGGAAACTGGGTCACTTCAACTTTGTGTGAGTCCTCTGAGGGAAAAGCTTCTTTCAAAGAGCAAGTGCCTCTACCTAAACTAACTCCCCTAAAAGCCCAGAGGCACTTTCAACTGTGAGTCTTTATACGTTCTATTTTAAACCATGAAAGTCATTGTTTTCTTTAAGAATTTCCCACACAATGCACAGCATGCCAATCACACAATCAATGGCTCCTTCCTGGTGTGTTAGATGTGTAATTATTCTCTTCATTCCCCATCAGGAGTCAGCTCCAGCCTGTGAAGTCCTCTGTCTCTGTGCTCAAAGAGCGGCTGATAGTAGCTCCACCCTAAATGATGCCTACACTATGCGCTCTGTGCAGAATGTTAAGTAGTGATATCAAGCCATTAAAGGCAGGACTGCAGGAAAAAACACAATCCAGTTTAATCCTGTGTGTGACCTGGCATCTCTTTGGGGCTGCTTTCCTGTTGCACAGAGTGTGGAGAGGAATACAGATAGGGAGTCGCTGGCAGGGTAGCTCAAGTCAAAATGGCTATGTGAAGAAGATCCATTGGCTGTCATACAGTCAACACTTGATCTACAGGCTGTGTACGCCAGCACTCAAATCCATTCTGGCGTTCACACCGATGCAAATTCATATGTGTGGTAAGACTGTGGGACTGGTTAATCAGCTGCATTGGACGTAATGTGCATGTCCTGGAGAGTGAGGCTTTAATGTGAGATTATGAGGTCCTTATTTCTCTGTCTGCTCAGGTTGCAGATCATTTACAATGCTAGCAGGTCCCATTGCTCCTGACTCAGATTCAATCAGACATCTCCAGCGGAGGATCATTAGTAAACAGAGGACTGTGCCAGCACTTCATTGGAATTCAAGTGGGGTTGCTGTGTCGCATTTAAAATGCAGTCTGATGAGGTCCACTAAATCAAATCATTTGTTACTGTTATTGAAGTGCCTTGAGGCAACTGGCAATTAAATTGGAATTAACGCAGGGAAAGGGATACAGCACACTCATACTAAGAGGGAAGAGTGTCAGACACTTGCTTTAGGTTCTATCAAGTTAACAGACAAGCCTGTTCAAAGTACAAAGAAAAAGAAACAAATCAAGCAAATTCACATTTTCAGGGATAAATCAGAAACATTCCCTGTGTATTGTTTACTAATTCACGTATCACAATTTCCTCAAACAAAACAAGACGCCTTTTTGGACCTCACATTTCATGGATAAGTACAATTTGGCATAGGAGCACAAAGCCCCTTCTTTAAAATTATGATGCTTCTTTTCTAACCTAGTTAGACCCCCCCCCCCCCCCCCCCCCCCCCAAAAAAAAAAACAGGACTAATAGAACTGATAATTCGTAATCATTAACAGAAAGAAGACAGGATGAAAGACATTCCCTGATCTTAACAATCCTGTAGGGAGGCGATCCGGTGGAATGAACTGCACCTGTTCAGAGGCTTTAGCCTGTGGACTTTTGCACAAAGGGCACACAATGAGGTTCAGGCCCTCATTGACCAAGCCCATTAGTCATAGGTTCCTCACGCAACTCCTACAATCCCTGTCTTTATGCTGTTGCCTAATGACCAAGGCCCTTTCTCACCCACGGATCACAATATTTTAGTTGAAGACAAAAGATTCTCCATTCTCAACGCCTCTGCACCCTCCCCACTACCCTTATCCGCTGACCATACAGGAAATCTTTTCACTGTCTAACCAGCATCACTTTCTGCCGCCAGTTCACTATGCACTGTGCAACAGTGGAGCCTGGATAATGATCTATCTAATAATGGCTAAAGACATTTCAGAAGCACAAAATGCAGTCTCTGCATGACCTGTGATGTGGAGCCTTGATCCACTTTAACCAGTTTCTCTCGTAATATTTGCAGCGACCAGCAGGGGGAGTGCTTTCTATTCCAATTTGTCCAGCTTGGTTTAGCTGCAGGCAAAGCCGAGCAGAGCCCTCAACCAACTGAATAACATATTATCTACTTTGAGATGCGTCAGAGCTACTTTAATCAATCTTCTCATCTCTTTTTCATTGTTAACTATCATATATTGTAAATGCTTGTTCCAATGCAGCCTGCGTACTTTGTTCTGTCTGCTCTGAAAGTTTCAACATTGCAGTTTTCTTTGTGGAGGTAAAGCGTTACTCCCTGACACACTCACACACTCTTACAGATGTATATCCTGATCCTTCTGTCACCAACAATACTGAAACTTGAGTAAAGAAATATGACAAATATTCTGTCACAAGAATCTCACTCTTGATCTCAGGTTGACACTCGGTGACAACAGCTCAGCAGTCGTTTTCGGTTTTATTCTGCGCAACCGACGCTGAAAATAAAAATAACAAATAATATCTTGAAGTGTAAACAAAAACCTTCGGAGGCAGGGAAGTGTTTGTATGTGTTAGTGGTGGCATTTCGCCTCGCTGTGCTCTGTTAACTTTTCAAACAAAAAGGATTTGCAGTTGTAGAGTTTTCCAGTAAGCTTTGGTAATAAGTGCAGAGGAGCTTCTTTATGAGAGAATAAGCCCTAAAGTTGGCTGTCACTGCCCCCTGCTTTCTCACCCTTAACCAGACAATGGGCTTGGGATTTGGGTTTTAAGGCACAGGATGACCCCTGACCCTTGGTCCTCAATGGGGTAAATACCATGTAATCAATGGTATTCCTCAAAGGCTGGAGAGTTGACTGAGCATTGTATTTAGTGGGAGGGAGCCTTAACAGTTGGAATAATGATTTACTTTGAAGCAATTCTGCTATGAGGCAGAAAATATCAACATTTACTCTGTGCATTATATCACTGAGCTGCTTGTCTAATGCACAATTAGGTTGGTAATTCAGGACGTTTTGAGGTTGCTATGCTATTTCAGCATATCTCTAGTAAGACCATGTGTATGCTCATGTGATTTAACATGGTCTGCCTTCATACATCTGCCACTTATTCAGTCCAACCGAGGTGGGAGCCAGCCACGCTCTCACGCTGCCTACGAAACAAAACCATGTGTCTAGGCAACCAGATAGGATCATGGTCCTTGTTGGGGTGAAGTGTTCAAGCTAATCCCTTCATTCACAAATAAGCGCAGCCTGTTTCTTTTCAAGCGGCAAACAAAAGTTTTCCCACCCTGAGAATCTGGGAGTAAACCCACTGCAAATTGAACAAGAGATTGTATTCAGTGACGACCGCAAATCTGTATAATTTCTTCTGTATTAATCTTAACTTCAGTGTCCAGAGTCCACCAATTAAACGGATTGATTTGGAAATAATTTGTCTTTTATATTTGCTGAGATAAATGGAAACAAAAGACTTAAATTGAACTGTAATTTGGCAATATTTAAATAAATGCTTGCAGAATCTGATCTATTAAGGTATTTGTTTTGGTAAATTGTGACAGCCAAGTCAAAGTTAAACAAATCTCCTGCTGTTATGAAAAGGGAAAGTATTTTTTACACAGATTTCACAATTTATAATATTACATCATAGCTGATCATGTCCACCAGCTACAGTATGCAATGTGAATACATTGTAAACTATGTCCTAAGGCCCTGTTCAGCGTTTTTCCAGTGTGCTCTCTGTCTGCTGGCTCACTGATGTGACTCAGTTAAACATACACAGTCATGCAGGCTATATTATGTGCAGGACCTCACATGACCCTGTGCATTCATGCTACCGTGCGTGTTCATGCAGATGGCTCCCCGTGGATATGGCAGCTCTAGAAACACATGCACAAACGCTACAGTACCTTAAACAACCCCGGGCGCTCGTCAGTAGACTGCTAATCTACCCGAGTGAGGAACAACCGACTTAATAATTAATTCAACAAGAGATACGTTGCTCGTGTTTAACCACCATTCCATGGATCGGTTCATTGAGGTCATGCACTGTTTCATTCTCCTCCATTCCTAGAATGTTTACAATATTTCCTCAATCTACTGTATTACACTCTACTTGAAACGGCAGGGCATCCCGGGGCTTTGTTTATCATGACAGTGAGTGCAAATAAATACTGGGGGCACAATGGCCAAACAGAGCACAGTTCAATTGAGTTTAAGGCTTGTATGAATTACAACTGGGTATTAACAGGAGGGTGCAGTATGATGACGGACACACAATTAGGCAAGCTAAAAGGTCTGCATTAAGAGGGCTGCATTATAAAGCCAGAGCTGTATCTGAATGGACTTCAGGACTGTTTAATTAGGGCTCAGACAGAAGGTAATATTATTCACTTGATGAAGCAGCCTGTAATGTGTGGAAACAGTGCAGCTGCTGTGAGTACACAAAGGCAGCACTCTTATGGCCTTTGCCTTGAAGGCAAGGTGGCAAAATGGTCGGCCAGCATGGTTTGAAGCATATACAGTCAATTTCTGTGCGTGCTTTAGATAAGCTACAGTCTTGGGTTTTCCAAAATTGAAAGCTCGGTGCCCCAGAGCCTTGAGTTGCTCTGATGAAACAGCCCCCTTTGTTGTGAGAGCAATTCGGAGACAGATCCATTCTTTTATTTTGGGCACTGACAAGTAGGTCAGAGGAGACTATGACAGTGCTGTGGTGAGGAGTAAACAGCAGCACATGATGTTGTTTTCCTCTCAGTCCTGGCATCCAACACCAGCAGCAATCCTCTTGCCCTCAGGAAGTCCTCACATACCCCCTACCCCCTTCCCTTCCCACAGTCCACTCCGCCCCCAAAGCTCCCTCCCCCCACCTTCCAACCACCCCCCTCTTTGATCTCTAACTTCAGCAACCCACGGCCATTCACCTCTGACATATCATCAAAATGGATAAAGAGACTTTCACTGTAGTCAGTGCTGCCAAACTGCTTCAGAGTAAAGGTCCCCCAAAAGTAGTATTATTTCCCCTCCAGAGGAGGTGGACAGCAGTGTTGCAGCTGCTGAGGTCTGACAAGTGTTAATCTGCTAAGAGGAAACTCATTTGGCTCATGGGTTATGCCACATGGCAAATTAAAACTGAGGCTGCGCGATCCGCACTGAAAGATACTGTGTTTTTAGGAGAAATAAAATCCACGCTGTAAATCTTTGCATTGCCTTAGAGCAACGCCATAATTTACCTAAACACAACTGATTAAATTACCTGTAGCTCATATCAGTGAAGGCTGTGAGAGCTACAATAAGTGTCAGTAAAAAGGGTCATGCGTCACAGCAGACCGAGCTGACATCAAGACAAAATGAGAGAGTAATGCCCTTCTGTACCCTGCTCTGGATACAGTGCCAAGCTGAAACCGAGCTCTGGATGTTTACAACTCAGGGAGATGTGGGTAGAAACTTCTGGGCATCGTTAACACCCCTCCATGTCCACATCCATTAAGTATTCATACTGTGTGTGCCACCTGGAGTTACAGTTACATGCCAATGCTCCTGAGAGGGTTATCACCTTTCTCTGACAGTAGCAGAAAAGGTGTGGATTCAGACACTGTGAGGCATATGTACCATCTGACAACAATGCAGCCTTTTTTCACAGTTGGAGAGGTTTGATTTAAACGTGTGTTAAGTCTTTCTCACTTCGAACTAATGGGATAATATTCGAGTGCCACTTCGCTACAAGGCGTACTTTATAGGTTGTCAATAATGTGTTTTTCAATGGCAATAAAGTAGTTATTAATGCTTTAAAGAGCAGTATTAAGTGACAATACAGAACCTGTCAGCTTGTTGTTCATGTTTAACTGATTCATCATGTTAGTTGGTGTTTATCTGACATTAGTATTATAAAGTGGAAAAACTGGGTCATAGGTATTTTGTCTTCTTTAAAATAGTGCTGCAACTGTTGTTTTCATCATAAATTATTTTCTTTTAAGTCTGTTGTGTAACATTTATCAGAATCAGAATTAGAAATACTTTATTGATCCCCGGGGGGAAATTTGTAAATTTGTTGGGAGAATCTATTGGCAGAAACTGAATATAATATTCATAAGGATGTTTTAATTAGTGTATAATCATATGAAAATAAGAATCATGTTTTTGCTACCTTCTAATGAGTCATTTTTATCTACAGAGGGAGCGGGTCCTTGTCTACGAAGGGTGCCATGTTGAACTGCCATGTTTCAAAAGTAGCCCAGAACAGACAAAGCAAACACTGGCTCTAGACAGGGCCTTTCACGTTGCTTCCCTGCCACCGTAGTTTCTCTTACACACTTGGAGGACGAGAGGTATTTAGTTGGTTGCAATCTGCCCCTTCACCACTTGATGCCACTAAATCCTACACACTTGTCCTTTTTAATTGATGTATCGTTTGGTTTATCACGTCTGAAAACCTTCCTTCACAAACAGTCCAGAAACTCAAACTCACTATCATAAAAGGCCAGCAAATGTTAATATTATAGATGCTGGTAGCCTTACATTTTTGCCATTTTTTGCTTCAAAATTACTTAGTTGCAAAATAGTTAGTCGATTGACTATATTAACCAGCTAATTGTTTCAGATTTACTTTAAAAAAAAAAAACAACCAGCTTCAATCTATAAATGATAGTGGTAGAGTTTAAGTCTTTACAGGTTTTTATGTACTTGGATTCTTTCGAAGCTTTCTTTCAGAGGGTGTCAAAGCATGTCATGTTGGCAGAGAATACACACCAGCCAGAAAATGTTAAAATGTAGACACAGAACCTGGCAACTGCAAAAAAAATGTTTTTTTTATTTTTTATTACATTGACATAGTTTTATGTTGGCGCGTGCGGTAAGATTAAGCATTTGTTTTATATATTTTATTAGGTTTTATGTATTTTATGTTTAAAGTTTGTAGAGGAAGTATTACTGACCATCAGTGAGGTAATTACTGACAACTTATTAACCCTATAGCTCTACTCTATAACACTAATAAAGTAGCACTAACAGTACTTCTATAGCGTCTACTTAATGGTTCATGAACTTAATTTCCCTTGTTTTATATATTGCCTTCTCTGTCCTGTTTCCCTTTTCCTCTTTCTATAAAACACTCGAAAAGTGCCATCTAAGTAAGGTTTTGTTTGCTAGCTACTAAAAATACAGAAGTCTGGGAATGTGGACATTAAACATTGATTGAAAAGATGAAAATGACTTCAGCTCCTCAGGCAGGTTGTTCCAAACTATAAAGAACCCAGATTGCAAATCACAAGTCACCATCCAGGTTTGTGCAGCCTCTCAGCCAAAAAAAAGACAACTTTCGAGGAAAAAAATGTTTTGGATACATCCTGACACCACCTGTTAATGCCATTCACTGGACAGGAAAAATGTTGTAATACAAACATTTTCTTAATCTGAGATTATTGAAAAAGCAAAAAGGTGTTGGTCTTGTTGTTGAGTGGAAGTGTAAATAATTCCTCAGGCGCTCTTAGGCAGGAGGTGAGGATAGTATGTCTGTGAAACTGTAATGCTGGCGCTGGAAAGCTACGGCCGTGGCAAAGTGGCATGCAGTGAGTCTGGATGCCAAGAGATATTAGTGGGTGATATGTGAGAGGGCCTCCCACCTCCATGTTGATAAATTATGGAGCATCATGACAGGAACAGTTTAACCCAGCCAGCATGACAAGCAAGTTTAGACCCATGATCACAAGTCCTGTAGTCACGGCTTACTCAACAGCTCAATGCATCCTGCCCAGGTTAAACATAATATGTGAGTGAGTGTGGGTGGAGGGAGTGTTAGTGCATGCACACATGTTTGTAGAGTACCTGTGTGTGTTTGCCTGTGGGCTTCCAGAGCATCCTCTGAGGAGAATGTTGCTCCACACTGATCACACACCAGCGCCTCTGCAGGAGCTGTAGATAAAATCAAATTTTATAAGAAGGAATCTTGATCAGACAGTAAACATGTGCGTTTGTAATTGTAGAGTAAGTCAGTTAATTTAGCATTTAAAGAGAACTGTGGAAAAAGCAACAAGATTGGAACAAAGGCGTCCTATTTGAAAAGTCACCAAAGAGCCTCGCTTGTCACACACTTGTGCTTTTCAGGTGTTAACACAAGGAAGCAAATGCACAGAGTACAATGGAGCAGAGGAAAGCGCCATAAAAACACAACTCAGGACAAACAAAAGCACCAGACAGGGTGCAACGGCCCTTCTTCTTGACAAAAAAGAGCCAAGCTGAAGAGTTTTATTTACCGTGCCCTGTTATCAGTCTCTGAACAGTGAGCAGACTGTCTGCCTGAGAGGCCACAGAAGGACTGGGTGTTCTCTCTACAGCAGACGCTTCCCGCCTACGGCACATCCCTTTATCAAAAAAACAGTTCAGAGTCAACACCCCAAATCCCATCGCATACACTGTAACTACAGTTCCCAGTTCACCTTTGGAATGCCCTTGTCTGTTGTGATGAAGACATGAAAGAGACAAGTATGCATACTGCTTGCAGAAATGTTCCATCCTTGTTCTGCACTCACCTCACACCTGCACAGACAGACACATAGGACAGATAGGCGCACGCACGCATGCGCACACACACACACACATTCTCTCTCTCTCTCTCTCTCTCACTCTCACTCACACACACAGCTGTTTGGATGTGGGTTGGCTCTCACAGAGATGTAAATCGGTTGCAGATCCATACTGGCCCAGGGCTCATTCACTGATCTATTTTCTGCTCAGCTGGCTTTAAATGAAGTTAAAATGACTCATTAAAACACCCACAAGCTTTGGGAACTCTGAGCGCTACAGCCTAAATGTGGTCCTCTTTCAACTCTTACGATGCCTCTATACACAGACACTGTGCCACTGTTCCCAGTGCTGCACACAAATAACAAAAAAGCCCCAATCTGTTCATTGCTAAAAACAACAATTTTTGAAAACAAACTGTTACTGTTTTAGAACTGTGCGTTTTGTTACACGGAGCAAAAATAAAACTTGGTAGAGAGTGGTCTTATATAGTAGTAACACTAGAGCAATGTTGTAGATCCTGATGTTGTGTGACGCTGTCCAGTGTGGTGTGTTGTGTTGTGTGAGATTGTGTGATAAGGGAAGAAGAGAACATAGTGCATTGTCTTGTGCAGTCAAAGGCACGGAGTGTGCTCTCATCCATAAACCATCAAACTGTCTCCAGACGCGGCTGCAATCGTCCTCCATCAAAACACTTTGTCTGGCATACCAAAATAAGAGCCAGCATCGAGCTGAATACCAAATCAGCCCATTAGAGCAGTGGAGCACTCGCTCCTTAGCAACCAGCGGGATCTAAGGCTGCTATACCGAAATACACAGTGACAAAGAAATGAGATCCACATCTTTTTTTTTTTTTGTAGTATTATGGGTTGACACATTGGGATGGGGAGAGTTTATGCAAAAATTCAAATTAGGTTAAAGGTACCGCTGTTGTGGATGTCACTGCGAATTGAAAATCAAAGCCTGTTGTCGAGGTCTAAAGAGTAATGCAAGACAATGCGCGTTGTGTGGAGGGGTATAGAGGAGGAAAAAGGGACGACTCAGGTGAAGTTTAAAGAAGCAGATTCTCTCTCATCTGTCAGCAGTATGTCATTCCCGAACAATCCTCAGAGAGAAGGCGGAGAGGACAGGGACCTCGCCTTGTCTATACACATATTCCAACTGAGGTTTCTGTTTTAGTTTCATTTTTAGTCCCTGATCCCCCCCGCCTTCTACTCCCCATACCCCCCCCC
>NW_023340257.1:18839754-18840025 GCF_004916995.1 Morone saxatilis | reverse complement strand
CCCCCCCTCCCTCTGCTCCTCTTTCTCTATTTTGGATAAAGTAGCTGGGAGAGCAGTCAGGTCTGATTAAGTCTGCATTTGGGTACAGTGTGTTCCTGGACACACATCTGCGAGCGAGCCATCACACACGCTTCGGAACACTGGCAGAACACCCAGGCCTGCCGGCAGCTGATGATGTCATCACTCAGAAGGGGCAGAGCTGGCGAGCTGCCAGAGTCTCCGAAAAAACACAGAAACGATTCAAACGGAGAGAGAGACTAGAGAGAGAGAG
>NW_023340257.1:18831455-18839729 GCF_004916995.1 Morone saxatilis | reverse complement strand
ACCTCCCCCCGCTCCCTCTGAAGCCCTTCTCTTCCTCTTATTTTGGATGCATCCAACACGTACCCTGGGGAGATGCAGTACAAGCGGGCATCTGATTAAGGTCTGCATCTTGCCCCCAACAGGTACAAGTGCTGTTTCCTCCGGACACACATCTGGCCGAGCGAGCCACAACACACGCTCGGGAACACCTGCGGCAGAAACACCCAGGCCCTCCCTCGCCTCAAACGATCGGGATGCTCCATCACTCAGAAGTGGGCAGAGCTGGCGGACGCTTGCCCAGAGGGGTCCTCGGAAAAAACACCCAGAAACGAATAAATCAAACGAGACCAAGGGAGAGAGACTATGACGAGAAGAGAGACGAGGCCGGAACCCGGTGGAGGAGCCGAGACCGGACGAAGAAGAAGAGGAGAGAGAGAGAGAGACGGAGAGTAGAGGGAGGGAGAGGTACACAGACCTAAGCATGGAAAAGAAAGCATGATCCAAGTATTCGGAGCAGCACTAACTGGTAGGAGGAGGAGGAGGACGAGGAGGAAAGGGGGGGGTTGTAGTATGAACAGGTGCATTTGAAAGGCCGCACTATCAAGAGGCTTCATAAGCACTGAATACTCTGAGATGAGAGTGTGAGAGTTACTAAGTACCTGTGTGAGACAGCATGTGCATCCGTAGTCGCATGCTGTCCTGGAAGTGTTTGCCACAGTATTCACAGCCGTGGCCCTTCTCCTCGTTATGCAGCCTCCTGTGGAAAGACAAACACTAATGTGAGCGTGTTAACGGAGACGAGAACAGAGCGAAAAACACACTTGTGATAATAAAAGTATCTCATTTCTGTGCTTTTTTTTCCCCCTGTAAGGTCTCCCAAACCCAGAAGCATCATTGTCCCCGTAACAAGAGGAGCATGTTTTAATTCCGGCAAGAATCCCTCGCTGAATGCAACATCATTAGTGTAAGAGGCCCTTGGAGTTGTGAATCACAACGCATGAATGCTAAAAGAACACAGACAATAGGATATCTGGCTAATTTCAGAGTGCAGACATACGCGTGCCTCCACCCGCCAGCACTGCAAGACACTGGGCACGCACACAACCGCACAGGCGCACACACACACACACACACACCAACGCGACACAGGCACCCACCAAGTACATGCAGCATAAACTGACAGGCCTCCTCACATAACACACACGCAAACACACACACGCACACACTCCTGTAACTGCAGTGAAAAGGAGGAAAGAAGATGATTCGCTGAAGCTCCGCCGGCAGCAAAACCTATCATATCATATCACACACATCCAAGCATGCAAGGCATCTGTACTGTTATCCTTGTATCACCCCGCTAACAGCAGAGAAATGGCCTCAGAAGAGTCCACGATTAAACACACTGTGGTCAAAATAAATGAATTTAACACACATGTAATCAACATTAACATATTAAGGAAAAAGGGTACTTTAGGAGCTCAGGAACACTGGCACTTTTGTGGCTCTTAACTGTAAGTTTAAAGATTTGACCGACTTTTAAAGACGATAACTTACTAGAGAGTTCACTTAAAAAAAGCTTTAATTTAAGGTATGCTGGTGGCCCAGCAGTCTGAGGTGTCAACCACGTAAATGTGATTTCCTTTTTTTTATCTCCACTGTTAACTATTTAATAAAAGGCAAATATACGGAGCGTCTCGGTGGCCTCAGGGTTTAAGGCGCTGACCATGTAAACCCAACATTGAGTTTGAGTCCAGCCAGGGACATTTGTTGCATTTCATTCTTCATCGCTCACCCCTCATTTCCTGTCTCCACCAAAATAAAGACAATAATAAAGACACCCCAAAAATTATTTTTAAAAAGATAAAAATGCCTTTAAAAAATATTATATTATTTCCTAAAAAGAATACAATGACAATAATACATTTTAAGTTAATTAATTTAAGAATGTTGAAAATTTCTTTTATTAGCAGAGGTAATATTAACCTTTAAAACTACCTGAAATACTAAACATTTATTTCTAATTTCGTAATGAAATTTCTTTGTAATACATTTTTTTTTTTTGTTCCTTTATTGTACTGGGACTACTTCAGAAAAAATTCCAAACCTAGACCTGTTTGATTTCTGTAGTTCTTTTACACTAAAACTGCACAAGGAAATACTTCTTTAACACCACTGCAAAATGTCAATCTGCAGACCAGGTGTATGCTCAGTGACCTGGTTACAGATCTACAGAAACTTCATTACATCCTCAAGCAGTGCCACCAATGCCGCTCCTTCAACCTGCGGACACTGTCTCCATGAGTAAACGCGCATCACTAAATATCCCACAGGATGCTCTGTTTCACCAGGAGGTTTCAACACAACTCTGGAGTGACACGAGGATGAAATGTCAGCCACAGGCGCGGATAGAGAGAGACTGTGATCCTAATCACGGGTTAGCTGCATATTAGGACTTTTGGTTCACAGATTGTCTTGTTTCTAATGATTAGTGATGAGTCAAACATTGCCCAAGCATGCACAATTATAAACATCTGCAATCAAGCTAATGAG
The DNA here is from genome assembly GCF_004916995.1 of Morone saxatilis. Taxonomy (NCBI): domain Eukaryota; kingdom Metazoa; phylum Chordata; class Actinopteri; family Moronidae; genus Morone; species Morone saxatilis. Next base: position 18,837,200 of record NW_023340257.1, on the reverse strand, counting down.
AGTTGTCACTGAGCTAGTCGGTAACTTTTTGTGTACAATGACAAAATCTAAACTGACAAGCTCGTAAATAAAAGAGGAATAAACAAAAAACAACAGAGCGAGTCGTGAAGCAGAAGTTATCCATCATCTAGCTGAAGCGTCCAGCCTGGTCCCTGCTGAGAGGCTCCTCTCTGCTGATGCAAAGGAATGCATATCAAATAGCCTGGGAGACAGCCTGTTGTGCGAGGCACGCTTCTGCACAAATAATCAAACAGAATTTAGAAAATCAGGCTTTGTAAATAACAGCGTTATGCGACACCAAGGCCTCTTTATATCAAATCCCTCACAAAGACCCGATTCAAAACTTGCCGAGACGTCTCACTGTTAAGACATGAGTGCAGGTGTCCCTGAGAATAAATTAACATATTTGGTGTTGCTCCTTCCAGCTTTTAACTCTCATAGTATTTTAACATGATTGGGGGAACAAATCCTGAAGCCCAAGAAACGGTTCAATTCAACAGACACATGTCCAATGCTTTTTCTAACGGCATCATCTAAACTACTTAGCTCACATTCATCATACAAGCACACATGCTCATCCCTCTCATCTTTTATTAGACATGTTTGTCAGTAGAAATGTTGCGCAGTGAGTGTAGCAATGTTTTTTTTTTTTTTTTCTTCTTTTCTTTTCAGCAAAAACATCACTGAGACTAAAACTATAGCCTCTTTATTTTGGCTTCAAAAAGTGATTATTAGATTTTGGATCCCAGCTGGATACAAATTGTCTTTTAGTTTCATTTTCTATTACTTAAGATATCAAAATAGATTTAAAATATACTATAATGCTGCAAGAAAATGAAAAAAGAAAATGTGGTGTGGATGGATGGTTTTGTGCATGTTACCTGTGCTGCTCCATGGCCTGCCTGCTGTGCAGCTGAAGCCCACACTCGCCACAACACTGCTGGCTTTGAGCCTGGCCCTCGTGCCTCATCCCTGCCGCAAACTGGCCCAGCCTGCTCAGGAGCTCCCTGTGCAGCAAGCCCTGGTGCAGCAGGCCGCTGTAGGCCCTCGGGTCCAGCGGCACGCCCAATGACGGGGCCACTGAAACGGACACTGGCAGCATCCCCTCCCCTGTGTGGTTGGAGGGCACAGAGTATATGGAGGCCAGATGTTTCTCAGCGATCCCAGGGAAACAGTCAAGAGAGTTGCCCACCACTTGTCCTCCGTCTTCGGGACCTGTGTGCAGCTCTCGAGCGCTGGTGATCACGCTGCCTCTCAGAGGCGTCCCCGGGCCCTCGTCTCTGGGCTGGTCTGACATGCAGCTTCCCTCTCCGGTGCTGGAGGACCTGCCCTCACAGCCATTGGCATCATCCACCTGCATATTCTCTGATTTAATACTTCTGACAGGATCCAGGGATGAGGCCTGGGATAACTCTGCACTGCGGTGCTGGGGCTGCTGGGAACTCTCCATGTCGACCTCCGTGTCCAGCTTGGGGCTCAGTTCAGGAGCCGCCTCAGCCTCTGGACCAGGAGAGCCCCTCTCTGTCATGTGGTACAGCGCCAGGTGGTGTAGAGCAGTGGGAGTGGTGCGGTTGGGTCCATCCTGTATGGAATGCTTCTTGGACATCAACATGTGCCTCCAGTGCCTGGCCCGGTTGTGGTCACTGTGGTCTCCGGAGCTGTGATTCCTCGCCGCCACCTCCTCGCTCTCCTCTGCCTGGATGGTCTCGAGCACCTTCAGGCACTGCTCCTCCAGGTACTCGATCTCCAGGATCTCCGCGGCGTACAGCAGGTCATCCAGGTCCTCGGCTGTGGCCTGGAGCGAGGCGGTGTAGGCGTACTCCAGGATCTGCTGGAAGGTCTTGGGGGACAGGAAGTCCAGGGCGTAGCGCAGGCTGCTGCGGTGGAACAAGATCTCGAACATTTTGCTGGTGCAGGCCAGGACGGTGCGGTGCGCCGGGAACTCCTGGCCGTCTACCGTGATGATGACATCACACAAGGTGCCCGACAGGCGCATCTGATTGGCCCGCTGCAGAAGCGTGCTGGGGTGAGTGGGATTGTGGAGCTGGAGCACACCCATGTTTGTCAGACCCGTATCCACTCGGACCTTTGCTGAGGCCGTGCATGAGGTGTGGCTGTCCTGCCTGCTTCGCTTGCCTTCAGCTGGTTGTAGGTCTGGGGGGGGTGGAAGATCATTAGTGCCCGTCTGGCTCACAATGTGATATAAAAGACAGTTAATTATACACCAGTGTCCACTCCATGGTCAGTCAGTAGGAATAATTTAAAAAGAATATAAATCAAAAAATATAAATTAAAAATTATTCTGTGAAACATAAAGCTTTAGGGCTTTTATTCCATGCACGAAACATGTTTATTTATTTTAATTAAGAACCAAAGACAGACAACAGGTCGATACGCGCGAAGCAACAGTTTCCATTGCAGGTGATTAGTCTGAGGTCTCGTTGAGAGCGGTCACGTCGCTGTAATAACGTCTGCATACTGAGAGGTGACGGTTCAATTTATCAAGCTCCTCACACACACACACACACACACACACACCGTGCCCTCAACAGGTAGCCCTGCTATTAACAGACGCCTTGAAGGGCTGATTAGTTCATTTAGGCTGCGCACGTGCATGATTAGACGTGTTAAAGGCAATTAAGGCTGTGCTAAAAGGAAATCCCTAAATAAGTTAGAAAAAACTACCAAAATTGACGAAGGCGTTAAAATGAAGCGCGACCCCGGCGCGGGTGCGTGTCTGTTTCTCTCAGCGCGTTTAAATATCTAAATGACAGAGTGAGTGATGATCCGGCTCTGTGTGATGATTAGTATTGTCGGACCACTCAGCGGCACCTCGAGTGATGCTGACAGGCTGCATCCTCAACTACCCGCAACAGCAGAGCGCATCAGGTGCAGACGCACAAAAAAAAGAATCCACCTTTTTTTATATTATCCAAACACGTTGCGACGAATGAACCCCCGTACCATTATTATAGCTTATTTACCGGCTGCACGGTGCGTGAGGGAACGCGTGCTGTCTGAAAATAAGAGACCCAGTTTGATAATGTCGGTGAACTGCACAGTCTGCGCTACAGTCGGAGCTTAATCAAGTTTGTTCAACGCTAAATCCGGCTGCGGAACAAACTTGGGTCCGTTTCCCACATGTGTGCTTTGTAAAACGAAATTATAACAACCCGCCACAAAACTGCCATTATTCACAATAATAATTGTTAGAATTAGTGTGAGACTGTAAAGTAGTTGACCGGAGCGGCAATGATCCAGGAGGAATAATAAAAAGTGTCGGCTGTCACATTTGTTCTTACCTCTGTCTCGTAACGTCCTCCGCTGATTATCCAGGCAACATCATGGTTACACATTTCACAGTACCCGCTCCAAACTCAGTCCTGCTCCAAGTAAGCAAATCATCACCCAGCCGCGACAGTCAAACCAGCAGGGGGAAAACACGACTTCCGAGTGGAGCTTTCAAAATAAAAAACCCTGTCTGAAGAACCACGTGTTGAAATGTGTCTTTTAAACAGGAGAAAATGGGGCAGTGTGGATTGTCAGGTTGAGTGGGATTGTTAGGAATAGGGGAAATAGAATAACCACTAATAAATGATTATGCTGCAACAAAACGTAAGAATTTAGGATATTATTTATTTAATGAGTCAAATTAAAAATGTAGATAGACTCAGTCAATAATATTAATGTTGCACCATGAGGTTATGTAGCACAATTTTTTTTCTAGTGCTGAAAATAACAAGAGGAGAAGCAAAACATTTGGTGGGTGTCCACAGTGTTTATCTTGACATAATACAGCAACAATCGGTAAAAACTTAACAAATCATAGAAGGGGAGGAACCTCTGCGGTGGAGTTTGTCTGCCTCAAGACAAATGTTTCTTGTATTGCAACTTGGATTATAAAAGAAAATTCAGTTTAACTGTGTGGATTCTGTTTTAAAGGTGTGTATATTTAGGGAGATCTATTAACATACATGTAATATAATATTCATATTAATGTTTTAATTAGTGCATAAACACCTAAATACAAGAATTGTTGTGGTTTTGTTATCTTAGAATGAGCCGTTTATATCTACAGAGGGAGCAGGTCCCTTTTTTTCTTTATCCTAGAACAGACAAATGCAACTCTGGGTCTATAAAAGGCCTTTTGCATTTTTGGAAAGTTTTGTGGCCACCATAGTTTCTCCCACATGCTTTGATTGTTGGTTGTAATCTGCAACTTCACCGCTGGATGCCATTAAATGTTACACACTGGTCCTTTTTAATGATCAGATTTATGCAACAGTTCTTCTGTTAGTGGCCCCGCTGCCACTAAAATCTATGTAGAAAATACAGGGAATTAATTTGTTTTGAGACACAATTGGAGACCACACTTTTTGTCTTTTAAAGTCAAGCAAAAATGTGGGAGTGTCTCTTTGGTGTGCGAGCAACGCTGAGCAAGTTGGGGGAAGGGGAAGCAAGAGTGACATACCTCAAACTTGTGTCTGACCGGAGGATATTGAGATGTTACAAGTGAAACCTTTATTCCCCATCTGCAACTGTCTTCATTTTAGACATTGAACAGATGATTGCCAGATGGAAACAGGCCTATAGACAAGATTTTAGAAATAAGAAAAGGCTGTGGTATCCGGGTGACCTATAGTGCTTTAAGGCACTCACCGTGTGGTCAACTGAGGTCAAGAATGTCAGTCCACCCAATGTACCCATCCCCCTTAACCCTTCAACACTGTCCCATTGTTCAACTGTTCAGTTATTTGTCTGTAATTGTTTTTTTTCCTTTTTGTCCCTTTTTTCTTTAATGGTTACTGAAAGCAGGCATATGTATATGAGACTAGAAATACTGGAATCAGCCTATAATAAATACCCACTGTGTGTAGGTTTTAAATTGTGGCATGCAGTGGTAAATTTACTCAATCTTGAGATACTTCTCTTTTGTAGTACTTTACACTTTCATTCCACTACATTTATTTAACAGCTTTAGTTACTAGTTATTTTGTAATATTTTACATATAAAAATCAGCTTATGAAATATTATAAGCTCATTTTTGTATTGCATTTAAATTAAACTACAGGACATGCTATAAAATAGTTAAAATCAGCTCCACCTAGACCAGCTGCAACATTTAAATGTTCTTGACATGTAACTGTATCAGTACAAATAATATAATGTAACATGAAGTCCATCTTTTCTGCATAACAACTGTTTTTATTGTAATGCATGTAGCTGATAATACATTTTGAATGCAGGACTTTTAGTTGTAATGAAGTACTTTTATATTGTGGTATTAAAGTATTAGAATCAAAATAAAGATGAAGATCCCCTCCAGACATTAACACATATCTACAAATATTCTTCTTGGGAAAATATATGCATTTTCTACAAAAAAAAATTATATTTTCCCCATTAAAATCCTAACAAAGGCATCTACTCCTTCTACCCCTTTAAACTTGTTTAGAATCTACAAATTATCAAAATTTGTTCATTTCTAAAGTTTTCCTGTTGGACACAAGATGTCTCCTAATTCATTGTAAAGTTAATTCTCAGTGTATGTGCACTGGTGGCTTAAAGTTACTACATTACACTTGTATAAATTGCATACTGGACTAGGACTGACTTTCAAACTATTTGTGCTGTCACACATCACGCTCGTAGGCCCCGCCCCTTTAAACCCAGATTTTCAATGAGCACAGAGAAACTTTCCACTTTCAGCAGATGAATGTGAAAACATCCTTCTAGTGTCAAAC
>NW_023340257.1:18831222-18831438 GCF_004916995.1 Morone saxatilis | reverse complement strand
AAACTCTGCACATACATCACTCTGCAAAGTGACGCTCAAACATTCATCTGTTGGAACAAGACAAAAAACATATTTTTGAGTGGAGAAGGAACTTTAAAGTACCAAAAGTAAAAGTAGTCATCATGCAGAATAGATCATTTCAGGATTACAATGACTGAGGCACTAAGCATCACTATATGTTGCAGCTGGTAAAGGTTGAGTTAATTTGAACTACTT
>NW_023340257.1:18816111-18831122 GCF_004916995.1 Morone saxatilis | reverse complement strand
GGTCAGTACATTAAGAGTACCGAAAGGTTGGGGGATGAACACAGCTGAAGAATATCAAGCCCCCTCACTAGGGTACCTAGCAGATACTTGAGCATCTTAGCCTGGGAAGGTATTAACTCTTACTCCTTGCACAAAACCATGCGTTATGATAACACGTGGTTTTGCCCCCCGTCCGTCCCCTCCCATTCCTCCGTGCTTATCTGGACACGCCGTAGGCCCCGGAGGGAAGTTTTCCAGGCCCAACATAAACCTGTTTGCAGTGGCTGTAACCTTTCTTAATGAGTCCTGTGGTGTCCGGATGAACACTGGCGAAGAAAACAACAGAGGGCGGAATCCAAATAATGTGGGCGTTTACTGCCATCTAGCTGTGTACGATAATGTCATGACTACAAGCTTTATCGAAAGAACAGATCATGGTTGTTTTGGTTTGGAAGGGGGGGCAAAAAACAAAAAAAAACGGAAAAGTAATGAAAACTAATGGGACAAAATGCCAGGACAAACATTAGATTCGGAAACTCATTCTTATATTTGTAAATTGCGTTACACTCAGACTCTAGCAAACAGATATTTTGCTGAGTTTGACCCAATAAAACAAAGGCGAGCATCCAGGAGGCTGGACGGATCAACGGTGGGGTTCTGGGTAACAGGCATGAGTAAAGCTCGTCTCTTTCTTTATATACTTTAAATCTTTATTCACTTCTCTTGGCATTACATCTGTTATCTAAAGCTTTTTTAAAAAACGTTTGATCTCCTGTTTCAGGTGGACCACCCTGCTTCCTGCCGGCGGTATCCTCAACTTGTCAAGCAGTCGCTCTTGGTGAGTGATTTTTGTACAAAAAGACAAAAACTTAAAAAAAAAAAGAAAAATTCAAAGACCACATTACAGAACACTTGAATAACAACTGGGGGGAGAAAAATAAAAACAGTGTATAATGCCAGAACAAGCCCCAAAAGGTAACACTCATTAAATCAATATGAGAACTATTTACCCCAAACAAACATGGGCACGTCTATCTGCCTCGTAGTTATACGTTATGAAGTACTGACTGAATTCATGCCAAGGCTCAAAACACCTTCCTTCACTATAGCTGGCGATATATAGTGCTGTGACCAGAGACGGACAGTTTTATACACTACACGTGTTATAATGACCACATTAGTCCATTTATCATACTTTTTCTTCTAGTAATACAATATATTAAATAAAAAAAGAATCGGCTAAATCTCTCACGACAAAGCTATGCAGATTATCATAGGAACTGATGACAAGACAATCTACTGACACACAGGCACAGTGCACAAGCTTGCAGGCAGGAAATGGAAAATAAATCTTTTGTAGTTTTTAAATAGTACAAAAAGGCTTCTTTATTTTTTGCTTCAAAGTCACAACTCAAAGTACGAAGCCAGACCTTTGATCTGCTTTAATGTGAGGAAGAAACAATAGTTATTGTAGTTGTTGCCCCCTAAACAAATACGTGGCGTATATTTAGCGCAAGATCATACGACATTCGCTTGATTCACGGTTCTTCAACCCTTGGCTGAGAATCAGCAGTTCTGCTGGCTTTTTTTCTTTTTTTGTCGGTTTGTGTTCAGTGAGTTGCCTTTTTTAATCAAATACACATTATTAATGAATATTTTGAACTAACACTGTGGTAAGGCAGTGACAGACTGAATACATTTGATCATAAAATGGGTCAGATCTGATCTGATCATGCACACAGTCTGTGTGATTCTCCGTCGGTCTCTTTTCCCCTGCAGCTGGCTGTGGGTTAATCCTGTATTTTTATCACCATAGCAAATATGGTTGTAATCCAAACATTGAACTGGGGCCTGTGTTAAATCAATGCCAGCGTATCTGTGAGAGATGACACATCCCTGTAACAGACAAAGTGAAAACATAAACCTTGTAAACAAAACTTTACAACCACTTGCAGGTCAGACATGCAGAACAAGCTATTCAATGAGACTAGCCCACAAATTAAGTCCAAACAAAAAAAAAAATAAATTCAAACAGTTTCACATTTGAACAGTTGAACATGAAAATAAGAAAAATAATTTCTATATATAGAGTCAGATTTTTTTTTTTTTTTTTTACATTTCTCATAATTCAAGACTTGTATGCGATTGCAATTCAAACTATAAGCACAATAGAAAGTAGAGTCTAATTTCATATATTTACCAAGCGATCATTGTAATAAGAGATTGTTCTCAATCGTCCTGACTGGTTAAATAAAATAACAATAAAAAAATAAAATAAATCTCTTATGACCTAAAGATAAACTCCTTGGGTGTAGTAAACATTTCATGAATGAAACCAGAAATGAAAGCACAGTCAAAGTGCGCTGTAACCAATCGACACATGTGTGTTGTTTTAAATATGTAGTTAAGGGCACTGGAAATCAAAACTCCTGCAGTGTTTCTCGCTCAATGCTGCTGCGAAAAATGTTTTGGGTTGGGCTGGGGTTTCCCCCGGCCCATCATGCTTTGCTCTCGGTGGTATTTGTCTGTATGACACTCTTGTGTTCTGCAGTGATCTCCGTCAGGGCCTCCTCCAGTTTGCCTTTCTCATCAGAGAAAATCTTCCTGCAATGGAAAAAACGAGAACGTGTAAAATTAGAAATCCGGTCATCTCGGGGGAGAAAACAAACAGTTTAGTTGAACACAATCTTAACAATTTATTCTCAAAGACGTCTTCACCCAATATGTAAGAAGACACTTAGTATTTAGAGGTCTTTTTACATATTTCTTCACCACCTTGACGACAGTCAGATCAAATTTAAACCATAGCCGGACTAGCCTTCCTGATCTAAAGCAAACAGTGTTTATCAAATATGATCAATGAATCAGCTTAGCTCTACTTCAGAAGAGACTATGATGGCACAGTAAATGCGCCCGGGGCCTGCAGTATGTGATATCCATGTTCATCTTAAAGCAGTGAAGCACAGTTTCTAGTATCTGCCTGCAGCTCCTCTTCTGCAGTTCAGGGCAGGAAAACACCATCATCCAGCCTCTGCTGTGTATAGCAGAGCTGCAGAGTTGGTGAGGATTTCAGCAACATTCAACATTCAGAGGCAAACACTTACTGCCTGAGACAAAACATTTTGTCGTTAAAATAAAGCCCCTTTCAGACATGGAACACATAACATTGCTGCATTCATCGGTGTGTTGATACTGTTTTATCATTCAGACATGCATAGGTGTAATAGGTGTAATAGGTGTGACAGGACTGGGATGGAAAAAAGCCACAATGCTTGTGCGGTATTGCCATCTGCTGCACAACAGGGAGTAGTGGCAGCACGGAGTTGGAAAGTAATGATATCAACAGGCTGCTTCAGTGATTGATTTTAAAACGTATTTTCCTGTTGAAGGCATAATTAACGACCACCGTGAGCAAGGGGGGATGCTCAATAAATGTTCTCAATTTCATCATTTCTCAGAGAGTTCTCTTGACTATTTTACAATGACAATATGTCAAGTTGGGACTGTTTAATTACTATTCGTTCAGACTTTAAGTGTTTTGGGCAAAGTCGAACCTTTAGGGTGGGAGACTGCAGGTCTGACTATTGTTGATCTATTTGAAGTATTTTGTCAAGTCAAAAAAAATGTACTCTTATAGATGGAGGAGAAAAGTCTCCTCATTAACCTAAAGAACTATAATTCAAGTTCAATGACAGTGTTTTCTGGTTTATTAAACTGATTAAATGTTCTTTGTACATAAGAGATTCAGTGATACATTTGTTACGTGCATTTAACTGTGCAGCTGCAGCTTTTATGTTAGGGTCGACCACCTTACAATGTGTGTATACCTGTTCTGTATAGCCACAAAGACAGGATGAAAAGCTGTCTTAGAGAGGGGTGAGATGCAATAATCTTAGACATTAGGGCCCAACCTATATAATTGGCTGATATTGGCCTATTGCAGACATATATTAAAAGTTTATAATGCACAATTCTTGTTGTAATATTTTTGTGCCCCTGCAAACTTCATCCAGCAGAGTGCACTGTGTTTTACAATACAGAGCAATACAAGTAGCACCGAGTAAGAGAAGAAGCAGTGTCAACTAGAATTGATTGACAGTGTATATGCTAAATAACCTTTGCATAGTCAACTAAAAAATTCCCTATATCGGCTGCCATACCAGTAATTAAACTAGTATTGGTGGGCTCTAGTATAAACACGGGGAAAGCGGTGTGCACACTTTGAAACGGCCTCTCCTGGAAGGTATTTATGAGAGAGAGAGACAGAGAGAGATGAAGCATATTAGCAGCTTTAATTTAATTCAGACTTGTACCAAGCTTTACAGAAATATTACTGTCAATGTGACATTTATGTAACGAGGTGCATGTCTGAAAGGGGCTCAACTATTCTTGTAGTGAATGTTGCAAAACTGGAGACCCCACAATGGAGAACTGGTACACACAGGCATAAAAAAAACAGAACCATCATGTCACTCGTCTGTCACAATCCACAACATCTTACTAATACTTATCCCAATGTCATTACCACAGTTTACCATTACAATATTTCATATTGTGTGGTCAATGGCAAGATGCGGTGGTGAATGAATGGGCATACAAGTTACACACTCGCACACACACACACACACACACACACACACAAACACACAGATAAACCTCTAGAGGGAGCCGTACTCATCGTTGACAGGAGGAGCAGTCTTGGCCAGAGTCTCTGATGCCTCCAGAACTGGGCCTGAGGGGGGGAGGTCTGCTCCGTCTCCATTGGCCATAGAGGGGGCAGAGGGCGGGCTCTCTAAGCTAATAAGGTCTGCGGGGGGCCGGTAGGGTCTCTCTGTCCCGTTTGTCAGCGCTAACTCTAAATCCGCATTTTTGGGTCCCACGGCTGAGGTAAGTAAGTCATAGGTGTCGGACCCCGATGTGAGGAAATCATTTGAGGCCGGCGCCTCGAGACCGCCAGGGGCAGGAATAAAAGAAATGGGAGTAATGGGTAGAGGGGAGGGGACATCTGAAACCAGAGGAGCAGATTCTTCAGCATCCAGGACTTTAAGAGTATTGTGGATGACTGAAGGAGAGCTAGTTGCAGCATCTTTGGCAGTGGATATGTTTTCATCGACAAGCTGGGCAGCAGGTTTATTATTTGTGTCAAAGGCAGTAAGGCTGTACGCACTGGGATTTGGGGCAGTTGGATTTGAATCAGCATCTGGTTTTGGAGGGGCAGTGGTTGCTAGAGTGGAGGCAGTTTGTGCTGGCGTCTCGATGTCTAAGGCTACGTCGTGTGGCTTTATGGGTAGCTTCTTGACCGGTGGGCTCGGAGCAGGTTTCTTGGTGTCGAGAGTGGGAGAGGACGATGGAGAAGACGCAACCAGCGGAGATACAGGGGGGCTACCTTTAGCATTCAGAGCGGCAAGTTTAGGAGAGTGTCTACGCTTCGGTGGTATCGGCGCCCCCGCTTTTTGAACTTTAGTCCGTTCAGGTGGAGGAGGAGTGGTTATTTTCTCCTGTTCTTCCGGGCTGTTACTTCCTCTTTGTTCTACTAACGGGGCCATTTTAGCTTCGACGGCGGAGGTGGTGATGAGCGGAGTCGGCGGGGCGGTGTTCGACTCTGGAGTCGGGGCCGGAGCTGGGCTAGGGGTGGGTGAGGGTTCTGAGGGGTCGTTGGCAGGGGTAGACAGGCTACAAGTGAGGGTAGTGGTCTCGCTAGAGGGGCTGTCCTGAGCGGGGTCAATTGTTGCAGTGGCTGTGTCAGAGTTGGTGGCTATGGAGGAGAGCGTGTCCAGTGCCGGAGCAGCAGTGTAAGCCGCCAGCCTGAGAGAGCAGGGAGAGAACAGAGACACACAGACTAGACACCAGGGTGACTGTGACAGAGGAAGGGTGGCCCGGACAAGAGCATGCAGAGGGATTAGTTGGTTTTCAAAATTTACACAAACATAAAACAAAGCAACTAAAAAAAAGCAACTATTAAAGCCTAGTGAGAAAAAGAAACACAGAAAAAGAGGGCGTCATGCTGTGAGTGAACATTTAAAGGATACATCCCATACACACACCAACATGGAGTACACTGACTAGGAAAGTTCTTAAAAAAAAGCACCACTCTTCCTGCAGAAAAACTACAGCACCACGCAGAACCACCTATAAGGGTTAAACAGTACCAGTGACAATCTCATACGATATCATCTAATTTTTCCAGACTGCTGATGCGAGACAACGGCTTGCTGTGGTTGTCAAATGGCTTCATATGAGTTGACCACACTCAAGAGGACAAATGCCTTTCTGTGTCTTTAACTGGTATTGCTTCAACCTTGATACACTGAGACAGAAAATCTCCAAAGGCTGGAGAAGAAACACAAATTGCAGTAATCCCTCTCAAAGGGAATAAAAACAGAAAAGCAACACAGTTCAGTGGACTCCACTCAAGAATGACCTGAACTTTTCAGTAATTTCAAGGGTCAGATTTTGTCCTGTTGAATAAGGTAATTATTCTTTGAAGTGGAGTGCAATGCACAACAGCTATAAAAGACTTGAGCAGTAAAAATGCTGTGTGCTGTACGTATGGAGTTTTTACTCACTCTGGCTCTGTGAGAGGTGTGGTTTCATTGGGTTCTGTCGTCGGTCCCGCTGCGTTATGATTGGCTGTGCACTCGTCCTCTGTCCTGACTTCCACTATTGGCTCTTTGGACTCATCTTTCCTGTTGGATAGAGAGACAAAGCTCTTTATCGTGTCTTCCAGTATGAGCAGTAAGGGGACACGAGCAGGAGACGGTGATTATGTGAATGGTTTACCTGTTCAACTGAGTCAGCGTCAAATTTTGAGTCCGCTAACTCGTGGGAAGAAATGCATGTGGCTGTATTTTAGTGAAACCAGTAGCATGAAATGTGGCACAAATCAATACACGACGCAACCTCCCACTCAATTGATTCAAAACTGCCTTATTGTGCACATGAGAGTATTTGTTCGGTGCTTCACTTAAACCCGGCATCCTTCATATTTTCACTGGAGGAGAAATCCACTCTAAAAACTTCATCTCATTTATGGACCCATTATATTGATTTGTGCATTTTTCCTGTTCCTGTGGATACTGACTGAGCAGACCATAATGCACTGCTGTCACAAGACATGTTGATTTTGCTCAAGAGGCACAGCTCTCAGTTTCTCCTAATGGAAAACCCTCTGCCAGTTATCTCTTCCTTTATCAGCCTAAACATAAAACCTTCAGCTAAAATTCTTTATCATCTTCAATGTCAGTCCTTGAAAGGCCTTCTGGGGAATGTAGGAAGTCATTAATTTAAGTAGAAAGTACAGCAGACTTAGGCAAAAAGTAAACAACAAAAAGATAAATTAGAACAACTTCATCTAAAAGAGCAGTGCCTGGAAGACATTTAACATCACAGATTGCTTACTCATAACATTGCAAAGAGCATCGCAAGGTGCTTTTTTTTTAAAACTTCAACGAAACAAAAATCATCTATATTTAGTCATTCTTCTTCATATGGAGCCAGGACGGTGACTCTAAAATTTGGCATCCCAAAAAAACATTGGCATTGAAAACAAGACCAGTACTGAAAAAAGAAACATTGGCATTGAAACATTTGTATTGATTGAAAAACAGTTGTTATTGGTCCATTAAAACAAGTATTGGCCACTGAAAAAATAACCTAATTAAAATAATTAAATCTTATTATTTATTGGGATTTTTGTATTTTGCAATGCATCAAATTCAATTCCAAACGCGCAAGTAAAAGTACTGTTATTTTTCTCTGGCATTTAATGTTTATTCACATGCAACGTGGAAGTTCCCAGTGACAGGAGCTTTAGTAAAGAAAAAGACGTACTCTCCAGTATGCGCCGATATGACAAATTATATGCAAACCACACTCCTACTTGATTCATTGAAAAATACAAAGAAATCCCAAATAAAAAATACATTTTAAGATTTTATTTATTAATTTAGTTTATTTTTCAGTGCAATATTTGTTCATGTCATACAACTGTTTCGATAGCAAATGTTTGCAATGCCAATGTTTCTTTTTTCAGTACTGGTTTTGTTTTCAATGCCAATTTTTTTGGATGCCAAATTTTACAGTCACCGTCCTGTCTCCATATCTTCAAAGCTGGAAATATTTTAACTTGCATTCATTTATTTATTTGTTGCCATGTTGGAGCAGTACAACAAGCTATAAACACAACACAGAAATCCTCTATTGAAGTTGTTATGGCTAATATTTTAGCAAACAGTTGCCTATTTACACATCCAGCAGACACTTAGCAACATTAGCATTGATTTGAAGTTGTGTTTCTGGCCATCTTTTGTGATCTGTATCTGGAAACATTATCTGGGTAATGACATCCGATCCATAGACCTTTGAATTTACACCTGGGGCCAGTTATAAACCATGCGTACACACAAAAAGTGTACTTATGCCACTTTCCACGCAGGTTTCCAAATGTGTAAAAACCCACGTGTGATGAGACTGCGCGTACTGGTACACGTCGTTCTTTTTACCATGCGTACCCCACGTAGTCTTACAGTATGATATAGGGAGTTAGTAAAAAAAAAAAAAAAAGGAGTCTTGAGCTTTTGGTCTAAATGCAATCTGAAAGAAACACTTGTCTTTTTCGCTGCTAAACGCACCACTGTCACTAACTTTGTCTGCTGTTTGGCAGTTTGGCTGTTTACCTGTCAGGTAGTGTGTTTATCAGAACTTGTTTGGTAAAAACAGCTTTCTGCTGCAACTGGGAACAACACTGATAAAAGCAGGAGGACTGAAACAAAACTAAAAACAAATCAATCATTAGAAAGCTGATAAAAAGCTCTGTAAAGCTGATGTGAGCCGCGAGTTCTCAGTGTTTGTCGCTGCAAGTGTCACCTTACACACAGTCAGCTGATCCACTGTTAGAGAAATATTGATTAGAGCAGCTTTGACAGCGTGCATATCACTAGCCTGTGAAAATAAGGCGCATATATGAAGACTTTCATAAATAAAACCTACAGGATAATTAAACCTTAATTTAAATCTGGCCAAATGTAACTATTTGAAAGATTGTTGAACTGCATGCAATTGTTTTCACAGATACTCACATGAAAGCTGCCTTGCCCTCCTCCAAGTGGTGTCCTTTAGTCCCGGTGCCGGATTTGCCGCAGAGGCACATTATGAGGCCACACTTGTTGACAAAGTAACAGGTGACATCCACAGCCAGCAGCAGGAGTACAAATACTACAACAAGGATCCCTGCCCAGATCATGATGCCCATGGAGAGTGCTGCCTCATCACCCAAATCTGCCAGACAGGAGACAAGATAGGGAGAGTGCTGAACAACTGTAGCGCGACAGTTTTATAGAAACAGCCATGAACAACTGAATAACGTGTTGCTATGCTACTGTAACCACAAATAGTTCCATAAAACAGAAACAACTCACCTGCTACGAGCCCTGTTACGTTCTAGTTGTCTCAGCATGAATTTAGATGCAGTGTGATGTGTTTGTGCAGACTGCTGTCTGACTTGTGTTAAAGTGTTTATACAACTTAATTTTAAATATGAGGTTGATTTATATGCAAATTGTTGTCCTTAAAAAGACAAAGACAGACCTTAAAAAAAGATATAAAATATATATATGTTCATCCCATTTATTTGGTATTAGAAAGAAGAGCAAACCAAAGCTTACACTGCGATGCTAGTCACCCAGAAATGTTGTGGACAAAATTAACATAACACTTTTTATAATATCACAAAAGGCTATGATGTATGTTCACAGTCTGTGTAAAGTCTATTATAATTATAACTTTAGACTGCAGAAAAATATCCTGTTTCTAAATAAATTTAACTCTTTAATACCAATAATTACTACTCAAGATTTGCAAAAGAATAAAATGCAGCTGAGTCAAGCACCTCCAATATAAATGTATAAAAACAGGTATTTTTGAATGATAATTGATACACACTACATGCATAAGAAATATCTGAACATTTGTCTTAGTAATCATCACAAAAATAACACTTTCCTTATGATAATTCTGTATACAGCTTGTCAAAGTGTTCCAATATTATTATTACAAACATTTTTCAGTTAGGTGTATCTGTTTTCAATCATGTAAACGTTAATGTTACAAACCTTTACAGTACATACCCAGAATTTTGTGAGCGATTAAAAGAATATAATAGTGTTTTATGTAAACGGACAGGCCCAGCACTCAGCCTTTATTCTGTTCTAAGTGCTATTTTTTTAATACGACCTTTCAATTCCACTATTGTTCATTATGGTAAACTGGCACTCCTCTCAGTTGTCTAGTACTGATGACTAGCTGTGCTAATGCTGAGCAGAGTGAATCTGTAGGAGGCGGAGGATTTCCACTGCCTTTGGTTCAACACGTCTGTCTGGTCTGTTCTGAAGCTACACGGCACCCTTTTCTCACCCATAACAGAGACACGTCTGCCATGGACAAAGTCTGTTTTCAAGGAGTGAAAGTGTCCAGAGAGACAGCCAGGCCAGAGAAAGGCAAGCTCTCCTCTACAGTTATGGTGTGAATTCCCCCCACGAAAACTATGAGAGCAGGAGTACAGTGATGAGGGACAAGATGAGTGATACCAAAGTGTATGTCACAGATGAACAGCCCTGAGTGGCTGATGGAGGGGGGCAGCACAACCCCGAACACACCAAAATGCACACAGGTCGGGGCGAAAATGTTCACGCGGTCCACCACACCAATGTCCAGGACCAGGCAAGAGAGCAGGAACATTGAGAGAGGGGATAAAGAGAGAGAGAGGGGTAAAGAGAATAAAGGAAGAGGAGGGGGGGAAATGAAGGGAAACAAAGAGGAAAAAAAGAGAAGGGTGGGGAAAACAGAAGAAGAGAGAAAGTGAAAATGTGTCAGGTCTGAAAACCAAAAGCGAAAAAAAAAAAGGAAAAAAAAGAAACTGATTTCTTGTATTGAGGGAGGAAAACAAATACAGCAACACATCAAAGCAAAAGCACAGCACAAAAGGGGAAAACTACACCATGTTGGCTAGATGGTGACTCAGTGGTGGGTGAGTGGGAAATGCTTTAGTTTGGAAAATGAATTAGAAAAGAAGTGAAAGGAAGACATAATGGTCTGTTGCAATGTTTCAGCAAAGCACTCGGCAGTGTCTAGCACCTAAAGGGACTCTGACAAGCTGTGTGGTTTTTGTACGGTTGGTAAAAAACCTTCAGCTGCAGTTAAGACCTGGAGGTACGAGTTAATCAGCGGTTATCAGGGGTCAATTTAAAGGCTGCTTCCGCACAGGGACAAACCATCCACTCTAGATGCTAGTTTAACAGTAAACAAAGCTAAAGAAAAACTACAGTCATTCAGAGGAAATCATTTCATCCTCTGTGGAAAGAGCCTGTCCCAGTTCTGTGAGCCCAAACTCAAGCTCATTTAGCAAGGGCTGTCAAAACTTTCAAGTGAGAAAATTCAGCCGGAAAATCATTTCTGGCTCACCGCTGTCCAAGAAATCTATTTTTTTCTGTAGATTTATTTAGTTGTCATTCACCTTTCAGAGCTAGAGAGTTAAAAATAGAATGTGACGCTCTGGTTTTGAGCTTTGAGTTTGGCTCCTCAGTTTTCTGGCTGTTTAGTTCCGGCTTAGTGTGAGCGGCCTGAGGGAGGGTACCTGGGATGGCTTCTGGCTTTGTGGACGTCCTGAAGGACATGGTTGCTGGCTTGGACTTGCCCTTCTGATTCACTGCCACCACATAGACGCTGTATTCTGTGTCCCACTCCAAAGCACTCAGAACCACGTACTCGCTGCCGCTGGGCAGCCGGATTTCTGGCTTCCAATCTGGTTCCTGTAGCTGCAGAAAGATAGAGATGTATACAGTACATGCATTTAGGGCAGCAACTAATGATTATTTTCATTTCACAGGTTATTTTCTTGGATTAATTATTTGGTTTGTATAACATTTTCACTGAGGATTAATCTGCCAGTTAAGTTGTCGATCAACTGATTCATCATTTGGTATATAAAATGTCTGAAAAATAACATGCATACATGAATTTCCCAGAAAGCCTAAATATATTCAGTTTACTATCAGAAAAGACTAAGAAAACAAGCAAACATTCACATGTAAAAGGCTAGAACCAGAGAAATGTGGGCATTGTTGCTTAAAAGGTTACGTAAATGATGACTCAATTATCAAAGTAGTTGCCTTAGTTGACACAGACTAATTGTCATACTTACTGGTTTATAGCGGATGAGATAATGTAAAATGGGCGAGCCGCCGTCGTCCTGCTTGATCCAGCTGATTTTGAGCGAGTTGCCTTTGGGTTGAAGTGCCCCTTCGAGTTTAGGAGGATTGGGATTCCCTACAGGCACACAAGAGCACGGCAGAGGTTATTTAAAGGCTCATTTAAAAGATTCAGAGAGAACAGGGTTATTTTACTGGGAGAAGATTCTGTCAGTCCACCAGTACCTTTTTTAAAATAGACGAGCAAAGAAAAAGAAAACCTTGATTAGGAATTGAATTCTTAAGATTGAAACTGGCCTCTTTATTGTTGTCCTTTTAAATCACTTGACCTTCCTTAATCGCTCGCCTCAAGATGGTATGTCTCAAGGCAGACTAATTACCAAATGACACACAGCCACATGCTTATCTGATTCAGTTGCTGAGTGACATCCAGTCAGCATAAAATTGTGGACTGACATTCCCCCAGTGTCATACAAGGCTTCAGGGGAAAGGGTTATTTCTCACCGACTGACATGTTTATGTAAGATTTGCATTTCCCAGTGTAATACATGAGTTTGCCTGTAAAGAATACCACAGGGAGAAATGTTTGTGCAGTACAACTTACTTGTAATGCACTAAATGCACGTTTAATGTATTTTCCCCCTTACTTAAACTCATTACACTGATTTCCATAATCAATGTTAAACACCTAACACACAACAATAAAGTCAAATATAAATGTATCAGGTGGCGACTGCAAGACAAGATTTATTTATCTAATTACTTTCTTTTCTTCTTTGTATCCGTGGCGGACAAAGTGTTTGATTGTGATCTGTGGAGTTCCTCAGGGGTCAATCCTGGACTGCGTCTCTCAATGATGTCCAGCTTTATGCTTTAGTGAAACCTTGGGAACTTTTAAATTTGGTATTTTTGTCTTGTTGAGATCAGTGCCTGGAAGTCTGCTAGTTTTCTGCCGGTAAATTATATTAAAAAAGTTGTCCCCGTCTTTGCCACAAATCTGACTTTTCTTATATTTTACAGCACTCTCTGTAGGCTCCCATCTAAAAGATGATTTCCAGAAAACCTGTGGGTAATTTTTTAATCCCAATAGATCTTTGAGAAACAGATATATAGCCCTGTTACATTTTAATTCAGAAACATTGCCAAAGTGTGCTGCTTCCCCTTTCCAACAGCTTGAGGAAATCATCCATTGAATTGTCTCCTCGAGTCTTGACTATTGTGATGCAATGTATTCTTGTTTAAGCCAAGAAGCTTGTCTACAATTAGTTTAAAATTCTGCTCATGATTGTAACTACATTAAGTTCTGGCTTCAGTACTCTGGCTTCCTGTCAAATTTAGGATTGAAATCGCAATCCTTCCAATTACTTGTAAGGTGTTTCACATCTTGGCTCTTCCACATCAGTGAGTTGCTGATTACATACGGGTCCAGTAGACCTCCTGGTTGTTTCTCGCTCAAAGATGAAGACATGGTGACCAAACTCTTGCTGTCCTGACTCCCAGATTATTCTTCTGGGGGTCAGATTAGTAAACTCTGAGTGTTTCAAACCTAATTAAAAAAACTATTTATTCTTAAAAGCATTTCATGCTTCCCTGCTCTGATTTTTAGTCTTTAAAAGAAATCTCATTTTTAGTTTAAATAGTTCTTCAAATGTACCCCTGGCATAGAAAAGTGCTGACTAAAGTATTACTCACCAGCAGACAACAAGAAAGAGGTTCGTAATGATTAGTATTCACACTCTCACACAAAATATTGCTTGCCTATAAAACCTTGGTTAAATTAGTCAGAGTTAGTCGATTTAGCCTTTCAAGCATGGCATTCAGGCTAAGGTTAGGAAAGATCAACAATATGGAGGAGACGATGCAAAGGGTAGCTATTGCTCTCAGCATGAATACTAAAAAACTCTTGATCGAGAACCAGAGCGAACACAAAGCAGGTAGGTGGGGTAGACATCGATTATGTTTATTACACACTTGATTTATAGTAACACAACCCATGAGGAGGAGAGGTAACATCCCTTTAGGTAGTGAGCTATCAACACTATCCAAGTGATGGTGATATTAAACACTCTTGACTGTTACATATTACTGTGAAGAAAGCTCTGGCTCTCTCTCATTTATCCTGCTGAGGCAAACGTCTACATGACTGATTAATAGGATTGAGGTAGGCATATTACATGATCGCACAGAAGCAATTAATGTGTTGTTTAACTGAGGGATTCTCCAATTCAAGTCTTCTTTTAGAAATCTGCAAGAGTAAGTTACCTTCTGCAGAGTGGAGGGGGGGGGAGAGGGGTCATCAGAACCATGCAAGCCAATTCACAAATCACAGTCACATGAAATGACACGTGAGAGGTTGAAAGAGGAAGAGAGGACATGAAAGACAGAACAGACAACAAACACAGACACAGGTAGAGGAAAAGAGTCACAAGAAAACTTCTCGTACTAATAAACACAAGAACAGGAATTCCTCTGTATGGGTTCTCAATGTGAAACATGAAGCAGACATCTAACAGCTTTATCCTCTTGACTTTAGAGACTTTATAATTTGCAAGGCAGCTAATTAATAAATACTGATGGGCTTAATCTGAATGTAAACATACCCAAATTACACCAAATAGCTGGAGCCAGAGGGGAAATGTGCAGCGTTTGAAATGCGGAGATTTGGCGTTAATTCATAATACTGTCGTAAGCCACAACTTAAATTAATATTCATATTTGGATGACTCAAGGCATGAGGATGAAATAGGATCAACAGGTAACAGACAGAGAGGAGTTGGCATTTATGGTCAGGCCATACAAAGTCACAGTTTCTAAAAAAAAAAAAAAAAA
>NW_023340257.1:18805414-18816097 GCF_004916995.1 Morone saxatilis | reverse complement strand
TTTTTTTTTTTTATATACATATATACATATACACACAGGTACTGCTACGCTTTAAAGTTATCACAAATGCAGCTATCAGTAGGGATGATGGGGTTATCCTGTAGGGATAGAAACAGCTACAGCAGCAACAACTAATCATCTATTATCCTCACTATAGAACAAACCTGTGTCTTCAGAGAAAAAATGAAAAATGCCGTCTAGGGACATAAAAGAGAAGATATCAGGCAATCAGAATCAGTTGTCTGCACACATGACTACCTGAATCTCTCTAATAACACTTCACTGAAGGCTTTAGCAAGACTAATTTCTGGCAGACTGCACCAGGAAAGGGAAAGGAAACAAAACATTTTATTTATTGATTGCCACATTTCAGGTTAGAATGAGACAGAAAGCAGTACGCATGAAACTGAAAGGCTGTTAGTAGACTGTTGAAAATTGTTTTTTTTATGTGTATTTCATGGAAATATTCCAGCAAATGTACTGCAGTAATTCTACCTAGTTTTTAATTATCAACTGAATAGCCATCAAACAATAAAACTGATATTACAAAATAGGTTTAAGTCAACAAACCGTGCAGATTGTAATAAAGCACTGATTAATTAATTTTGCTATGGCATTAATTTGGATCATGTTTGTTATAGATTCCTCTAACCAGTTAAGACAGTAGATATCAATAACAATAGTGAGACAGGGAAGTTAAAGCTAATTGGGCAAAATAATGCTCTAGAAGCATATTAATGCAGAATATCTTAACTGTAAAAATATCTATCTTACTGTGTCAATTCGAGTGAGATTATATTAATTACAGAAATGCTATTTTTATCCATCATTTTGCAATCTATTACTGACAAAAACAGCACTTTAAACCATCTAACACATGGCAGGTGAAAATGAAACCAAGAGTGGAGCGAAAAGAGATGAAGCACTTACTTTTGTAAGTGTGGCCTGATGGATAGAACAGACAGATGCAAAGCAAATGGATAAAAAATATATGATTAAAATAATAAAATGAAGATATGAGGAGATGAGCAGCATGCAAACAACATGAAAATAATGTCCACAGATGAAAATGGGATCAATTATAAGTCGATAGGCACACTAAATGTGAAGCCAACAGGGAGGAGCAATTTCCTCTCCCAAAAACATGAATCCCCAACCAACAGAGGGAGCTACACACTAAATAATTGGTTCAAGAATCACTACAAGGCCTGCATTTAAAAAGAACGATGGATTAAACTCTGAGTCATATTCTAATTCATGGTTTTCAAGCATTATGTGATTACAAACCATGAATTGAGAACAAAATCCTGTAAAACTGTTGATTTCAAACGATTGTAAGAACAGATCCAAGTGTGACCTATTGGTAAAATCCCAAAATGGTTAAACCAGTCGGACATTTAACGTTCCTGAATTGTCAGATTTCAAGGTCCTTTCATGGAAAAACTAAACAAAACAAGGAGGTCAGTGAGTTAGTTCCTGTTGTCAGTTTTACTCCTTGACAAACTTGGAAGGGAGCACACAGACTGAAAAGACACTGTTGGAAGCTTTTGTGACACTGTCCAAACAACCTCAAAGCCAACTTGTGTGTTACTATCCAGCAGCTGACAAACTCTGCTCTTCAGTGAGTTTTTATAGATTAGTAATGGGATGGGCGAGCACTTCTTACTCCAGGACATAGAAGAAAGGGCCTCAGGTAATATGTTTGTGGAGACTCAAGTCATAAGGGTCTGATAAAAGCTCTACAGAGTGCTGTAAACTGTGCAACATGTGCCACTTACGGACAGGCTCCGTCTTGAAGAACTCAGCGGGACTGCTTTCACCTTCACCCTTGCCGTTGATGGCTGACAACTTCACTTCGTAGCTGGTCTCTGGCTTCAGGCCTGTGATAGTCACCTCACTGATGGAGCCTGTTACAATATATCAGAGGCAGTGCAAACCCCGTTGAGAACACCTTGATCATTTTGATTAGCGGTAAAACAAACACAGACCCCCGTTCAAACAATACATGCATAATTAATTCCATCACAAGTAAACACTGATTAGCTGAATTCTCATTTCATTCCAACAATGTTTAAACAACAGATAAATCTATTTAGAGATGGTCTAAAAGGTCTAAACTCAGAGATACACAGAAACAGAAATAACTGACAGCTGTATCACAGCCATCCTCTTGCAGCGTGAAACCTAAACGTATAGCTCACTTTTGGTATCAGGATCACTTTATACATATCATTAATCTTGCCCATTTCATCTCAAATTAATATTGCTACTGTTTATTAATTTATTGCTTTATCTTGGTTCATTATTTTCATTTTTTATCTCTTGTCTAACACAATATAACTGACATATAAAAATTTTATTTAATTCAGAGTATCTGTACACCAACTATATGAAAATGTAGTACTTATGTCTAAAACAATTAACTCTGTTCCAATGTTATACATTACATGAAACAAAAACCTTCACACAAAAGCAATTTTTCCACAAAACAACACCATCATTGTTGTTCTGATTTGTGTTCTTACCATCCTCATAGACTCTATGCACCCAGCTGCCCCTTCCTTGAGTCCTCCACTCTGCTCTGTATTTCAGAATAAGAACACCTCCAGTGGATTCGGGCTCCTCAAACTGGATCTGTGCTGTGGTGGAGAAGGGTCTCACCTCACTGATGGATGGAGCTGATGGCACCTCTGGTAAAGGGAGGAAATGCAGTGTGATTACAACAAAAACTCAGATTGCAGCACACCAATGCTGTCAGACTCCATTGTTCCATTACGCTAACAGACTGAGCTCGCAGCTCCTAATAGAGCCAAAATGCTTCTAAAAACTGCTTCAGCTTTGTAAGAAATCTATGATTTGTGACATAAATGCGGTTTCTCAGGCAGTGAATGCTACATAAAAAAAGGCAGGAAAAACATTAAAATGCTTCTACACTGAGAGTAAAAGACGATCCCAAGTCAGCCTTAAAGGACGATAATTGCACAAAGAAAACCACAGAAAATAGCGAGCTGCCTGTTTTTTGATAAACCTTTGAGCTGGAAAAAGAAATTTTAGATGCATTCAAACACCCTGCAGTGAGCTAAGCACAAATGTTTCAACATAATGGTAATATCCTAAAATTGTAGACAGCTGGTATTGAAGGATGTGCAAAATTAAGTTGAATTCAAAGACTTTTGCAACTATGACTACCTACATTTTGGATTTGTGGAGAAAATTGTCTGACCTGTAGTGTACACAATTAATTGGCCATATCTGCTTACTGGTGTCTCTTCTGACTGCACACACTCTGGTGTGAGCACAGTTCTGTATTGAATCACTTTGATCTTTGAAATGAAAAGGCACACTGTGATTACTGTGGTCGCCCATGTTCTGCTCTGAGGGAAGAATGTGGTGTTTTCAATTCATTTACTTCAGATTGTGGCTTTAAGAGTGGCATTATCTCTCTGCTCTCTGTTCCATTTGTCTAGTGTGCGGGTGAATATACAGTCTATGGTATCAGCTGGTGGTGAAGTGTTATAACTTTGATTAATTGTCTGTTCATTCATAATACGCACATATTAAAACCTTGGGTAATAATATATACTGTTTTACATTCAACTGCAATCCTCAGAGCTGTTGCTTTTTCTACACAACCAGAGGGAAGGGATGTAAATTATCTGATGGTGGTTGCACTGCCTTTTTCATCTAAATGTCTCATCTATATAAACAAACACTGCTCTGTGTAATCTCACATTGTGGTACATGTTTTGGTCTAATATGTTGTGAATATGGGTGAAAAATCTGTTGCTTAAGCCTGGAGCGAGGCACATTCCTCACAATTTAAACTGTGTGTTACAAACTGACCTTAACTACTGATTATTTATTTATTAACACTAAAATTAACCTTCTTAGAATGTATAGAATATCTAAAACTAGAAAAAGCAACAAAGCGCTGTGAATCACAGAATCAAAACTGACCGGCCTGAATGAGGAGGAACTCCTTGGACTCCGTACCCATCTCATTTGAGGCAGTGCAGTTATAGCTCCCAAAGTCATTTTCAGACTCTGGGGTTATCTAGAGGAGGGGGAAAAAAGAAGCAATTATGTGAAGGGCAGTGTTCCAAAACAGATGAACAAACTTGTGTGTCGAACACTCTGAAGGTGACCTTTTTGTTTGTCCATTAGAGTAGCCTATTTTTATTTGTTGCTCTGAGCTTTCCTGCTGCTGAATTATTCATTGGATTTTTTTCCACAATGGATCTGTAAGAAAACCCTTCAGTTCAAGTCTATGCTCATGAAATCTTGATGACATAAGGGGGGTGTGTGTGTATGTGCACACATGGAAGAACTATGTGTATATGTGTACATTTATTTTATGGACTGTAAATTGTGGCCTGACACGTGAGTGTGTGTGTGTTTGTGTACCTGAAGGTAGCTGGATGATGGAGTTCTGAAGATCTTAATGTTAGTGGTGTTTGAGTTGGGGAGCTGCAGTCCGTCTCTCAGCCACACAATAGATACATCATTGGGATGAGCCTTGACCTCACAGCTGATATTGACAGCGTTTCCCTCCCAGGTATACACTGCCACTGCACCATGGATCTTAGGAGCATCTAGTGAAAAAAGGCTTTTAATACAGACTTTCTGCCAAAACAGAAAGCGTTTGTGCTTTTAACAGTGCCTGGAAATAGTTGAACTGAAAGAACTTTATATGATTTTATTTTGTTCAGTTAAAAAGGTAGATGACTAGCATAGCTGTTGTAAATTCACTTTTCCAACAGCGTACTCATTTTGTAAACCTAAACACTTCCAATAAGAGAGAAGGAAATACTTACAGCGGACCTCCAGATATGCCTGCTGATCATCCTCTCCAATGGCACTGCGTGCTGTGCAGAGGTACTGACCAGCGTCTGTATACTTGACATACTTCAGAGTGAGGGAGGACACGCGAGCATCACTCCTCACCACTACATTTCCATCCAGACTCTAAATGAGAGCAGAAAATAACTTGGTTTAGGAAAAACAAACCACGCATCAGTTATTTTCCATAGCCATATTTGCACATTTACATCTACACAGCACATTTCTGCGGAAAGATGTGTGACCTGAATAAAACAAAATGCTTAAGAAAAGCCTGTCTTTAATGAGCAGAACAGACATTAATGAAAGAGGCAGCACACTGCGCTGTGGAAACATAAGGACAGAGTTGACAGTACAGGGGAGCTTATCAATAATTAATGACAGAAGGCACCAGAAACCATCTAGAGCTTTTCACACAGAGGGCTTAGCAACTTGTGAAATATGCTGATGCATGAAGCTAGACAGCAGAGCTTTACCTTACATGCCACACTTGCACTTTTATCTTGAACATACTTGGGGCTTAGTGTCACTGCACACAACCATATTTTTAAATAAAGCATTTTCAGTTAATCACTCGTGGTGATTTTTGGTCTGATAGGTTGCAATGCTCTCTGAACCTACATTCAGCACATGCCCCACTTTCCAAGTCACATAGTATTTGAGAGCAAGGAAAAAATAACAGACAACTGGCTAATGAGATGTGTAAATGACCTTCCTGCTCTAGAGATACCTGGTTTCATTAACTCGATATGCAGAGTTATAACATCCGACCATAAGTGGCTTCCTGACCTTCAGGGTCAACAACTCCTGTGCTGTTGTGGTTGCTGTTGTCATGTGACACTAAACGGTGGGTGTACAGTTTCAGTCAGACCAAATTTCTCCCTTTGAAGAAACAGGATGTATTTTGCAGATTCTATAAAAAATAAAATAAAAAATTGGGCAAACCTTAACTTAAAACTACTAAATGTCTTTTAGATGATCTCCAGATCTACTATGTTCAAAGGAAAATCCAAAGTAGTAACCAAATCAGATTGTACCGACTGGGGACATGCAAGTGTTCTTATATAGTATTCTTTTATAAAGCAAGCTTTGGTGTTCTTGTGAATTGTTCCTTTTACAAGGTGCTGCAGAACTCTATCTGAGCCTCTCCATTGGTTGCTTTCATGGCTCTGATCCAAGCTGCAGGCAAAACAATGGCACGGATGCTTTTACACATATTGAATTAGGGCCCAGTCTGGGCAGCCATGTAAGAGAAACCCTCGTTAGTTTGTATTCAAATTCAATAGACAAAGCATGTCTGGGGCATTCATTATGCATAGCGGGTAGCAGGACCAGGGAGACACTTACATAACACACTACCCTTTTATTCTGACCCCTGTGCAGAAAGCATTCTGCCTCGACCCCTGTGGTACTGCCTCTGACTCCTACATCTGTGCAACGTGGCACACTATGTATAAACCATGTTAGTCAGTATGCTTCAGTCATTTTTGGAGAATGCAGTATCAAACAGTAACCAAAGCCAGAGCAACGTATGAGTTACAGTTTCTCAGGGGCTACAGCCACTCATTCCCCACAGGAGGTCCATAAAGAATATTCACTGCAATTTTATATTGGGATTCATTAATGTTTTATAACAATGGACTTTTAGTATGAATGCATAATGCATCAGAGTGGTCATCTATTGGGAAGATCCTTGATCACTATTTGTTGACTTCCTTGCCTTTAAGAAACGGATACAAAACCACTTTACATGTCTGTGTGAAAGCCTGGCATAAAACAAATGAGGGAAGAAAATAAAGACTTTCAGACAGAAGCACTTCTAATAAATCAAACCAAAGTGACAGCAGAGCTCTCCAACAGCTTCTTTAGCTTTACCAGCAGAAATAGAGACACTGCTGGAACATCAGAGCAAAACTAAGAATACACGGAGGACATGTTAAACTCATGTCTCACTAAATCTTAACTGGCCCAGAATACAAATCTACCTTCCCCTGAATGTATCTTTCCTTCCACACCTTCTCAAATGAACACTCAGCTGCCTACACATTTGCAACAAACATGCTCAGCATGCTCATACTCCTCTGTGCGGTTTGTAATGGAATATCTTGCAGAGACAAACTGATCAATTCAGAGTGCAGGTAGACTTTAAAACCATATCATTATGTCAGAAAGTGAAAATTATTATTGCCTGATCCATTAATATAAACCGATGCAAACCACAACCAAGTATGCTGCTGAGATATGATTTCTGAGGCAAGAGCTAAAATACAGTTCATCAAGTACAGCAGAGTGGCATTACTTTGCTTTTAAGTCTTGTGTGTTCTTGTTTTAGAGAATAAAAGCACTTGCTTTGGATTATCTTAATACTAACTAGGCTACATTGTATACTGTTTGGGGTCTTGGCTTATTTTTGTGCTGATCACAATCCAAATGTTAAAAATAACGTACTTTAACATTCATTACTAGTTAAAAGTGTTTAGCAAGCCTAAACAAAAAATGTCCAATGCTACTAATTTCAACAGCTTATTACTGCGGATCCACTAAAGTGCTGCCATGTGTAAAACAGTTTTACACAAACCTAGTAATTACTGTCAGCATGTGCTTGATGAGAAAGGTTCCTCCTCACCTCCTGTAGTGAGTAATGTCTGAGAAGGTTTTGTAATCACAGGTGTTATTAATGAATGCATGTCATATGTCAATACTTGGTGATCATTGGAAGCAGAGAATGTAAAAAAAAAAAATCCATTCTCAAAACTATTACAGAAAAAGAGTCAAAGGAAAAGACCAATTCGGTTGATGTGCAGAGCTCCCTGCGATTTAAAATTAAAATAGCAAGGCTATTTGAGGAACCAAATGGTCTAAAAATACACGTTCGTGTCCTGACAAATGGAACTGAAGTATAAATAACAATGGCAACCCTAATATCTGATCCTGCACCTGAAACAGGGATGGGCTGATCATTGACTTACTTGGTGAGAGCACAAGTTTCTGTTCATTAAAAGCCAAAAAGATTGAACCAGCTCTGTCCTCTAAAACAGTGCACTCAGCACTAACATTGGATATGAAAACGTGGTATTTCTCACCAACTTTCTCACATATGTAAAACACATTCAATAGAGCGGTAAGTTGGAGAAAAGCTTATGTGAGAAGTTCTTTCTTTAGCCAATTTTCACTTTCTTTCAGGAACAGTCCCTGGCTCCGATACACTGGACTGCTGCACAAAGATACCTTTCATTTTCTCTTGCGTACATATTCATTCATCTTGATGGTCCAACCAATTATAACTATAGTTAACTACAGTATGTCAGAAATACATGTTGAAGTTATAATCAAGAATTGGCAGTGGGCTGACAGAGATGTGGAGATGTAGATAGGAGGACAGAGAAATCTGAGAAGAGTTTTACCTCAACAAAATCAGCTTTTTGAAAGAAAACAAGCTGACAAACTGCACCTTAAAAGAATTAGCATTAAATGTATAAATGATCAACGAAAAGTATTATAAAAATCATATTTGAGCAGGAAAATATCTTGTGTAAAAAGGTAAAAAGGCTAAAGAAGACTGAATGTTGAGTTTATATAGAAACCAAACAAGTAAAAACAAAGACAGACTTGCACTGGCATGTTTGGCTTCTGCATCTTTCTCAGGGTTTATTTTGTCTCTGACCCTTATTTGATCAGGAATTTTTATCTGCATCCATCCAGAGTTGAATTAGACTCCCCTGACATGAAAGATGGATGGGTTGTAGGAAAAAAAAGTCATGCATTTAGAATACCTTGTGTTGCTCGGGCCGAGTCCATGATGCCTGTAGAGGACAGAGACACAACAAACAAAAGGCAGAGAGCAGTTCTTACAAAGTAATCCTTATCCAGACAAAGCTGGGATGCTGCACACTGCATGCAAGTATTAAGTGTCCAGTTTATTTTCCATACATCCACAGTCCCTGAGCTGAATGTCTGATTTTGATAAAAGTCTTCACATATAATAATATGTAGGCTTTGGATTTCCATTTCAGAGAAGCCTTTATTGTGTACAGGAGAGATTTATTTTAAAAGGTGTATTCCTGGGGGATTTTTATGGGGTGTTATTGTCTGTTCTCCACATGGGAACAGCACTGCTTCTAACCCCAAAATAAGTAAGTCTATTGGCAACCTGATAGCACAAATGCTTACAGATAAGAAGGTTATTGGTTTATCGGAAAGAGGTGACTCCATTACAGTATAACAGCAGAGATATGTCGGCCCTGTTTGGCAAAAGAAGTACAGCAATTATCGACTCACAATCCATTTTTGAGGTTTACAGCAGTAATGAGTGTGTAAAACCCAATAAAGCTGAATTTATTCTAGTATCATTCTGTCCGTCCTACACCAAGAAACAACTGTAAGTACTCCAGTCATCAAGTCATTGAACAACACTTGCTGTGTTTCTCAATAAGCAATAAGGGGTTTAAAATAAGCAATTTTGCTGCAGCTTTTCCTGCACCCCATGTGAGACCTGGAAATAAATATCTGCCTACAGGTGGTCTGTGTTACTTTGAGTCATTTTGCAAGTCAGATGTTCTGCTTTGAATGCTAAAGGTACTTGTATAATAGTCTCAAATGAAGTGGCTTTCTTTCAATTGTTATGCTTTGATTCTATTCAAAGGCTAAAATAGATAAAAGATATGATGAAACATTTTCCTGTTGGAGGATATTTATAAATCAGTCTGGTTAGCTTTAAAAGTATTTATGTATCATTAAAATAGATGCACTGAAGAGTCAGTAACAGCCGCTAGTTATGGTTGAACGTTATTCATGAAATTATTCTTGATACCTATGTAGCTGAACATTATTGAGGCATTGTAGGATCAAGTTCTCATGTCTCTAATAGTGTAGTTTTCATTCAAATAATTGTACACACTACAGATGTTACATATTGTAGTCTTAGGTTTTAGGCAAAACATTAATAAACAGCTACATTTCTGACTGGGATCAACATGAATTAAACATTATTATGTTATAGAGTTCCTGAGTAAACAAAAACAAGATACATTAAGTGATTGCCGTAATCATATTGGTCATATTTCCCTCTCTCTTACTGAATATCAAATGTATTTAACACCATGACAGATAAAACAAAGCCTCTGGACAAACAAACAAAACACTTTACTAACTAGAAAACATGTCAAGTTTAAATCACAATGACAGTGAAAAAGCCCAAACTCCGACAAGACAAAAAGCTTTTGGTAAAAGCATGCTCTATGGTGATTTCATTTGATGCTGAGGGGACTCAACATGTTAAGCAATGACAATTGGGGATTGTGAATCTGCCCACATATGTGAAGAAGTGTGGAAGCGTAACAAGGACAAAAATGATAAACAGCATATATCATCAGGATGATACAGCAAGAAAATGTCAAAGCAAATGGAAGACAAATCTGCTGGATAATTGATAAGAGGCAAAACTGTGACTCAAAACCATCAATGAAACTAAAATCAGCTATATATTACACCACATATCATAATGATATCTCATAATCAATGCAGGGTTTATAAAATCAAATATAACATATGGTGTGATTCAAGTACTGATATATCACCCAACAAACCTTGATTCGTCAATTTTTACTGTAACAATAAGCACAGGTGAGGGAAGGAAAAAGAGGAGACAATAACAACACTACTGGGCAAGTCTGTATGGCAAACTTACTGTGATGAGTTGCAATTTGGAACTATGTTCTTAAGAGCTTTGTAAGTTCCTCTACTGTTCACATTAAAAAACACAACTGCGCACCGTACATCATTACAAGCAGCAGCAGCTGGCTGACATATCACCACAGTGCAGAAATTTTGAAGAGAGAGAGATAA
>NW_023340257.1:18790181-18805314 GCF_004916995.1 Morone saxatilis | reverse complement strand
TAATAATAATAATAATAATCTTCCCTTATGCCACTGGATTTCCTGTGACCAAAACAATGTATGGGACTAAAACAATCTTTTTTATGATCATAAGGTTCTACATTAAAAAGTCTATGTACCCGATGCACATTACTATTCAAACAAGAAATGCGGGCGGTTCGCGAACCAGACAGCCAAAGAACTTAACAACACATTCAAATATACTGCTAATTAATTCTGTCTATTCATCACCACCACACATCTGAAGTGGCACAGCACAGATCTGCTCTGATTTTCTGACCAATACAAAAACTGCTCATCAATATATTAATGAGAAGATCCTGCACATGACATCCTTTTTAAAGTTTGTTCAAAAATTGAACAGTGAATTAACAGCTGCATTTTATTATTTCAGTTCACCATGTCCACCCCAAACGAATGTTGTTTCAATTGTCACACCATCCTGGATGAAATACAGCTGTTATGATGATTACAGATAGCATGACAGACATCGGATGAACAAACAGAACAAGACGATTAAACAATTAGCAGCCGTTTCCACATGCATTCATTAGAGCCCCACCATGGAAATCATTTTCCCCTACTGATAACCAGAACTATAAAGGACATTTTTCTAATATGCATCTAATCCTCTATATTCTACTGTCATTCAGTAAGGCTGCTAATCATTTTTGAAGACAGCTGTGAAAGATGCCACAGATCATGAAGGATACTGCAGACTAAGCTGCAAAACACACTGCCACCACAGCACATCTGTGCGTCACATGACATGTGTCATGTGACATGTGTCATGCCATGGAGCTACACGTCAACAGGACTACACGGTGCATAAAATGGGTGGGTAATGCATATTGTAGTTGCTTGTTTTCTTGTCAATAACAAAACCTTCAGTGTGTAAATCCTTTCCTCAGCACCTGTCAGTCTTCACACCTGCAGTACAGCTGTTCAGGCAAAGTCTTTTATGATATATATTGGTGAGACTGGGATGTAGAGCTCTGAGTGTGACTCTAGCCCTCTGATAAGTCTCTCATCCATTGACAGCTTCAAGACCACAAAAGAAGACAATCTGTCACTGACAGGAAGTCAAAGTACAGCAGCTGGAAGGTGTGTTCTGCAGAGAATTCTGCTGCTCAGGGGATGTCTACACTGGATAATGGGACAGAGGAGTAAACTGTCACTGGGCGGTGTGTCCATTCGTGGCAGTGTGTCTCGCCACTTTGGGTGTGTGGGTTTACAAGGCAAAAAATAGGCCTGTCGTGACGTGCGTCATATGGTGGTAGCGTGTTTTGCACTTGACGTGATGCTCCACTCAAAACCTATTTCTGATTATCAAACGGT
This sequence comes from Morone saxatilis, assembly GCF_004916995.1. Taxonomy (NCBI): domain Eukaryota; kingdom Metazoa; phylum Chordata; class Actinopteri; family Moronidae; genus Morone; species Morone saxatilis. The sequence continues at coordinate 18,803,976 of NW_023340257.1, read as the reverse complement.
CAGCCCTGCAGGCTTGACAGGTGGCTGTAAAACGTTTATACCTTCATTTCGGTGGAGCGCAGTGGCTGCAGTCTCCTTGATATCATGTCAGTTACAATGGACTCCAGTAGTGATCAGTTTTCACGGTTGGAAAAATGTCCATTAAACCTCTTCTTGCAGCATAATCTATTTTTCCACTGGCCACCTCTATGACTGATCAGTATGTTCTCATTTTTGTCTGCAGGGGGTGAGTGTTTGAAGGATAGATTTTAAGTGGAGCACCTTCACCCTCAATTTGCAAGTGATACTGACATAAATGTTAGACCATCTACAGTACTATGGAGATGACAGACAGACTGAGCTGGGCTTGAATCCAGGCAACCTCATGCTGTGATGGAAAGTTTGAAATGATCAGGCAACAGCGACACAGAAATGGCGTTTCCCTTTTATTACCTTATTAACAAAATTTCATCTGATCTCATGAGATAAGCTCTACGCACTTTCTATCACAAGATCAGTGAAGTTTGCAGGCTATATTTGGGGAAGCATGCAACAGTCAAATCAATTTCATGAACTCTGATGAGATCATTCCTTGGGGTTTTCAAGAAACAGCTGGGAAATCTTCAATAAAAAGGGGATTATTTGATTTCAGTGGGGGTTTTGTCAAATCTGGAGGCATACTTTGCAACACTACTCCAGTACATTTCTGTGCCACGCGGATTTCATACCTGATAGATCCTGTTTAGATGTGCCTGTAGGAAGAAAATGTAGTGCATGTAATGGACTGGCTTCAGAATTCCTCTATGAACTACAGTATCTCTCTTAAGCATTTTCCCCCTCATTACCTCTCATCTGTAGCAAGACACCAAGACCTTGAAGAACCAGACCATGTGGGCAATAGATGTACGCGAATACCAATCAGGTATTCATTGTGTTTGATGGTTTGCATATGTAATATTGTACAAGACATTTCCCAAAGGACATAGTATCAAGGATGTTAGGATGGTATTTAAAAAGGCTAGCTCTTAACCAATGCAGTGACAAAATAAATTTGAAAGATGGTAGCAGGATATCCATAGATAAACATTATAAATTATAACATTTTAATATAAAAACTTCTCAATCACCAGCATGAGCAGAATAATGATTGAACGGTGATTGAAAATGCTAAACAAACACTTGATCATTCAAGTGCTCATTCTAGCAAACACCGTACAATAAGAAGCAGACAAAGTTTAATTATTGCCTCAAATTGCATGCTTATTTTGGGAATGTTATAATTGGGTTTCTGATGCAGATTTCCTTGACATTTGGGAAAACTCAAGTCAAATCTGAGTGTACTCCACATTACTGGCTGAGTTTCGCTGAGCTAATTACATGAGATCCACTGGGCCATCTCGAAGGAGTTGCTAATTTAGGGGAAATAATCAGCGGTACATAAAACTTGTTGAGGATGTTTCACAATGAAACTGCAGGACTCCCCGCACCTGCACATGATCAATATACCTCCTGAATTTAGGTTAAAGGTATTCAATTACTCTCCTTGAGACACCGGCATCCTGCAGGTTTGTGTGCCTCCCTGGTGGTTGCTAGTCAGTGTGTCCCAATTCCACATACTAATAATACATACTATAAACAAGACATGTAGTTTTTCATTTTGTACATATGGGATCTGATGCATGATATTCATTGATATCGCTCAACTTTAGCAATAATCAGAAATATCACCATTTGAAAGTAAAATAATTGTTTTCATGGATTTATTTCTATATTAATTATTTCCTGCACTGTCAAGGACACCGGCCCTCAAGTACCTACAATTTAGATATTTAGCTTCAACTGTGATCAATACTTTTTCGTTATTCATTATTTTACCTGTTCTCCTTCAGTGAAGACGCGCTCACCGAAGCTCCAGCTGATAGTGGGAGTTGGATCTCCGGATGCCTCGCAAGTCAGAGTTACCTGCTCCTCCATCTCTGAAGTGCTCTGGTTTACGATGTACGTGATCTTAGGTTTGACTGTAAAGACAAACACAAAGTCATCACAACCGCACTAGAAGAACAAGTCAGCCAGGTGGTTTGGCAGCAAAAGTACAATAAGTAAAAGAGCAACTCTGTGGATTTGGGATGAGTTCAAAGGAAGGATGAGGATCAGTAGCTTGACAGGTGAGTGGGATTCTTAAGGCAGCAAAACTGTTTTCAAGCTTTTCCAGTCCCAGAAGCGGCAAAGTTGTGATAACCACGTATGGAGCCGAACTTAATTCATGTAATCATTTATTTTGCCTATCTCTAAGGAGCCGGTCTTTATTTTTGTTTACATTTGAGAGAACTGTCGCGTTACAGTACAACTAAGCTAACCTGAAAGCACAGCAGGGTGCCACAACTGTGACATGAGCAGAGCAAAGCAAATTGAAGTGCTACCTCTGAAGCGTGAGGCTGAGCATTACTCTGTGCTTTCATATTTTTCCTCCCTCTCCATGAAGGGTGAACGCATGGATCAAGTAATACATTCGCTAAATGTAAGCCTATTGAATATTGTACATATAATTTACACTTTTTTGCACGAGAAAACATTTGTAACCTTGTATTAACATGCTGTTATCTCAACCAGTAATTATCAAATATACAAAGGAACAGCTGTGTTGTCATTAAAAGTATTTGAACATGCAGCAATTTGTGTTCACAGTTAAGGGTGTCACAAACCGATTGGCAAGGATGGGATCAGAGCTGATTATAATTCTTTTGAATGGATTGAAAGAGCTACCCTGTATTTCTGATATTTTTCTATCGTAAGAAAACCCTAGATTTATGCTTTATGCTAGAACCGCTTTCTAGCATAAAGCATTGTGAGCGATGGCCCATAGAAGGGCACAATCAAATCACCAGTGTCCAGTAGTTTCAATAACAGTAACCACGCTCACGATGTGTGTCAGCAAGGAAAGTGAACAGAGCTGCTTTGAGTATTTTTTTAGGTACACAAAGCCTCTAAAAAGCTTCTGCTGCTGTCTGACAGCTGAATTTAAATGTCAGTACTTTGTTCATTCTGAAGAGAAAGAAATCCTGCCTAAACCTGGCTGCCACGACAGCTCCACACTGACACTCACACAGAGTTTTCTCAAAAGATGTTGATACATAACATAACGTATAAAATGCTCAAACAATTCGCAAAACTATGTTCTAATTTTAATGTAGAGCTATTTAAATAATCTAATAATGAATTTGATCAATTTGATTGAGGTCCTACAGAATCACATCTTCTCTTACAGATAAAACAGTATTGGCTATTTGATATGATAGATGTCTGTATTTAGTCTTTATTTAGTCTGTGCTCTTCTCACTGGTTTGAAGTGGGTGAGTTCCAGTTGGAGACATACTTGTCACATACCTCTGAGAACCTTGTTGCCAGCACTGTCAATCAGATTGATCAAAAAACACCCACACAGACCCGATGAAGCTGGGTTTTTAGTGTTAAATGACAAATAATACCTAAAGCTCCATTTGGACAGCACTCCTGAGTAATTTAACACATCATTCTGGACGGCATTTAAACCATCGGGACATGACAGGATGTGGTCTGTAATAGACATGGACATTCATCAGGACAAAGCGAAAAGAGAGCCAAAAGCTTCACCGGGGGGGTGGAGGGAGACTTGAGCCAAAGTTGAATTTGAGTCAAAAATGTTACGTTCTCACACAAAAGTCAAACATCCCACTGATGGAAAAAAAAAGTAGACAAACATTTCACACAGAAAAAAAATGAAGGTCCACTTTGAAACGAAGGACATCACTCAGGACGGGATTTAAATTAAATTAAAGGAGGACCGGTGTGTCCCTGAATAAAAGCAGGTAATTGTGACTAATTATTACTGGGGTGGGAGTAAATAATTTGCCAAATATGCACTCTGAGTGGGATTAAAATCACTGACCAGTGCAGATAAAACCACCCACCCTCCACTAGAGAAATAAATCCAGTCCAAATGCAGCTTAAGAATGCTTTTTTTTTTGAACATCACTTTTAATCAGGAGCTTTAAGGCCGCACTGTGCAGCTGTAATATGTAAGAAATATAAATATCTAATCAGACTTGGTATTGACAGGTACTCAGTATTCAAGGACTCATCAAAAACAGTGGGGAAAACAGGAAAAAATAGGAAAACACATTTATACAGCTTTTATATGCAAAAGTGGGAGCTTACAAAGAAACGCATGACTGCAGCTTTTCCCACATTGATGTAAAGAGACCAGAGCTTTGAGAGTGTGAGAAAATCTTCGAGATAATGAGGTAAATATTGCTAAAGAGGTAAACAATGTGCTTTGAAAGCTGTCGTCACTAATTTTATGGTAATTGTTTACGCGTTGAGCTCTAAAGATCCAGGCCCTGGCCACCTCTGTTATTTAGGAAAATGAGCTGCACCAGATAACTCATTGTAAAGTTAATTGACAGAAAAACTGCATGAACTGATATTGTGTTTCTGGTTATGGATTATTATGGTCGTCGTTGCATGACAAAGTACAGAAAACAACAACAACCTAGTGGGCAAAAGTGAAGGAAAAACGATTTCAAAGGGTTCAGCTAAGCTCATCCCACTTGGCCAGTTCTCTAAATCCTTAAGCTTCAGCCTTACATGAAACAACCACAACCCACACTGAAACAACACCTCTTCTTGTATCCCTTAGAAAACAGACACATAACCATACTATTGTTCCTCCCCCACCTACATACTCTTATACCTCATTCCCACACACTTGGAACAATTTATATTGTCACTTAAGTTCATGTATGTATATAGAAACACCTTACCAAACACTCTCAGACTGAGTTCCTGCTCACTTTCCCCAGCCTTGTTCTTGGCAATGCAGGTGTACTCTCCCTCATCCAGCTTGGTGACATCCATTATTGTCATTTCTGAGCCATCTTCATTATAGCTGTACTTCTCTCCGGCCTCCAGAACGGCTTCGTTCCTGTGGAAAATGTGTGGTAAACCTAATAATCAATTTCAAACATCATTCTTAAAGTGCACCTTGTTATAAGCTTTTCTTTCCTAATCGTGACCCATAGGTCTTTAGAAAATAAGCAGTTTCTAGATCCCTGAATGACAAAGTGAAGAAGTAGAAGAGGTTAAAGCTTAAAATCTCAGAGCAGAAAATGTATTCAGAAAATAAGGGCGATGATGTTTTTTGACCTGCAAGACCTTTGACATTTGGTGTTAAGAATCAATTTGAAAATAAATGGCTAATGTATTTTTATTTTGTCCTAGTGGAGTATAAATAGTTTGTCACCACTGAGAGCCGTGTAAGGAAGATAATGTTCTCTGGCCTCTGACTGTCTAATCGCTCATAATACAGCTTTCAGCGAGTTTCAGGTCCCGTCTAACTGCACAAGTAACAAAAAACATATTCCAAGGGCAACAAAACAGGAAAAACCAAGGCCAACGGTAGCTTCTGGGCTGTTTGCACCTTGTGCCCCCCTGCCAATGTAGGGTGTCTACACAGCTAACTGCTGTCTTGGAAACAAGATGAACAGGAACAGTTTAACAAAGCAAGAGCCTATCAATGGCTGTATTCAGATACACAGAATAATGTGGCTATTGATGACACTCCAGTCTTCAGGTTTCACTGTTTACATGCACCTTTGATACCCTGTGATTATGCATCCGGTTGCAATGAATAAACCATTTAGTAGAAAATCCCCAATATCCAGAGTGTCTAGTGTACACTTTGGCCTCCAGTTTGATGGAGGTTAACTGGTGCATACGACTAACACCATTCCTGAACAACCTCCTGTAACAGCCGAAGCAAAGAGAAGGTCTGGACAGGATATTCAGTCCCAAAAAAAAAAAAGAAGCCACATTTTTCTTGAGAAGCAGCGTTATGCATTCATCTGACAACAAACAAGCAGACTATAATGTAGCTTATGTATTCTGTTTCAGTAAAAACATTTTCTTTACATCACTATGTGATATTAATATAATAATGTGTTATATGTAATAATTTGAATAATCTTATATAATAATGTAAATAATTTTATGGTGAGTAAAATGACACTTTCCATGCAGTCCGGCTGTATTATAGAAACCAACAATCTTCATAAGACTGAAATATAATAGGCTATAACACAGTACAAAACATTGATTCTGTTAAATGAGACACAATAGAAACTACTGTATATATTATGCTGCAAATGTTGAAAGCATTTGTCTCTCCAGTTGCTCGCAAAGTTTTACCTTGTCCAGGTCACCATGGGTTCAGGATAGCCATCAACAGCACAAGTCAACATGGCAGGCTGCCCGACATCTGCTGTGGCATTCACCTCTGACTGCCATACCCTGATGGTCGGGAGCACTGAGACACCGAGAGATAGAATTAAATAGATAGAAAGAAAAACACATTGGTATATAGATACATAGTCACATAGGAAGATAGTAGGCAGAAAAACAGAGACAGATGCAGTGACAAATTCAGAACACTTATTTTAAGCACACTCATTCGCTAGGCTCAGAAGTTGCAGGAAACAGACTTCATTAGCATGGAACATCTTTGATACACGGTTGCTCTGGGCAACTGTTTCCACATTGATGTTGAGCCTGGTCGCCTCTGAGGATCTGCAGCTTATTTGAACGTCACGGGACACCTGCCACACAAAAACATGCACACAGGAACAAAAAGGAAAGAGGAAATAATGCAATGGAGAGAGGCCTGCTAACCGTTCACAACGACCTTGATGACCCGCAGATCAATCTCGCCGCGGGCCATGAGGCGACCCTCGCAGGTATATGAGCCCTCATCTGTCTTCTTTATGCCACGGATCTGAAGGTGATTGTTGCTCAGTACCTTAAACCGAACTGAAAGAAGGCAGAAGATAAATGTATAGTCAGGTGTGTTATATACGTACTTGACAAGTTTAAATTAGGCCACTGACCAAACTATCTGATCATAAACTGCTGATGTTGTGCTACCAAGAGGGTTACATAATGATGCAAAGGAACTCCTCCATATATAAAGAAATGTGTTGCCTGAATTAGTCAACCATGGCAAAGATTCACTTTGATATATCTGGCTGACAATTTATTAACACTTTAATACTGATGTCTGATTTAATCACTAAAATATCTGCATTATTATTATAAACTCAATGAACTTTTGAATTTTATTCAAGATCAGTTTGAAATATGCAATATTTTTGTCTGTCTAAAGGATACTGTTACATAAAAAACAAACAAAAAAATCTTTCGGACACATATGCTATTTCCACTTTGTCAAATTCCTATCTGTTAGCATGTCCAACACTGCTTCCACCATCTCCAGAAAAAGAGAAATACGGCCAAAGCCCACAAGAACTCCTTCAGTTTGAGATTAAATGTGAACCGAATAAATTTAATCATGTAGTAATTCAAAATACTATTACAACCCACATGTGAGCTTGTTTTATTATTTTTCCAGTGAGCAATACAAACAATACAATACACATTATGATATTGCTCAGTGTCAGGGGTGAATAACAGGGAATCAATTGTATTTTTCAAATTCAAAACCAAATTAATTTTTCCTTTCAAAGCTCAGGATAAAGCCTGGAGGAGAACAGCAACAAAAGCCATCAACACGTGGCTAAACCAGTGGTCCTATTTTGACTATGTAGTCTTGTGTACGTAGAAGTTTATTTCCATTACGGTTACAATAAATTGGTCACATTTTCAGCTTTAGTTTAATTTGTTTTAAAATATGCTTCACCTTGGTTGTAATGAGTTAATCTTCGAACATTACCTCTATACTACAATGATGTTGCTCTGATGTAAATCTTGCTTATGTTCAGGCCATATTACATGGTTCATATGGATAATCATACATCAAATACATACTATACATTTGAATGACTACCTAACTTCCCTGATTTACAAACTCAACTCACTTTGAAAGATTATTCAGATTTTTTTTTTTATATGATGGACAACTGTGCAAACTAGACCATGTAAACGTATTGTTGTGTTATTATTGTATGTATTAGCTAATGTTTGTTTAAGAGTTAGAGTTGAACAAAACACTAACTCAGGAATATTAAGAACGTGATCACCACATAATCACCAAATCCAGTCAAATAGAAAGATGATCCACATGTTGTTCAGAGAACTCTTACCATCTTTCTCCATCTGTATTTTTGCTCCTTTGTATTTCCAGAAGACAGTGGGTGGCGGCGAACTGATGACATCACAAATTATGTTGGCATTGTCTCCTTCGGTAAACTCTTGGGGTGACGGTGCGTTTGTGAAGGTGATTTTTTCTGGAATATAACATGCAGAACACTTTTTACTCATAGGTGTTACAGTACGAGTCTCATCAAAACACCATCTCCTTCAGGTAGTTTGACTGTTGAGAAGGAATACATTTTTATTCACACTTGTTAAGCAATTTAGAAAAAAAGGCTGTTGTTCCATACACAACAGGGTATTTTTAAAATCACACTAGCAATTTATTTTCAATTTTTCTGTTAGAAAAATGGTCAAACTTTTATGAGTGCTTGGCAATTTTGTCAATCACCACAGGTTTATACATACAAACAAATCCATGAAAAGGACTTCCTTTCCCATAACTTTGCTTTATGCCACCCCAAGCATATTAACTCTCTAAACAAACTCCTGACTCAATATTTTTTTGTTACCAGAGCCGAAGCATTTCTAAAACTAGCAAATTGGTTAATGAAATTTGCTGGGAGCTCTAAATGGCATGAAATGAAGGACTAATGTTACCTTACAGACTTGACTCACATTCAACTTCCCGGCTATAAAGCTACAATATTACCAGGGCTAAACACATGAAGATATTTTAAAAAATAAAACGCCAGCTGTAACCCGCATTGCCTGCAGGGGGCCCCAAGTGTTAAAATAGCAGCAGCTGTTATTTTTTTTGACTGCAGGTGACTTTGCATTAAATCTGCAAACTGCTGCTGTCGTCATACGTCCCTCTCCTATAGATGGCAGAAGTGGGCATGGGTCCAACTGCTAACAATGGCAGTAGCTTGCTAAACGTTTGTTTGGATGAATTAATGTGTGAAGTTTTGTGAGTTGACGATAAGCCATTTCGAAAAGGTGTTTTGCATGTATAAAAACTTTCCCCATTTTCTTAACATTTAACTGAGTCAAAACGAATGCTCATTTTAACAAATCGCAAATGGAAAAATGAGACCGCAATCTTATTTTGCGAATGACACTTTTTTATTGATTTTAATAGGTAATGTCTACATGGGTGAACACTTCTAATGATGACCTAAAATAGGAACTGAAATAACAGGAAAAGTTCTGTTTGGAAAAGGATTTCATCTCTGATGGACATTTGCTGATGCTTGGCATTCATGGAAAATAAAAGCCATTACTCACAAAAACTGCACAACAGACAGGATCATTAAGCAGCCCTCTAATGGTCTTCCGACCGTTTATTGAACTGATGAAAAATCCATCCTCACTTGAAAAGAAAAAGAGTAATGTGTTGCCCTTGAGCAGTCAATAAAATACTGTGAGTTCAATAAACAAGATTTTTTTTTCCTTCGGTGCTCATACCACTCAATAATTCTGACTGTACGGGTTGAGGAAAATACTTACGGAAGATTTTCACTCTGACGGTTGACTCCCCTTGCAGGTCTCCATTGGTAGCGACACATTTGTATGTCCCTGCATTTTCAGTCCCAGCTTTATACAGTGTGAGGGTGGAAGATGACTCATCGTTACGGGTTACTGTTATGTCTGGTCTGTTTGGTTCTATCCTGTCCCCGCTTGGTCCAAACCAGTCTATCTGCTTGGCAACACCTACAACTGAGAGCACAGTAAAGAGCAGTATGTTAGAAAACAGTCTAAAATATATGCATTCGACATCAGTGAAGTTCACCAGTGCTAACACACTGAATATGCTCCTGCATGGACAGTGGTTTGTGCATTTTAGCTGCTTAGAAATAATGACAAAGCATCAGCCAGTATGCCATTGTTTGCCTTGAACACGTGAAGGGCAACAGGAAACGCAGGACATTAAAGGGGATGTCATGCAACAAAGATCAATCATTAATTAGATAGATAAAGGCAACAAAGACGTTTCAGCCAAATGGCTGAAACATACATACACACAAAACACAGACCTATGTCTCTTTTGACATTTTCTGTCTTTTCAACTTCTTATCTTTTCAATAACTTTAGGCCATATCTTTAGAAGAATATAAAAAAAGAAGATAAAAATTGAAAATTGATAGGTTGGATGCAGGTTTGAAAAGTAGGGGTGTGGGGTGTTCACAGTCAAGATAAACATAAACTTACCTTCACACATGAAGAATTTGGATTCTCCAAGACTAATCTCACCCTGACTTGGTGTGATCTGCACTTCCAGTGAAACTACAACAGAAAAAAAACATACAATACAATATTTAGAAATCTGAAAACATAATGAATGAAGCACTGCTTAAGAATACAGAAATAATCAACACTGTTACAGCATTGTATTATATTATACTATAGGCAAGGAAAGAAGTAGCCACCTGTAGGCAATCAGTGCTACAACTGCAGGTTTTCGCCTTCATTTAAATAATTTATACTTTTTTTTTATTATTGGAAAGAGTATTGACACATGGGAGTTTCACGTGTTCTTTGTCCTCCAGTAATAAGAACCAAACTGCAGTTGCAGTCACAAAAAGAAAGTATTAAAGTAAAAAAAAAAAAACATTAAATACTCAAGCTATGACTCTCATTTCCTGCAGGTGGCAAAATTACAGCAGCTACTACTTTCTTTGCCTGTAGGTGGCAACACCCACACCTTTGCACATCAATATTTTTTACTGCGACTGAAAAGTACAGGAAAACTGTGGAAACCAATGCACACACACATCCAGAAACTAGCAGACCCTATTACCAAAAACATGGACATTCCCTATTCCTCTTTTGCCTGCAGTCTTCCTGCCCTTTCAAGAGATATAGCATATCGAGCAAATACTGCAATTATTAAGTTAACATTCAGCAGTTGGTAAGAACCAATGCTGTGCTCCCAGTGTACCTTGAGAGAAATTATATTCAAGATGCTTTAAAAAGTTATTAGAAATCCCGCTGTCTGTGTAGCGAGATAAATGCGAGTCGCTCAGTGCACTTAATCAAAGACCACATGAAAAAAGCTGATTTCTGTTATTTGACAGACAGAAGAATGGCCTGAAACACTTCTGTGCTTAATTAGAACAAAGCTTCGCTTGTTTCCTGCAGAATCTCCCAAGGGGGCAGTCAAGGGTTCCTGTGGTTGACTAAGAAGTGTGACTAAATGGGTCCAAAATCCAGCTCTATATTATGCATGAGATTGTGTATGTACCACCATCAGTGTGCGCACACACACACACTGGAGGCCAGAGAAAGAGTGGGCACACAGTGTTGTCAAGGGACACAGGGAAAGATCACGATGATGTCTAGTGAAGATGAACTGGAGTGAATAGTCAGTATGAGTTCTGTAATGCCAACAAATGAAGTGAACGGGGAGTGATCCATTTATTTTGGTCACATCCCTAAAAGTGAAATTCCCTTAAATGTAAAAAATGTAATGATTTAACACTGGAATCATAATATAAGTTTAAAGAACATTGGCCGATTGCTTTCTGTCCAACAATTCATTAATTCTACTGGACTAGAGCTACACAATGTATGAACCCATGTAACTGCTTGCACATTGTCATTATTTTTACTAAGAGTTTAATCACAGTTTAATTAGAACTTTCATCTAATTCCACCTTTTGGATTTCCTCAAACTGTATAAACCTTTTTAAATGTGTTGTCTAAAGATGAACAATTACTGGGCTCAAATACTCGGCACAAAGAGCTAGGAATGACTAGCTTGAGATTGATCAAATTTAAATTGCTTGGGGATTTCTTTTCTTTTTTTCGACAAATCCCAAAGATATAAAGTTATTTAAGACTAATAAAATAGCTGGAATAGAGGAAATAAAAGCTGCAACCACTGAATTTAGGGTTTTTTTATGCTTATACTTCAAAAACTGATGGATTAATGATTAGCGATTGGATCGCTTAAGCCCATCAACATCCCAGAATAACATACAAGATCATAATAAATGATACTGAACAGGCTCAAGTGTAAGAATGTCACCTGTCTTTTGTATATTTCTATCCAGTCTCTATTATTGTTTTGGTTATATCATTACTAATCAATGCAGGAAAGATCCATGTGAACAAGGTGAAAACCAAAGCAGGCATTGTTTTTAGCGAGTGGTTAAAACTAGAGAAATAATTAGATAATTAGTTTCTGGTACTGATTATCCACAATCAGGTATTTCACCATCATCCATCCTACTATTCATATCAGCTTTATAAGAGGTAGGCATCCAGTACATGGCTGAGAAGACACTGAAAAAAGGCTTCAGTAAACCCAAAATTATTTTTTTTCATCTTCCAGACATTGATATTAAGTAGGAGTGTAAAGTATGAGCCCTCATCCCATCAGAGCAGCAGCGTTAGCTAGAAACTGAATGTACAGTAGACTATGAAAATCACTGTAGTTTGCACCATCTCTGTCTGCTGTCACATTATCATAATTTTAGTCAATTTACACCAACACAAAGCACAATGCACTATAATTGATTGCATGTTGCTCAGTTATTTGAAGGTTTTATTTTTGAGACAAATTGTTTAATCTTGTCAGCAGGATTTGATGTTCAAAGTGAAAGAACATGAAAACAAGGCATCAAAACCCCACTCATTTTATTTTCATATGAACTACTAACTGAAACAATGTTATGCAAATTTTATGGATAAGGATTTAGTTTTAATTGGACCGAGGAAATAAGTACGGTTGGTATTCATTTAGTCAAACAAACAGGCAACTCATTTGCAGAGGAAGCATGATGATGATGATGATTATTCAAGTCAAGTGAAGTTTATTTGTAAAGCCCATTATCGCATTCAGTGTCTGAATCGTTTACATCAGCAATGATTCTCAACCCTGCCGCATTTATCTAAGCAGACGAACAAACGTCTTCAAAAACGATGCTTGACGCATGAAAAAAAAAAAGTGGCAAAAGAAACACAAATTGCAAAAATTAGACACAATTCAACAGTAGTTTTACAACTGGTTCAACACTGATGCGATAAACCCATTTTAAGAACTCCAATAAAGTGAAAGGGTTAAATGAAGCTCGATTGAAGTAAGCTACATTGAACTAGTCCGTGATTAGATCCGGTATCAGCTCCAAGGGGCAAAGTAGGTGCAGTGGCAATTAGGGAGAAGGGTGAGATGTGGGGCAGCTGATGAGTCAGCATGTAGTTGTGCTAAGCATACTGACTGAGGTGGCTTCTATGTGCATTTTACATGGTCTTGGAGTGTAAAAGCAAAAGCTAATTGTGCTCAGACACTTATTCCCTTTGACATTATTGCTGGAAGATCCACACACGGTGCAGTCAAACGACTGGCGGCTAGATCAGGATTTACTGTAGCTTCTTTAATTATGACAGAAAAATACAGAGGTTGCACAATCAAGCACAAATTAAATGCTTACCATGGCATTGTGTTTGAGGTACGTTTTGATGTTAAATAATACTATGTATATATTATACACTTATTAGAAAGTGCTGCCAGTTTGTTAGGTGCACCTACCTGTAGTCTACTAAAGCGGTGCTGCAATAAATCAATATTACAAACACCTCTCAGAATAACGACATAAAATTAAACAGCACCTCAATCCACAGCCTCCAAAATGACCATAAAGTTAAATCAACCCCTCTCTAAAACTGTTTCAACAAAACTGAACATTATGACCTTCATGAAAGTAGGATTTATTGCAGGACTGTTGCATTAGAC
>NW_023340257.1:18767883-18790154 GCF_004916995.1 Morone saxatilis | reverse complement strand
GTTGTCTGCAGAATATTGGCTAAATAAGGAAGGAACAGGTGCTATAAATTCATAGCTGATAAACTGCTAACATGAGAAAAACTCACGGTAAGTGATGAGTGTTCATCAAATACTTTCATTTAACTGGAGTTGTGTGCATTAAATTAATGTCACAAAGTCAGAAAGCAGCAAGCCAGATTGTCAGTATACTTCACAACACTGCTTTTCCTATATTAAAACCAACAATGCAAAACCGTTCTCATATCCTCCAAGCAAGCTGACATTCAGAGTGATGGTCCCAAAGGGAATTTCCATCACATGATCCTCATCCTCTTCACTGTCTCTCTCCGAGTCTTTTTCTCCTTATTCTGTATTCGAATGCAACAACAACACACCTGCACAGCCTGGGAGTTCTCCAAAATAAACTAGTCCATAGCCCAAGCACTAATTGGTTCTCTCAGATTGAAGGCAGAGCTGTGGCTCCTCTTTGCAGATAGTTATGAACAAGACAGGGTAATTGCTTCCCAACCAACAGCTCACTTTTCATAAATTTAAGAGGCTAACAAGCTACTGTGGCTCAAGCCCAGTTAAATGGCATAAAGGGGAAGGCTAAATTACAAGAAGCAAGAAGCAACTGTGTGTCCTAGAAATGTAATCTGCATGTGAATCCCTAGTGACAAATCCATTTTAAACCCAAGTAGGGCTGAGACTGCATGGGGATCTCCACATCATAGGAGTTAAAGAAGCATGCAGATTAGAGAAGAATACATTAAGTAGAGAAGAACTTTTAGTCTTAATTCATTAGGCAGTGAAATTTATTTTTGCCTGTAGCACATATCTCAAACGCACTATTTTCTTTATTCCCTAATTTAAAAAGGGACACTTCACCTCATTTCATAAGCTTGTGAATCGTTAGAAACCCAGTCCGATGATTTATCTCGAATTTGGTGCGTGCACCAACTATAGAAATACAGATTCATCATGTTGCACTTCCTGCTTCCAATGATGTAAAAAATCCGTACATTGTTGCATCACTGGAAGCAGGAAGCTCTCATATCTTTGGTACGCGGGGGGTGAGACTACAAACACTCTTTTCTCGGTCAAATAGGCACCAAATTCAAAATTTATGTTACATTTCGACTACATATATAACCCACTTTCAATAAAGATTAATGTTTCCACGGGTGAAATGCTTCTTTAAGGTGGTATTTTTAGCCATGCTAATGGCGTGTTTCTAGGGATGTTGATGCCAACGTTGTGAAAACGTGACGGTATTGTTTTCCTACATTAGGTACCGCCGGGTATTTCAATTCTTCCCGACCTGACAGGGGACCTCCTGTGACAATCGCACATGCTCTGCAGAGAAACACAAGAGACAGATAAGGGGGATATTTCATAAGCACAGACCAGGTAAAGCAAGAGTGAACAGCAGTGAATCAGCTGGAGCCAATGTCATTTGGTACCACGCTGGTTTTGCTCATTTTGATAGGGTACGTCATTAACAACGAGCCTCCTCCCAAGCGTGAGCTGTGTTTTTTTTTGGGCGACTTTATAACACATACTGCTGAAGAAAGTCAATAGAGACACATACAGGGATAGGCACGGTGGGACAAGGCCAGTGTGTGTGTGTGTGCGCAAGAGAGAGAGACACAGACCAGAGTAGGTGTGTGCGTGTGTGGAAAAGAGTACTGAAGGGAAAAGATTACGTTTGTGAGTTGAGTAGTGAGTAATGAGAAAACAATTAGAAAATGAGCCACTGTTTTTATTTGTAATTTTCAAATTTTGTTAATAAAAAAGAGTTTAAGTTGAAGTACATGGGATTTACTGTTTTTGTTTTTTATAGCCGCGAAACTCGTCGTTAACACAAATATACAGAGAATACAATACATAAAACGAAACAACACGGATACACATACACATACACAGACAGCTCTCCCAGGCCTAGCCACTCCCACACCCACGGCCCCCTGCCAAAAGGAAATACTCAGTATATTCTCAGATATGTTCTGTTCTTTCTTGTCATAATAAAAACCCTGCCATTAAATTGCACTGTTATTTCTGTGAACTACTCAAGCACAAGCTCTTAAGCTTACTGTAAACTTACCTAAGGCCTCAAGTTGGAACAGTATTCCATGAAAGATGATTCAAAGTATGACTGTTTATTAAAACTGGAACAAGGACTTAAAAATGAGTAGAAAGAAAGATGGCCCCGAGAGCATCAGAAGGTGCTAGTTGCCACTAATTGGCAAACCAAACCTTAGGCTTATAAAACTTGCATGCAAACAAGGGTAACATGCCCAAACCTGTGCTAAGTTTCCTGGTTGTTAAGGCCCTCAACAGTAGACTGGTTGAGAGACTGCGGAGAAATAAAACAATTCAACTAGATAAGAGTGACCTAGTTCTGGGTTAACACGCAATCTCCCCGCAGTTAAACCTGACATTTCATATTAAAATGCGTCTTCGGTCTTCCAAGTTTCATTTTTGCAAAAACTGAAAAAAGTTTAAAAAAAATAAATAAATAAATCCCCTTGCCAATAAAATCCAGCTCTATTGATCAGCTATATGCAATACAAGCAAAGGCTTCTTTCAAGAACAGACAAAAGGACCAAGTGTAATCTTCCATCAGCCAACTGAATGTTTGTGGTCAGTCTCAAGACATTAGAGACAATGTCTGTTTCTACCTCTGAGTAGCTTTTAAATCCATTTCACATCAATAATCTCCTTCTTAAGACTGAAGAGGAAAGACATACTGACAAAAACCAAGGTAGATAACTGCAGATCGAATAACCCCTGCCTTTGAGACATTGCCATTTATGGATGCAGAATAAGGTTGGAACCCCAACATCAGTTGCCAACAAATGGATGAAGAATGCTGGTTTGTCCACAAATCTGAGCGGCAAATTAAGTCTTATTTACAGTCACACCACGTGTTCAACTTGACAGATGACATAGCAGAGAATCATGGTCTGCCTAAATTTTAACACAAAACCCGAGACAAATACCAAGAAAACACCAGCAATAAATCTAGTTGTTGGTCTATTTCCCTGCCTCTTAACAGGAAAGCACAAGGTGAATTTCAATACAACAGTGGAACTGTGGCTTTGACATTAGCAGTTAATTTGTGATGAAACATTTATTGTAGCTGTGGGCAATGTCATACTTGGAGGCAGGCTGATCAGGACTATAGGAGACAGCTTGCAGTGTCAATAATTCATGTCTCTGTAGGTCATCAATGAAACCTTAGTGTTTGTAGTCTTAGAGCAATTTCATTAAATTTATAGCAACATGGAGTAAACATACTATATTATTAGTGGTAGCATATTATCAGTTACAGAATTTAGTTCTCTGCTGCTTCTTAATGCAGGTCACAGCATGATGCAGCAAAATGCATTTTGTGCCATTTATTTGAATGTAGCTTTAGTTTAGGGGCAGAAATAGCTGCATCCTTCCCAGTTCAAGCTACTGTAGTTTTTATGCTTCTATTTAAAAAGGGACACAATTTATTCAGTACAGCCATGAGGCATTTGTACTACTTAATACCACTGCATACACACATGCTTGCACGTGTATGGGTGTGATTGTGCCTTTCTGTGTAGTGACGGTGGTGGAAGGGGGTCATTTCATGAATGGAAATGGTGTACATTGATGTCCTTGGGCTGTAGTAGCTGCAGTAATCAGTGGTTGCAGTTGGAGATCCTTAAATAGACTCATGTAGCCTAAACGCATTCTTTCTAGCTTGGGTTGTATCTCAAATTTAAGTTCCCCACGGGAATACACTGAATTCCCCCCAGTTAATATTGGACGTAACTGATAAGATATGAAGAGCAAGGACACCATATAGATGACAATTTATGCAGAGCATGGCCTCTTTCCTTTAGCCTCTGTAGTTATCTTAAAACAACACCTCGGGTGCTACCGCCTGTGCTATTGGATGTTGTAGTAAGCCTCGACCCAAGCCATGACTCGCTTCACTTGTCGTGCGGGATTATGCTCATTATCTATTCTGCCAGCGTAAAACACACACACACACACACTTCAACTTTAAGCCTGCCGAATTGACAGTCACAGTTATAAACCTTTGCTTAACTATCTGTAATCTAAAATAAACAAAACAATCTGAGTCCTTCAAAATGAAAGGTACACTAGCCACTAAGGAAGGAGTAGCTTGTGACACTACTAAACCAATATTATTATATTTTATTCAGTATATTTATATTTTGCCCAAGGTAACATAGCATTGTATTATAACAGTTTCTGCAATATCTGATACATTTAAAAAAAAAATCTCTGATATCTGTGTAACCAAATCAATTTTCATAGCAGGAATCAAACATATGCTGTATTTATTTACTGCTTAAGAGCTTTCAGTTTCTCAAGTTCTACTGGCTGCTGAAATGAAAAAGAGTGTGTCAAAACTAATGAAGACACACATGCACACACACACACAGCAACATGAACCCATGTGCCACTATTTCAATGTCAAACAGCCTTTAAGGCTGCGTCTGAACTGCCGGAAAGCAAATCATTTTAGACTTCCAATGTCTGCAGGAATGAAGTGCCTCTGCATCAGTAATGGCGCCAGTGTGTTTATAATGTGTTGCAAGAGACTGACTCACAATATCTCACAATATATCACAATGTTATTTGTCCCACACACTTTAGCTAAGAAAGACTGCCAATAACTCACCCACTTAAACCAATGTATTGTATTGATTTATTGTTACAAACACAAAACTATGAAACAGGCAAACATATTTGTTGCTGGGGCAAGCTTACACCAACTTTGTCTATAAAATACTGAAATTAAAACACTGACAAACTGAACAAAAAGTACATTACAATAGCTTAATAACTAAAACATAGGCACATAGGTAATTCAGGTGTCTTCGTTCACAAAACCCTTACACATTTTGACTGTCCAACAGTAAAACTGCACACTGCTCTGTACACATTACGAAAAAATGAAAAAGGAAGCATTTTATTTAGAACAAACACAGCACTGAGGTCGCACTCTTAAATGGACAATGCATACCCAAAGTGGTCGTATTCAGGACTCACTACTTTTAAGGACTAAGTGAGTATTTGCTTGCTGCTCATGCCTCTCAACCACAGTTATACTCACTTCTACCAGTTGCCATGGAAACGTGTTTCCCAGCTCCCCTCTCCCCATATTTTGACATCACTGCTCCCTCTCCCTCTCTCTCCCTCTCTCTCCCTTTCTCTCTCTCCCTCTCTCTCCCCCTCTCTCCCCCTCTCTCTCTCTGTGTCTCTCTCATATGGCTGTCTGATTGGTTGCAGCAGTACAGCCTCCGAGGAGCGACTATTTACATTGAAGAGGTTGTCAAAACACAGTGCACAACTTCAACTGATCACCATGATTGCCTTCAGTGGCTGGGCTGTTGGTGGTATGATGCTCCAATGTCTGCACCAGTTGTCCACACACACTGTATATACATAGATGCCACAAATTCAACCCTGTGTGCAATATTATTATGTGAAACCATGTGATGTTTAAAGAGCACATTTTAACAATTCATTTGACGCTCAGCTGGTGCTTCCGTTATTATAGCCCCAAGCTGAGGCATCAATATTTGCCAGGCTTTAAACACTTGGGGCATTTCATTTGTGCATTGCTTTTCAAACATGGTAAGACTGCACAACAGATGGCCCAAAGCTCACAGTAAATCTCTGTGCATTAGGTTTAAAAGAAACGGCAATGTGCCAACTCAAAAGGAACCACTAGTTCAGAGAAAGTGCCTGGTTCTTAATTATATCTATTTCAATCTCTTTCAGTCCAAATTACCCTTGTAAAACCTAAATCTTAATCCCAAATCTTCTTTCTGTGGCATATATAGCACTTAGGGGCTCTTAATAATAATTCATACGTACCTTAATCCTTTTTATAAGTTATAAATCATTCATTATATCTGAATAAACATATTCTGCAATCAAAGTCAGCAGATAACAGGATTTGTTTTTCGAAGCAGCAGAATGTTACATGTTAAAAAACGAGGGCGTAAAATATCACTTGAAATACTGACGTAATGGTCATATTTATGGGTTACATAATAGGGCAGCGCACATTAGAATAAGAGGCCGAGGCAGCAGAGGCTGAGCTGACACAGTGGAGATGATTCAGACTCCTATCTGTTGTTGAAGAGTGGCCGTTTGAAAGGTGTTTGGCTGTGATACTGAAGTATCATAAACATGTCATATTTTATTATTATTATTATTTAGTCCCATGTAGTGTACCTTGTTGTGCATCACTATAAGAACGGATTTAACAAGTTAAAAAAAAATGAAAGAGAAAAGAGGTCTTCTTGAGAAATGGGTGTTTTTGAATTAATCACTACAAACCTTGACTTTGATGCAAACCCAAGCACTTCTGTGTGCTGGCTTCCCTCTGAGCAGACTTTCTTGATATTGTCAACAAGGACATGTGCGACCTTACAAACAATGGCATGCAGACTAGAGCTGATTAATCAATTAGTTGATTGACAGAAAATTAATCTGCAACTATTGTGATGACTGATTGCTCCTTATTTTGTCTTACATGATGGCAAACTGAATGTTTGGGCTTTTGACTGCTGGTCGGAAAAAAACAAAAACAAGATTTGCTATCAGGAAATTGTGGAGGGATTTGTCTCACTGTTTTCAGTCATTTTACAGAGAATTGATTGATTAACCAATACAATGACTGTCCCATGAAGAACGGGTCCAACCACAGTAACTGTGCCAGTTTGTGCATTGTACAATTGTCCAAAGGATGTATAGATATTACACTTTAATTAAAGATCTAGATGCTGTTTGTAGATTATCAACAGTTTAAGAGAAGCTCTGTAGTTTGTTATTTTCTGTATAGTGATCACCTGATCTTGAGAACTTCTTCACATCCTGAGAATTGAATAGGTGTTGTTCAATGTAGGGATGAAGCCATCGATTGTTTTAATAAGCAAGTATTCTAGTGATTATTCCGTAGATTAACTGAGTAATCGGATAATAAAAACGTATACTTATTAAAGAGCAATCGTAACTGTACAAAAGAGAAAATGAGACAGGTCTCTTAAAATGAAAAACTAATGTAATGTTTCAGTGTTTCTCTGGGATTTTTTCAGCAGCAGGGGAAAGGCCTCTGTTGTAATCCCACTGTACTGGAGTGGAATATTATAAAGTGAGGTGTTAGTACTTTTGCTTAAGCAGAGGATCTGATCCTTCCTCCACCTCTGGTTAGCACATCCACAGTCTAACTGTACCGGTGTGTTACCGGCTGAGCCTCCCCCTTTAAGGAGGGTGGAGAGTAGCATTTTAGATTCCCATGTCTGCAGGAAATAAGTGCCTCTGCATTAGTAATGTTTGTTGTGTAAGGTGTAGTTATTTTACTTTAGTCAGCAATAAAGAGTGTAGATAAGTTCGGGTTGCAGTATAATAGTTACTGAAAGGCTGTGTGTTTTGTTTGTTGCCACAGAAAAGAAATATAAAGCCCCTGTTTATGTAACGTTAATACACAGCAGAGTTGGTGCAGACTGTCAACAGTTAAGTTAGCTACTTAGCAGCTATGAGTCAGGTAAAATACAGAACCACACGCGATGAGATGATTGATCGCATTTTCTCCTGATTTTTTTCTGTGGAAGAACCATAACTTGCAGCTGCTAACTAACTAGCTTTGTTTTGCTATTGTGGTAGGCTAGTTCGGTTTTACAGTAGACACACTACACTGTATTTTCATTTTGTTTTAGCTTAAAATGATTCAAACCGTTGGACACTTTGTTTTCTCTGGCCTGTCCCTTGCTATTTTCTCTGTTTTCCAAAGCACATCGTGCGACAGTAATAATCATCCGTGCAAAACACTGCACTGTATGAAGTTATACGGATTAAACGAAGCATTAATGCAAAGCATTTGCATCAATGATTTTTAGTAATCAAGTTACTCAAGGAATCATTTCAGCCCTAGTTCAATGTGCTTCACTTGAGTCTAAAGATTGAGATTATTTCCCAGTCAATGCAACTGCGCAAGAATGGAACATTCTTCCAGACTTTGCATTTTCAACTACATCTTTTATGGACTAAAAGGAAAAATTTTATCAAAACACACAAAAAAGTCTGGGCTGTGATATATGGATATATATATACCCACAAGTCTCAAAACATTCTGCATATGGGACACACTGGCGCCATAACATCTTTTAAGTAACATCATGACTCAAACTGAAGCCAAAATATGACTTAAAATGAACTCTCCCTAATGGGTATATGCCTCTCTGAACTCCATTCCTCTTGCTCTCTTTGCTGAAGATAATCTGTGACTCAATGAGCTACGGTGCACTCCACTTCAGTGGCCAACAGAATTCGCCCTCATTCAGGCAATTTAGTGTGAGTGCCCCTCAGCATCTGCCTCAGCTGTGCACCACACAACAAAAGCCCAGGGAGGCGGGGAGCTGAGCGTCTGTGGCCCATCATGCCATACTGTGTACTCCTGTAATGAGTCAGTATTTAGAAGGCTGAAAATGCAGACATTGTGCTGGCTGAGACACTTAAAATATAGGGAAAAGAAAGCTTCAGGAAAATCACAAGAAGGAGATTAATTGTGGTTTATTAAATAATTCAGACAATTCTGTGAATACAAACCCAAACCACAACAATCCAGGACAAACATGTTTTGTCACCAACGACAAACAGATATGTGATGCTGTGAAATAGTAATTGTGCCAGAAATCCCAGTTTGATTTCGATCCAGCTCAGGGCTCCAGTAGAGCTGTACAACCTGTGCAAGGACTGAAAGAGAGCAGTCTGTCACTATGTCTAAAAAAGACATGCATAATCAGTGAAATGGAAAGATTCTTGAAGGCTGAATTCTGGGTACTGTGCGACGATTTTTATTTTCGGCTGGAATCCAGTGTGGCAACTACATACAAGAATAGGGAGTCTGTGTGGCATGAACAATGACTGAAATGGTAGGATCTCTGCGAACACAATGAATCACCACAGACTGTCGCAAAATAACACTCTTTCTTCCAGATTAATCATAACAGTGGTTCTCCAGTGGCTTCCCTGTTAGTGCTAGTCACGACACACTCCCCTGTAAAAGCCCACAAAGCAACTGCCTTCTTGCTACTAGCAAGAAAGCCATTAAGGTTTAGCAGAATATAATAAGCTAATGCTGCGCAGAACTGGGCACAATTTCATGCATCTCTAATAATTACTGTAACGACAAAGAGGCAAAAAAGGGGGACAGGGAGGGCAGGAGGGAAGGAGGGAGGGAGCCACAATGACCACTCAGCCACAAGCTGCCTGGGACTACGCAGAACCCCGAAGCCTGGCACACGCACACAGCTCTCTCTGTGTGTCCATTCAGAAGGCCGACAAGCTGGGACGAGCCGGATAAGCCTGCCTGTGACTCCACCAGGAAGAGGATCAATAAGAGGGAATGCACCATTTTAGATACAGCCAGACAGAGCCAGGGGCAGGGCAGAGAGGCAGAGCAGCACTTGAGCACTCATTATGTTGTGTAGGACGACACGGTGTGTGTGCGGCCACTTCTGGAGTCGTCTATGAATGAGGAAGACGACGCAGGCCCATTAGAGATTAGGGCAGACCGCACAGCAATTGGATTAAAGCACTAATGAAAATAAACAAAGTGGCATGAGCGTGTCGCCATCAAGGTTACGGAGCTGACGAAGATAATTGTGTGAACACGCTGATGATAGCAGTTCCACAAACCTATCCCAGGACTGGAGAAATGTTAAAACAATGTTCGCCATGGCCATCTCTTTTCCTTTCGCTTGCTGGCATGGAAGCAGTTGGCTGCAGCTGAGCATTTGGACATCATCCACCAGCAGTCAATCACATACTGATGTCCCGCCTCCCATACTAACAGAGTCTGAAATTAACACCTGCCAAGAATCAAATGCCAGTAAATTTAGTCTTTGCCAGTAAATAAACAAGGGTCACCCACCACACTGGCCAAGACGATGATGCCTCAGCTGGTCTTTTCCTGTCCACAGATTCTATCCCAGTTGACCACTGTACACGTTCTCTAACCATGAGCCAATCAAATCAAAGCACAACAGTGGCTGTGCATTAAACAGGCTTCTGATTATTACAATAACAGTAGAACGGTTTGTGTATACTTCCTCGCTGCTCGGTATGCAACTTCCTCGGTTCGGTAAACCCTTTGGCCCAAACAATTACTGTCAAAACATTGCTAATAATGGCTAACTTGGCTCGAGCTTGGCTTTCTGACTTGTACTAGAACGCAGTCAACCCCTGGTTAGTTGACTCTGACTCTCTTTCCTACTCCGGTCACCCTTGACGTTCAGATTGTAAAATTGTCTAAATCTCGAGTAGACACAATTGGAAGATATGAAAATGACAAATTAATGAATAACATACTGCATTACAACATACATACTGAACCGTGAACTCAAAACCAAGGTACATACCGAACCATACATTTTGTGTACAAGGAACTTGTAAAATGTTCCCATATGTATGGATGGTTTACCTACATGGGTTTTAGTATGATGAAAACAGAAAGACAAAACAATGAAAGGATATATTGTAGAACTGAGTGACCAAAATCAAAGCCTCCATCTGTTCATCTCTTTACTGAATTTTTTACAACATTCCTGACTTAACACAGAAGCATGAAACAGCACTGAAAACGAGTGGATCAATATTACAGCTCAGAGTCAGAAAGCAGACTGGTCACGAACAATAGAAACAGCATGCAGTTTAACCATTTTTGGTACTCATTAGTATTGATATCAATTTGCTCAATAATTAAAGACAAAATTATACACAGGCTTTTCTGATAGCGCTGTAAACATTTAAAAGTTTTCTTGTTTTGTTGATTCAAAGTTAGTTAGTTAATGAAGCACACAACAACTCTAGCTGTGTATCGACGTTACTATTCTAATCAATTGTAACTTCAAAACAACAGACGACAACCAAAATAATAACTCAATGTTAATTATATACAAGTGGCCAGCTTCCTGCGAAAGATAACCTACTAATTTGACTTCACAGATTGTGCAGCGTTTCTGCTACAGAAAGTTTCCCCCTCTTAGAGAATCTATATGCATGGAGTCTCTCGCTATCTAACTAACCACACAACTGCCATCATCAAATGCCTTCAGTTCAATTCGTCTTTCTCATCTGTACGTGCAGTGCATTTCCCTGCTGGAAAATCGGCCTCTTGCCAGACATATCAGAATAAAACCCTTTGATCGTAATACAAGACTCATCTATGCTTCACTAAGAGGCTCATTTGTTTTATCCTATTTTAAAATGAGTTATACTAATACTAATAAGTCCCCATGGGCAAATTTGTCCTCTGAGTGTCACCCATCCTAACGGTTTAGCCACAATGCAGTGCCTGCAGTGCGGAGGCCAGCACCTTGGTCTGGGGCAATATCAGGAGTATCCTTATAACTAATGTGCATGTCTTCGGGGTTGGAAACCCAAGCACCCACAGGAAATCCAAGCGAACACAGGAAATCCAAGCAAACACAGGCAGAACATGAAAACTCTACACTGTTTCCTGTGAGGCAACAGTTCTAACTACATTTACTAACACTCAACACTTGTAGTTGATTGCATCAGTAGCTTGAAATAAAACTGATAGCTTTGAGATCTTAAAACATTTCTAAGATATAAAATTTTATTTCTGAATACTAAATATATCACTTCAGCAGCCTATTGACTTAATATTTGTGCTCAGGGTCATGCTCTAACCTATCGGACTGAAAACAACACACTAAAAATGTTCAATAAAGAAAGTCTGATTTCTTTGATGGTTGGGAAATGCTTTTCCAGCAGCCCTGACAAGGGCACGGATGGTATTGCTGTTTGTGTTATTCAAGGCCATCCCTGATGTCCCTCATTAATCCATGCCACATCTAATTGTGCTAAGCCATAACAGCAGGCCATTTGCATTCTTAAGCAACAGTGCTATGCTCTTCAACAATTTTTCCAGTTGCTGTTGACTAATTGGAGATGCTGCTGACAAACTAGATGAGGATGAATAACATCAGTGAAGCTTTTTAGACAAACGTGTGCTGCTTCAGTCGTGACCTGTGGAAAATATGAATAATAAAGTTGACCTAATGAGATTGACACTTGTTGAAGACATTTGTGAATATGAGATGCCTTAAAAAGTGACCACTTTTCTTGTTAACAGAATACCACACTGTGGCTAAATGTTTCCCTAATACAAAATGGAAACAGTAAGATACTAAGCCTTTCCCAACAAGCATTAACAAACAGGCAGAGAAACACCGTGGACAGGTGGGAGTCTGTCAGTAGGATAGCATACAGAGAAACAAAGTCGGACGTACCTATGGGGAAAAAAGAAACCCAACACCCAAAGGACACCCAGGCAGGTGGGTTGCTTGTGCTAAGTGTTGCTAAGCGTTGAAAGCATGTACTCTGCGTGGGGCTTGAGGAGGATAAGGTTTAAGCAGAAGGGCATTTAGGGTAAGACAAGGTCGTCAGCCTCAATAAGTATGTTGTTTTGTGTTATCTCTCAGGCAGCCACGTCTGTAACACAAATGTTGTGATTCAATCATTTAGCACTTTTGGTGAGACAACAAATTCATACTCTGACTAGACGAGCAGTGACTCATGAACAACCTGTTACTACACCTGCTAAGCAAATCTGTTCATGTTTACTGTTGGCACGTTTATAATCAGGTGTTCTTATCTCTATAAATCCAATGATTTGATGATCAAGTGCATTGAAATTCAGTTGTTTATACCATATACAGTTACAAAGCAGACCTTTTCCCTAGCTAAAGACTTTGTTCTGGGGTTTCATTAAAAGCACTAATTGCAAAGCTGGGGTCTGTATTCCCCTCATGTTCTTGATATAGCTGTCAGTATAAAAGAGCAAGGAAAGCCCAAGGTTGTGTTTTGCATTCTCTGAGACATACTGACTAGGCGTGGTCTGTCTTCACAACGGCTCCACTGAGGGCGACAGATGGCACAGAGGCACCTTATGACACAACATGAGCTTCTACACACACACACCTATTCGGCCAATCAGAGAGTGGACTATAAAAATAGACACTGGGACAGTGCTAGCCTCCAGAGAGTTGGCTACTCTATTCCTCAGGGCTAAGAATCTCCGGAGACATCTACAGAGAGCGAAGACTCTCGCCATTAATTTAGGCACTTAAAAACAGGGTTGTGATGAATTAGAGTGGGTTGATGCCTTTTTCTGATTTTATGGCTGTTCATTATACATGTAATGCGACGTACCAGTTTAAGCTAAGTAGCCTGGACTAACTTCATTACCTGTGGACATACGCCAATTTAAGGGTCATATTTACCTTTTCTGGTTTTCAGGAAAACGGTATATACAGTATTGCGGTGGTTATTATATTTGTTTGACCTTCAGATAATAACAAACCGTCAAGCCATCTTACTACAGATTCACCTGCCTTGAAATTCATTAAATTCAGTTTGAGGTAGATCCAAGGCAGTATACACTGCACGTTTGAGCTGCAGTTCGTTTAATGTTCTGTTACAAATCCTCTGAGCTCCACTACTGGAATAAATTTGTAAGGAGCAAAGAAAAAAAAAAAAATTCAGAAGTCAGAAATTCAAGTCATCTGAGGAGGTCGATTTAAATCATTTTTTGAGAAATTCAGGTCATAATTTTTAAACTGGGAGAATGAACTCAGTGGGGGGATGAATTGAGTGGAAGCTTTCATTCATGTACACATGTCGTCAAGTATAAAGTAAGTGTTAGTATAAAATTTATAAAGAGTTGATACCAAAAGCAACATAAGGATACCACAGTAGACTAAATTACGAAATTGAATAGGGACATTAAAAACATTAACAACAGACTTAATGTCTGGCTACTCAGTTCTAGTTTGTCTATGGTATATTATATCTTACTATATCTTCTTTGCCAGGAACATGACAGCTTACTTTTCTTTTTTTTTTCCAATCCAGAACTTTTCTCAGTTACATTTCCAGTTCCCACTTAAATAAATGACATCTCTGAGGGACACAGGAACTTCTACCAACAACCAAGGACTAAAAAGTCACAGGGAATTAGGAATCAGTCTAAATGAAAACCTCTGAAACACTTACATTATAGAATACCCCAGGCATTACATGTTTCTGCATTAATCTATTAACACAGTTGCAAGCAGTATAACGATTGTTTCAAAACTACCCATATTCAATCATTTCCATAAAGCTCATGGAGCCAGTGGCTACACTTTTTTCATGCTTACCACACTATGTGAATGGTACTCTGCAGGTATTAATGTACTGACAGCAACAGAGGCACGCAGTCACAGACTATCAAAGGTGCATGTTAACAGATTCACTTGAAAAGATCTTAGCCCAATTATTCAGTGTAAGTAAATACAGCATGTATTTCACCTCTATACTCTTGTTTAGAGTAGAGACTCTCCGCTGGTTATTTGAACAACATCTCTTTGAGACACAAGCAAACTAACCACAACTGCCTCAGCCCACAGCATACTAGCATTGTGGGAAAACATGTCACCCTATAAGTGAATAAATATCCAGAACCTAAGGCAATACAGCAGCTCTACGATGGAGCCCTCCAATCACGATGTCTCTTGTTGCAAAAGAATTTCAACAGTGCATTCCTCCAAGCTAATTTTCTAATTAAGTTCTATGAGAAAATTAGCTTGAAAACAGGGTTGCATATTTTGCACAACACATCACAATGTTGTGATTCGAACAGATACTTCGGATACTGCAGTCCAACTGAAATAAAAATGCTCATTTTGTACAACCATTATATGTGATCTATGTTAAATGAGGAGTCTTATGTCCTCATTTGGGAATATAAATCAATACCGAAACAGTAATCTCAGATCTAACGTGGGCACTCCCTCAGAGTATAATACCTGTAGGTGTTAGACTTGTTCTTTCTGCTTATAGGTTACATTTACATGTACTCAGTCACAATATTTATTTCAAAACAGCCAGTGGTCTCAGCATTACAAAATGAATAGGAATATATTTTTTAATATGCCCAACCATGCATTATACAGCTGCACACAGAAATTGCAATATGGCCATGTGCAACATGCAAATCACAGAAGCTGCAGTTTTTCGATAAAGGTAAAATGTGTGACAAACAGCATCATAATGAAGTACTGTAGTGCTGCCTACAAATCCTGTTCTCCAGATCTAAGAAGACATATTTGTTTGGTGCAGACCCCAAAAATGTGACATCATGATTTTATTTTTGTCTTAATGCAATGCAGAGCTATTCACTTGTAATTATAAGCAAAATACAGGTACTGGATCAGGACTCTGTCTCAGCAGGTACTCAATATTAAATGGGAATCGGAAAAGAAAAAAAACAGACAGAAAAAAAGACACTTATAACGTGGTATCAAATTGTTATCGACTACTAGATTTGTGGTATCATGACATAGTCCCTAGTCAGAATAATTGTAATACGATGTTTTTTCCCATACTGTGCAGCCATATTCCATTACTTGCTTTCCTCCTAATTAAAAACTCAGGAGGAGGTACCAAGTAAACAGTCATTCCCATGAATGTACAGACATGCATCCAGATAACCAACAATGCAAACAAATAAATGTAAAATATATTTAGATATAAATATATATGCAACGAGTCTGGTAGATAGGAATCAAACAAACGATACTGGATAGTTAAAGTACTGCAATTACACTGAAAGTCAGTCCCACCCAAAAATTCACGTGTGGATGCTTTTACTGTATATCTGACTCAGCCTTCCCATTATATCAATATACCAGAAACACTGTGGGAACACATTTTCTAATATGGCGCAGCAAGACAGACAAACGCCACAACAGCAAAGTCAAATATCCTTAATGCTCCAGCATGGTGGCTTACATCCACTACTGAAGCAGCGCACTGACCCGGTTCAGTCAAAACGTGTTTCAACTGTGTGTTACTGTAGCCACTCAGGCAGAGAGAGCAGCCATGTGCTGTCATAGGCAGAGAGCAGCCCTTCACAGGCATATCCCCTCTCCCCGCTAATGGTGGTTGTTGTGAAGCAATATCCAGTGGGAGTCGGTATGCAAGACACCAGTGTGCCATTGAGAATACAGTGAATGATTACTGTTTGCTATCAGCGTACATGCAGTACAGTCACTTCTCTTTTTAGGTCAAAATACAATGTATTTATAATGATGTTACGTTAAAAAACTAATGTAGGTATTACAATACAAATACCTCCATGTGCTTCAAAATGTCTTTAGCTTGAAAAAGACTAACAAAAATACGCTGCAAGAAATACAGCGTAAGCACCATGAAAGGCTACCACGAGAGTAAATTATGAATATAAGCTTACCAGATTGTGAGTGAACTGACCGCAACCATGAACCTGAATCTACCTGAAGTGCTTCAAATTGCAGCTACAGTACAACAAAGGTAACAATGAAGGTAATGGCATGATAGCAGTAATTCTTATTGGTAGTTCTTCTTCCGCATGTTGTGCCACCACTTTCAAACAATTTAAGGCTGCGTAGATACTCTGTCTTTACACTGGCCTAGTCATTAACTTTTAATATGAGATGTTTTCATTTGCTTCAGATGGCCTGTCATCTTTCCTTTGCACTCCATGACATCCATGGAAAAGATGCACAATGGGGTTTCATGACACATCCGGCTTCTTCTGGCAGCGCAAGCAAGACTGCTTTCAGTCAGTGGAAGTCAGTGAATCATACTGAGAGGAGATCCTTCAGGGAGGAGCGTGAGAAACGTGGTAAATAAGCCCAAAACAGACAAGATGGCAAACATACAGCACACACAAAAAAGTCTGATTCAAAAAGATTGTGCTAAATTAGATGCTTTTAAGTTGTTTGGATATTGCATTTTCAGTCGGGTCTTTAAAAAAAAAAAAAAAAAACATTAAGTCTTGGGTTGACAAAATGGTACACTGAGCAACAACCATTATGTATTAACCTTGCATGTCTTCTTTTGTCCTTCAACTTCTCATTCTCCACTGCACACTAAAATTTCCGTAGTCAGTATTTAGAGGCAGTATTAGTAGCAATACCAACATCAATACCAATACTTCCAAAGAACTCATTTAAAGAATTTGTTGAATGAAAGACCTGGCTGGTCAATTAAGTATGGGATTTGTCATATCAATTATCTCAGAGGTGAAAAAGTAGCTTCCAACTCTGCTTTTACAGGTAATAGCTTTTACCTGTATTAAGCAGTTCAGTTCATGCAGATTGGGTTCATGATGTTTAGCAATTCTGTAATTAGTCATAATCACGAATTTAATTAGATTAACCCTTTTCTGTTGTAACTATGCTACCTTATTATAACATTACACTAATGTGAATTAGATAATACTACAGAAATGTTGAATTGTCGTAATATAAAGATCAACAGTCAAGTTGCATCACAATAACAATCAGCACTAGAGCTGCATATTGTAAACAAATTATATTGGGATCATTTTGACAGATATTACGATTGCCATATGATTCATGATTAGTGAAAAAACTATTAAAATCATCAGATTGGGTCTGTACCAAACAAACATGTTTTCTTACATGTGTAGAATAAAATCTGTAGGCCAGGGCATCGCTGCAGCACTTCAGTACTTCTTTATAGTGCTGTTTTGTCACACATTGTACATTTATCAAAAAATTGCACCTTCTGCAATTGCACTTGGCCATATTGTGATTTCAATAACATTTCTATTAATTGTACAGCCATCAGGACTAGACTATTTGTGAGAGCTACATAATTTCAAGATTTCAGTATATATCTAAATAATAAACATATATTTAAGATAATCATAATTCCATTTTGAGAAAAAAATAAATAAATAAATAAACTCCCTTTCTCATTTCTAAAATGAATGTAAAAGGGCACCGGACAAACACTTGAAAATGTATGAGAGTCATCTGTTCAGTCAGCCAAATAGGGTAGGTAGGTTTGCACATATGGAACTGAAATACAAAGAATTTCACCAGTTTTGTGGTATAAAGATTAAATACATGACTTCTCTGAGGGACTTTCTTATGTAATGTTGGGTAATTTTTTAGAATACATTCATATAGATTATTATAGTTCTGTTTTCTTTCAATTTTAAAAAGGCCACTTTCTTATGCACTGGAATGTTTAATGCTAACCCAACTCTTTGCCTGTGGAGAGCTGCTGACAGACATGTCTACTGATGTGCTTCAACAGGAGGGTGTAATGCGTGGGAGGTTAGGATATCCATCCCAGTTCCATCTCCACAGGACAGGCACCTCCATCAACCAGTAGGCAGTAGCAGTTGCTGGTGCAGTGACAACGCCAAGTGTCTTTGCTGGAATGTACAAATGAGTCGGAGATAAAACTTTTTTTTTTAATCCATCTGTGAGAACAACCCCATCCGCGATCGATTAACTAGTGGACTGTGGGAAACACTGCAGAGTGAGACAGCCACCCTGCAGAGAATCTTCATCTTTCAATCAATACCCAAAGTGACCAAAGGTGAGACCTGACCAGTAAGATGTTCAGTTCAGTGTAGAGATGAAACAATATGAACATTTTACATCACGATTATAGTGACCAATATTATCAGTTATCAGTGTTATCGTGGCTCACAATGTTTAAAAAGTATACAACACAATTAATAATTTTCGCCCAGTCGAAATAACAAGCTAATACCTTATGTAAACATATGAAAACCATATAATATGTGCATTCACATTAACTCACTCACAGTCTTCTGTGTGGCATTTCAGCTTATGCAGTCACCCGACGCACAATTTACAAAAAAAAATGAAGAAGACAGTGATAGTATTTGCGTTTGTATTTGTATTTTCAGAGCTCAACAACTGACATTAATACAGAAGAATTCTTTAGTGTTTTCTGTTCAAACACTCTTACAACCAATTCAATGAATGCCGGATTTCAAATGAACAAATTTGTTGGTTGGGTGACAAAACTACGTAACGTGTTATCGTGTGCAAAGGGTGAATGGTGTAGTGTTTTTACAATAGTAGGACACACTGAAAGCTTTAGTTTATTATTATTATTGACAAGATTATAAAAACAAAATACGACCACACCCCTGGCACTGCCTTCCACCATGTCTAAACAAACCCATGTTGCATGCTGTGCCTGCGTCTGGGAGACTGCTGACTTTGGTTGGTATTTAATGTGAGTTTTTCAAAGCGTGGTAATTAAACATGGTTTTAATTATAATCAAAATTTAAAATGGTTATACTAACCTTCTGGAAGTTTACTGTGGTCTATCATTTAACCAGCAACTGTTTCATCACCTAGCTCAGTGAAGCCAAAACTGCATCATGCCAATGCCCCCAAACACTGTGCCTTGATATCCTGTCCATAAATATCATACGCAGTAAAGGTGGCGAGTCAAACCTTGTCAGAGTCTAATGCCAACACTGACTGTGCTTGAGGTAATGCCAAGAATGCAAACTGAGCTCTAGGTTACAGGGAATGAATGGCTTGGAACAGTGGCCTCCTACACCCTACGTAACACAGGAGATACTGTCATAAGCCTCTCAAAACACCTCAGTAATCGGCCACTGGGTTAAAAGCTGGTCGACTGTTCCACACAAAGGTGAATGTGAGCTTCAACAATAGGCTGGTGTTGAGTCCCAGCACCTTGGTATAAGGTTTCAAGGGGGACTAAACAGTGCAATTACACAGCAGTCAGAAAACACCCCAGAAACACACGGGGACATGGTGGCATAGCGGTTACCAAGCCAAACACTAGCCAAACAGCCTTCAGCATTTCAGAACAAATCGGGTCCACCGCCAGCACTCTACCACTGAGGAGTTAACAGTAGTACTCCAGTGACCTCTGACTCAGAGATGGACTCTAATCCCCTCGACTCTTCCGGCTAAACCTCCTGTCCAGTGGGTGTGTCTGCTGGCTTCAGGAATTCTGCTAAGTGCTCCTTTCACTCTCAATGATTTTGCCTGTTAATGGTAGCGATCCAGTGCCACCCCAATAAAAACACCTTCAAATGATCCTTTATAGCCTCTCAAAACTCCTTGCACATCCAAGCTTCAGCGGTTACATCGGATTGGTTGGGGTGTGTGAAAAGAGATGTGGTCTGTGGTAGATAGTGTGAGTCTCTCTGTGTGTTACACCCTTCTGGTGAAGATGTTCTCTGTCGAAAAAAAAAGGAAAAAGGTTGTCGTGACTCCATGTGTTTTAGTGGTAATACATGATTAAATGCATTCCAGTTAGCAGTTACATAGACCTCAGTTTGAAGGCAACTGGCAGTCCAACTAGGAACAAAAAAAAGACATGCAAAAAACATTATTGTCAAAATGCCATCTGTTACTGGTGCATTAACGGCAGCAATATTTCTCCATGTACAGCAGGGGGAAATGTTGGGAAGGGATGGTCCAATGCCTTCACCGTCACTCATTCTTTATTCGCTGGGATCCATCACCACCAAACATAATGTGCTGTCCTGGCCAAAAAAGGTCAAGATCTCAGATTGCACTGCGTTTTAATTATCATACTGGTATCATTTTCTGATTTCAAAGGAGCCATGTTGCCATGTAGGTTTCTTTCTATCTTTGGACATTTCTATTACATAATTTTAGATTACTCTGCATGAATGAGGATGAAATGAGGTTAATTCCCATCCCCACTGATATCACTTTCTAAAGCTTTCTTTTCCTTCTAGTCCTGTGAATCCTAATAAGAAGACATGTACCTATAAAAATATAATATCACATAAAATATGATCAACTTGAGAGTAATGTGACACTTAACTGATTCCTGTAGCTGTAGGCTAATACATTTATTAAAAGAAAGGTGATTATTACATATTATCTTTTCACGAATAGGTACCTGAACTGAAACCCTTTGAATAAAGAGTTTACAGATTGTATGCAGAGTGTAAGAGTCATCTATGCAAGATTACATATAACAATACTGCAAATGGGTTAAACTAGGTGGCTGTTATAATACGTCTGCACGCTGCCCAAGTATAGCCTATCTGTGGGAATCACTGACATCATTTCAAAGTGGATCCTGCACACTGAATAGATCAAAAACTGCTAGCTGCCATTGCTTCCCTGGAGATACTGTCTTCTTAGTGTGATCTAATTAGAGATTAAAAATAACAGCTTTTTTGCTGAATGAGTGTCACTTCACCACGTTAATGACTGACTTTTTTCATTTTTTTTTCATACTAACATTAATGCATGTTATAACTTTGTGTGAAAAATAGGTATCTCTAAGTTTCCAGGCGATGAATGGAAGCCTGCAGAGAAGAATAATGTTTGAGATGGTGACACACTATGGTGACTGTATAAAAAGAAAGCCTGAGGCACTGGGACCCAAATTTTCCCTGCTGTGTGCATGGTGATGCATTCTATAGCGTTTCAATAATGAATGCACACACACACACACACACACACAGAGCATCCCTTCACACTACATAAAAGAAGTTGAGACCTAAATCCTAGCCAACAGCGTATTGCTTTATTATGGTAAGATGAGACATTCACTCATTTTCTAAAATCAGACAGACATACTGTAAGCTTGCTTTCAGGAGTTTGTGTTGAGCAGAGGCATCTGTATCTTGTAAATTGGTACACAGTTCCCTCCAGCATGGACAGTGCCATGATTATAAGCTCACTTCTTCTTTCGAGGGCTACATGGGCCTCAGATAAAGCTGTGATGACTTAGTTTGGGTCACAGAAGTCCAGTCTTTTCCCACTTCTCTCACTCCTAAATAAGACATGGAAAGGCAGAAAGGAAGCCAGGAGGTGCTCTCCGTTCATAACAGCCTAAGCAAAAGGGGAAATCAGTCTTTATTTGCAAGTGAATAGCCTAGAGAGAAAAGGTGATATGTTTTGCCAAGCGCACCAAGCATTTGAATAGCTGAAGGTAACTGGTCAGGGAAAATGTAAATCAAAAAGAAAATAGCCGCAGAGTTTTTCACCATTATCAAGAGGATATTGTAGCTTCAACTATAGACATTTTATTTATTTTTTTAAATCAAAGATAAACTCAGCTATTCATCAACAATAATTATACACATTTCCTGCTAAAAGCATTACTTGAGTGCTTAAGATGTGATCAGTGTGTCAAGTAGTCTCGCCTATTCCTCGTAGATAATTAAAACTTTACAAAAACATTGACAAAGTCTGTAACACCCGGTCATAGGTTCCTTTTGTCCCACAGAGGAAACGCTTCAAAGAGGACAGAAGCCATATAATGCCTAAAGGTTTGCCAATCTAGGGTTACATATCCACAGGGATCCTGCGCTCACAGTGCTGGCCTCTTTTTTTTTTTTTTT
>NW_023340257.1:18765641-18767783 GCF_004916995.1 Morone saxatilis | reverse complement strand
GTTAATTAATGAATTTGGTTCAATATTTGCTGCAGCCCCTTTCCATTTCCAAGTGTAGTCCTAGATTC
This sequence comes from Morone saxatilis, assembly GCF_004916995.1. NCBI lineage: Eukaryota > Metazoa > Chordata > Actinopteri > Moronidae > Morone > Morone saxatilis. Next base: position 18,767,715 of record NW_023340257.1, on the reverse strand, counting down.
TATGGATTTATTTCACAACATGGTGACTACAGGTTATTTCCATGATTCCGACAATTATTTTCTCAAACAATTAATTAATAATTTTCTCTATAAAATCTTGAAAATGTCTCTGACAATTTGCTAAAGTCTTAAAATTGCTTGTTTTGTCTGACCAACAGTCCAAAGACCAAAGATATTCAATTAACTAAAAGCAACAAAATGTCAGCATATATATGAAAAAAATAATCTTTACCAGCTACAACATTAATGTGCACAGTAATGCATCAAAAATCACAATACAATAATAAAATCTAATATTCTGAAATGGGCTATTCTGTATACTTTTAGTACTTTTAATTTTAGGACTTCAAGTATATTTTGATGCTACTACTTTTATACTTTTACTTCAATAATATTGTGAATGTAGGACTTGTATTTCAGTATTTCTGTATTTCTACACTGTTGTATTGCTACTTTTACTTAAGTAGCCTAAAATATACTTTTAGTACTTTAAGTACTTTTTCCACCATGGTTCCATTAATCATATGCACAACAATTACAGTGAAGCAGTCATTCACAGGTAAATTCTTTGTTTTCAGGTTCCCTTTAACAATGCTCATTCAAAAATGTGTGAAAAGAAAATCACACAAGAAAAATGTAAAATTTGAATCTAAGGCATACAACATAAAATAGTTCAGAAGTTAAAATTTAGGAATACAATAATGTAAACTTAATGTAAAATATAATACTGTGCTGTGGTGAACCGGAAAACAGCAGTGAACAAAATGAATACACTTTTGTTTATATATATATATATATNNAGACACTTTTTTTTATATATATATATATATATATATATATATATGTATAGTGCCTTATTATATATATATTTGCACATGCACTTATGTGACAACAACCTGAAGCATAACATAAACACATTTTTGTCACAGAAAACAGCTTTATATGAATATCTCTTGAGCTTGCTGGGTCATTCTTTTTATTCTCTTTTGTCTGCTTTAGCGTATTTTTGAAACATATATAATACTCCTAAACACTGTGCTATGCTCTGTTTATTTTCCTTATTGTGATTATAGAGGGGGTTTCCCCAATGACACACTGGTTTCCATTGAAGCCCACGCACTATTTAACAGGAGGTCCTTCATTCCGCCTGTGCGGATTAATTCACGTGTGTGAGAAGGCTCGGCTTGTCAGTCAGACTTTGAACGGAGCACTGGCGCTCATCACTGCTAATCTCTGGCCATCAACGACGCTGCTGCTGCTGCTCACAGTTGTCATCGACCAGCCCAGAAATCTATAGATTAGGATGAACAGTTGCTGAGATAGGGCAGGAAAAAAATAAATAAAAAACCCAAGGGCAACAACAGTAGCGGGACCGAGCGGAGATTAAACGTTAGCGACTCGGGGAGTTGCGATGGTCCAGTTAAGGGATATTTTTCTAGCCTTGCTTCTTGTGGGCTGCACAGGTAAGACTCTTATTTGTCACTCACGCTCGCCTTTTGAAAAGAAGAATTGTTTGTGTTTCGCTCTGAATATCTATCCCTAGCCTGTTAATAGTGGTCAGGACCGACGGCATCCACTCGCCTCCCGGTCGCCCCTCTCCCTCCGCCCGCAGGCGCTCTGTTGAGCAGGTGCGGCGGTAACGGTACTGCGACTGCCGCTAATTAGCTTACTGGCGAGCTGGAGGATCTGTTGTGTTTAATTAAAGACAGCTTGCTGCTAATGTTGTTAACAGTGCCATTTTCTCTCTCTGGACACACACACACACACACACACTCTCTCTGTAGCTATATAACGCTGCTCTTTGCGTGACCAAGCCTGTTCGCTGACTGAGCGTTATTGTACATTAAATAAAACATGGTGCTCATGAAGGGCAGGCTTAAAAAAAAGAACAAAAAGCATATTAGTGTGAATGAAAATGTGGCTTGGGGATTTAAATTTTTTTTTATTTTTTTTTTTTACTGCATTTACAGTCGTGTTGGCTGTTGGTCTCAGCTTGGATGGGACGTGTTTGTTGTTGATGGGGAGTGATGCTGGGCTCCCTGTATTTGTACACACACATAACTGCACACACTCT
>NW_023340257.1:18754811-18765595 GCF_004916995.1 Morone saxatilis | reverse complement strand
CACACACACACACACAGCCCTCTGGGTTGAGTCACGGTGTCCCTGTTAAAGGTACATTGTGCAAAAGAATAAAACACGTGGCATGTCCAGAAGCACCTGTCAGTGTGTACAGGTGTGATGGCGTTGGGAGGTTGTTATTGATAATGGATGCTTGCTCGCATACAGTACATCTTCCAGGCACTGTGCAGGTTTATTTGGTACAATGATGCACAGCAAGTACAGCAGCTTCTATTCTGAATCATCTGTTATGTAATCTGATGCCGATAAGAGCTTTGAAACGAGATCCTCTAAGTTGGTAAAAAAAAAAAAGTGTCCTTATGTAAGTATAATTGAGGGAGTTTTGTGTCGAATAACATTTTTAATAGCCTTTGCACGCCCATTTTTAAAATTAAAATCCGTAATTTGACATGTGAGGGGCTTATGGTTGGAGTAGTACTCTCAGCTACACTCAGGATCAGGGCTGTCGTGGGATAGCCTTTTAATCCGTTATGTACAATCCAATATGTGCAGGGGTGTTCCTGAGGCAGGAGAGGAAAACGCAGAGGGAGTGGAGCCCTCCCTCCATTGTAATGATAATGCAATTTCTCTCGGGTTTATTGGAAGATTTTACGTAGGAATAAAAATAAAAAATCTGCGAGACCCTCACGATTGGATTCAGTCATCTCGTGCCATCATTTAACATAAGCATATTCAAATCCATTTGACACATGCATGCTTGTTATTTAAATATAATGTTATTTTGTTGCATATCTACTATACCAATTATACTTAAACAGACCATGGTGTAATACAGCATGGTGAATTACACGCTGTATGTGAACATCCTGAGAAAACCTGTTAATTTAATGGAGGCATTAGATGAGATCTTAAAATTAGGGTTATGGCTGATGTTTATATTTAAGTATTAAAGAAATCTGGTGATATCCATTTTTACATGAAAAAAAACAAACAAACATTTTAAGGATCTCTAAATGTGACTTGAGTATCTACTGAACAGAACATTTTATAGTATTAATAATAAACTTGTCAGACTTGGCAAAGCATGTGATAGTGACACAGTTCCTAAATGCCCTTAGACATACCTTTGACATTTCTGTACACCAGTTTCTTAATCAGCCAACCTACAATAACAATTAAAAAGAGTGAAAACAACAATTTATCTTCTTCTTCTTCTTCTTCTTTTTCTTCTTCATTAATGTAATTAGGACAGGAAGTAGTGAATTTGGGGCACTTTGACTCATATATAGTAACCTGACAAGCATTACCTTAAATTTACAATCATGTACAATAGAAAGCGGACAGTGTGGTTACTGATACACTCGAATATAGACAGATTCTTCATTTCACAACTGATCAGTCAGTTAACGTCCATATTCAGTGTATTTGTGTATCTTTAAAACGTGATAACTTTGAACTCATGCACCGTCCCTGAAAGTAGAATTACAATATTCCCTTACTGAAGCTGTAATGTTTGCAATGCTCTGCACAAATATCCGAAGTAGTGCTTTTATAAATGTCACTTTTGTAGGTGAATGCAAACCAAAGAAAATGTTAATCTTTTAGTAGAAGATTATATGGCGCAGTTGCAGTATTTATGACTGAAGTGAGCTTGGAGAGGGATTAACCATCTTTCTCTTTCCTTTCCGCTCTGTCTTTGGCTGCATGCTCTATGGGCCTGTTGAGCCTCTTGACATAATTATTAATTGATCCCCCTCAAACTGATAACTGGAATGTGGAAGAATTTCAAGAGCGCATTTCTGACAGAAAATGAAAGACGGCCTCCAGAAATCAAAGTGAGAGCGACGAAGCAAAACTGGCCAAGATAAGAGATGAGTTCCAAATGTCCTCAACCTGTAGGATTGATGGAGGGATTGCGTCTGTGCAGCTCACCATATGGCTCTCTGGAGCAGTACAATGTGGCTCTCCAGTCTACAGTAGGATTGTTTCACTCCAGCCTGCGTCACATCATCCGTCAGATCACGTGGGAATGACGACGCAGCTCCACGCCGCTCCATTTACAAAGCAAGATGGAAGCGCGGTTGTGACTGCAGGCCGACTTACGAGCGCTCCAGACTTCTTCACGTCTGACTTAGCTTCATGAAGATGGAAATCGACGCTGCCAAAAGCACTGGCTGCCAGTCCAACAGCTCCAACTCGATGAAGCGATTATTTCAGAATAGTGTGTGCACATCGTGTACTGCCAGCAGTTTCTTTTTTCCATATTTAGAAGTTAGGGAGGTCCAACCAAAATAGATTTCCCTCCCCACGTAAGACACAGCAATGTCGCGTTCTCTTCATATGCTTGCGTGACTGCAGCCAATCAGCGTACACAGCTACAAAGCTTGATTTAGTGCAAAGAGCCTTACAGTTTGTCCCTAATGAGGCCATTAATATCTGGGGTCAGCGTGGTCGTACCTTGCAGAGAGGCCGCAGTGGAAATGCATATGATTACGCCTGCTACTAATGTTTATTAGTTTATTTTTCTTGGTGATTAGTGTCTTTATTTTGTTGGATTAGTTGATCATTTCATTGATCGGTCTCTGAAATGACTGGAAGTGCCTGCCACAGCTTCTCTTTGCACACAATGATTTCTTCAAATAATAAGCAGCAGTAATATCAAACAGGTAAAACAAAGGTACAACCAGCAAATGTTTGGCAGTTTTGCTTGATAAATAACTCAAACTATTTACTGAGGATCAACATTATTATCAATTCAGTTTAATTACGTTTATATACATAGTGTGGTATGCCATGGATCTGCTAAAGTCTCCTGTAAAACATATTTCAGTGTTTGATTAAAACCACCACAGAAAACATGTGTGCTGGTGTTGGAACCAGTAGTGATGTCTTATAAACAGTAATGGTGCTGTCAAGTGTATTTGCAGACTGAGTGTCAAACAGTACTCTGTAAAATCGTTTTAAAGTCAGACAGACACATTTGGAGAAGGGTCCATTAGGGAGATCCAGCAAAAGATGGTAAAGGCCTGGTGTGTCTTCTCACCTCCATTTTCTGTGATTTTTGTTTTGTCTTATCAAATAACTAAAGCCGCTAACAACAGAGCAGCTTCTGACAGGCCACTGCTAAGCTTTAGGGGATGTTTATTGAACCAGAATTTGTTTCAGAATGGAGCTGATGATGGAAAAAGACAACTTCTGAAATGGGAGACAATTTCTGGGATACAACTGTCAGCCATGCGTGTTTTGGGTATTGTATCTATTCAGACTTGTAATTTTCAAGAAAGTCATATGTAACCGTGAAACAGTCGTTGAAATAACCGTTCCCTAACAGTCAGACTCTGGCCTCAGTTGTAACGCTTCCATATCTCATATACATCTTTTTTTATTTATTAAAATCTCACAGATGCTAAGGTTTTTATCCAGCATTAGGAAGCAGACGCAAGAGAGAGGCTGTGATTTTGTTCCAGTGAGGACTACTTGACTCTTTAGTGATGGGGAGTGGATCAGACAGATCCAGGTCTGAGAGAGTTGAGTGGAGATGCATTGCCTAAGGACGCAAAAAAGATGACATTACACGTGCACGTGACCCCGTGAAGCACTGTGGGACGAACATAAACATCCTTTCCTAAGGGTTTGCTCACAGAAGAGGCACAGGCTGTGATTAGAGTCTGTGGTGATAGCATCCTTACAGTATGTCCTGTGAGGGTTGAGTTATTATATTAGAGATTCATATTAATCAGCTTTCTTTAAGAGTACAAAACAGGTTAAACATAGCACTGAACAGAGAGGCCTGGGAGATGAGTTTGATGTGTATCTTGTACTGAAAACGTGCTTTCTGTACATGTTGCTTTTTAGCTGAACGTTTGCAATCCTACTAACTTCATACAACAGTACGAACATGCTAAGATCTCAGAGCTATCAGGAAATTAGAACAGTGTGTCCTTGTCATTCATCAAATAAAAAAAAAAAAAAAAAGCCCCCCAAAAAAAAAAAAAAAAAGGCCCTTTTGTTGTTACGTAACACGAATCAAAAAATATTCTTAGAGGTGCAGAAGAGTTCGGATACAACAAATGAACACAGTTGGATAGAAGAAAGCCAGATTTTCTACTGAAAGGCTTTTGCCAACCCAGTTATGTCACAGTGGTGATTACTTCAAGGCAAAGGCAGAAAAGCAGGGTTGACGTGGAGAAGTGTTGGAACGCGGCCCATGCCCTAGTAACTCCACACCGAAGCATCTCATACACAGTTAAATGGGTCGGACTGTACCAAATGTGGATGCAAAGGTAGTGTATTAAAGTGAGTACAGTTAATGGTTTGTGTGTGCGTGTGTGTGTGTGTGTGAGAGAGAGATCTCAATCTCAGCTGAGTGACCTACCTTTTCTCTAGCGTGGTGAAGTTGGGCTGCTCTGCTTCGTAGTTTTGACTGAAGCTATGGCGAGAGAAAGGGTGCAAAACCAAACATACGTGGATTGATATGGGTACAGGTTTGTACGGAAGGAGATAAACAATTGCTAAAACAGTATTTGAGATTTTCTAATGTAACATCCTAATTTAATTTACTGCTGAGCTGCTATCCAACAGTAGGCTTGCCGTTTTCTGTATATGCCTAGTTTACAGATCTTAATTCATGAATCCATGTTGAATGTAAAGTACCTGCTGGTATTTGAGGCAGAGCTGGTAACTGTCCAGGCTGGAAAGAACAGACACATCCTCCTCATCCTCCTCCTCCTCCTCGACTTCCTCCTCTTCCTCGGCCACTGAGCCCCTCTCTGACATGCTACTATCAGTACATTCATCCCTGCCTGCTCTTCCTCTCTTCATATATAAAGAAAAACACACACAGAAAGCAGCACAATCAAACTACATGGGATTATTAACACGATTCAAAACTTCACTCCTCTTTTGAAAAGCTCACCTTCCTGGATGTTTTATCCATTTCCAGACTTTCATTGATCAGCCGTGCCACCTCGCTCTCCACCCCCTCCTTCTCTCGGCCAATCAAAAACCTGCAGCCGAAAAACGGGGAATCAATCGAAGCTGTGAGCAATCATCGCGCCAGACAGTTTGCCTTGTAGGTAAAGCACAGGTGTTACCTATAACATTAATGATGGTATAGGGAGTCATGACAGAGCTGGCACGCCCAATACCTGCACCCTGAAACTGAAGCAGCTAAAAGAAATTCAGCTATCATTCATTTTATTACTTACGCCTGTCTAAATGCTTTTCCTACTGTGACATATTTTTCTGCAACAAAAAGTCCCTCTAGTTGATTGTGTTGTCTTTGCACACTAAGGCAAACACTAATATCTCACATTTTGGAGGTGTTGGTTAAAGCATCCCATGCACAAGTTTTATTGCTTGAAAATCTATTTTGGAAAAAAATCTTTTTCAGAGGACAAATAAAAAGCTCATGTGGGTGTCATGAAGAGTAATTTAAGTTAATTAAAAGATTTGTTGGCATCCCAACCTACAACCTCAATTTTTTTAAAAAGCTGGCAGACAATTTTAAACACGATGCTTGGGAAAATACTGTATATGATGTGTGGGCTAAAACATCCTCGTGGCCCTTTAAAAACATCCTGGAGGAGAAAATATATATTTACCTTGCTACCTCTGTTTCATCTTTAAATAACTTAAACCCTGCAACAAACATTTAGAAGTCTGACTCTGTTGTTTTTAACTGACAAATCAAATACGGATGGACAAAAATGCACTGTAATACCTCGCCTCCAAATCACTAATGAGAACATTTACTCTCCCAAAGTAGCAGCAATTCATACAAATAATGGGGAAAGACACCACAGCACCACCAACACTGCACTGACACATGCCAACTTACTTGACGAGGCCCGATGTATTCTTGAGGACTGTGGCTGCAAACAGTTGGGAGACTCCAACCAAACTCACCCCGTCCACCTCCACTATCTGGTCATTCACATGAATCCTAATATACACACACACACACACACACACACACGGAAGACAATCCCATGTTATTAGAGCCACACTGAGTCCCCAGTAAACAAGAGGCTGATGCTGATGTACCTTCCATCCTTTTGTGTTGCTCCCCCTTCAGTGACTGTCTTGACAAAGATTCCCAGTTTTTCCAGTCCCTGGTCGGCTCCTACACCCATTCCTATGATACTGATGCCCAGCCCCTCGTCTCCTAAGAAAAGATATTAGTCAACAACAACAGTAGTCATATGAATTATTTATCTAACCCAACCACTGTCTCAGAGCTATGCCACAAAAAATGTTTTCCATGATTCTTTACTTTTCTTTCTTTGCTCTGAAACACACATGGACACCAAAGAGACCAACAGTAATGAAGACAGATGTGGGAAAGAGCAGCTCAACAGATGGAGATACACACCCTTTTCTATCTCCACTGGAAAGACATCCATCCTGTCTACTCTCTTCTCCAGCTCATACTCAGCCGAGGCAGACACAGGGTCAATATCCTCATTGTGTCTGTCGTACTCTGCATTGGAATAAGTGCAGTACACCTGAAAGACAGCATTCAATATTACGGTTTAAATCACCGCAACAGCCTTAACTTATGTCAACACCGACGTCCGATTTAGAGCTACTTAAAATACTGTTTTATGCATTGATAGCTGGCACGTATGTTCACCATACAGCAGACTGTAAAGAGAACCAACCACAGCTATTAAAACACAACAAGAATATGTTATGTATGTAATCTGGGAGAGTGGGAGAGAGATTCAGGAAGTGCAGATTATACTGCACGAGCATAATAAGATTACAAAAAAAATCCAATGTACACACACACACACACACACACAACTTCCATGTGTCAAGTATTACACTGACTACTAACAAACAAAAGTTAGTTATGAATTGAGCCAGATTATTGCCGTACACACCCACAGGAATGTTTTCTGTGCCTTTATATGAAAGGAACTCTGAGCTGACAGCATGAAGCATGTGAGGTCTTGCTTTTCCTCCTCCTCCTCTAATGGATTAGAAACATGGCTCTGGGCTATCACGTCTCCTATATGGATTCACCAGCTTTAACCGGCAGTCATGCAAATCTACAATAAAGAGCTTCTGTAAGTGCATGAATTTAGAGAAAAGTTACCCTGCAGCTGGCTGTAAAACGAGAAATGAATGTTGAAAGCCCAAATATGTGTGAGGTTTCCTTACCTTGATTGGTGCTGAGGAGAACCTGACCTTTCTCTTCCTTTCAACTTCCACTGCATCCTCATCCTCATCCTCATCCTCCTGATCAGCCACTTCAGGCACGCCGGGAATTTCCTCATATTCCAATAAAAGCTGTTGTTGGGAGTTTTCCCATTCCTGTCCTGGTGATGGTGAATGCTCTGGGTGAGGGTGGGATTCCTGCTCGTACACGAAGGCCTCGTTCTCAATCCCACAGATAACTGCAGCTCCTGTCTGGTCCTCTTCACCTCTTCCTGCATCGTGTTTTCCATCACTGCCCTCCCTGCACTCCTCATGCTTGACCTCCTTGTTGGCATGCTCCTCCTGCAGCTCGGATTCAGTTCTTTCCTCCTCTTGACTTTGTTTGCATTCCTCTACTCCACCTTTCCTCTTTCCCACACTGTACGACTCAACGTCCTCGTCAATGTCCTCCTCTTGCATCATGCCTCCCTCTTTCACTCCTGCATGTGTCTTTTTCTCCCTGTAGTCCCCCTTTCCTGTTGATTTCCCAGCCCCTGCAGTGAACTGTCTGCTCTGCCCCTCCCATTGTTCATTCACCTGCCGATACTTGTCTCTTCCACCTTCCCTGTCATCCGTAGTCTCTCTTGTACATGACATGGTGGCTGATAACTCCTTCTGGTGTTCTTCTGAGGGAACAGCTGGCCTACCGTCTCGTGCTCTTAGTTCCACTCCGTTTTCCAGCGTATGTGGTGTCGTTTCAGCACCGGACTCTACAAACACATCATCCACGAGGTCCTGCACTCTTTCTCCTGCAACTTTGTTCATGTGCTTTCCCCTCTCGTCGTTAAGCCACTTTCTGGCCTCCTTCCGCTCCTTTTCTTCTTCATTCTCATCGCTCTCTGACGACTCGTTCTTCACGTCAACTAGTTCTGCTCTCACTGGTTGCTCAGGGGTCAAACAGAGGTCGAGAGTTGTGCTTTCCGCCCTTTTTTCCTCTGTTTGTGATCCTGTGGTTTGACCATGTTTGTCAGGAAAGGAGGGAGACGTGTTGGACGCTTTACCGGGGCCATCTGATACAATAGATTTAAAGGGCCTTGTCTGCGAGGCCTGGTCTGGCAGCTTTGGCAAAGAACTATTTATGATGGGTAGGTTTATGGATTTGTCTTTATCAGAGCTATCCTTCTCCGTATGCTTCAATTTCCCACTTGTCTCTTCTTCTTCTTCCATCTGACCTCCTCTCCCCTCTTCTTCTTCTTCTTCTTCTTTCCCATCTGCCATCCCCTTGCCTCCTTTTGAAACCTGCCCACCGCCACCTTCAACCTCCATCACCTTGGCCTCAAACAACCTCCGGGTTACAGAGAACTTCTGAGCCAGAGCAGCTCTGTCGATGTCCACTATCTCCTCCGATCTGCACGGTTTATCTTGCAGAGAAGATTCTGGAGGAGAAATGTTGGCCACGGTGCTCAGAACAGACGAGGAAGTGACGACTGAGCGTCTGGATCCAGAGAAAGGTGAAGTTTGGAGCTGGGGGCTAGGATTATGGGGAGGAAGGAGGGGTGTGGAGCCAAAACTCTGCGCCGAACCACCTTCTTGTTTCAGCTGCTGGCTGTCCATTTGCAGGAAGATGTTGTCTCTGATCTTGGTCCCCCTGGTGCTGTGAACCCTCCCTCTGCTGCCTGTGCTGGCACTGGTGCTGGTGCTGGTGTGCGACATCATAGAATCTGACAGGCTGGTTGGCAGCCTGGTTGAGTGAACAGCAGAGCGTTGGGCAGCAGCAGCTTTGGTCCCTGGTTGTAGGCTGCTCCCAGTGTCAAATGAGCACTTGATGGCGTGGAAGTCAGACTTGTAGGTTATCCTGTGCGGGGAGGCACTTCGGCCTTTGCTGTCCGTCCGCATCATTTGGGAATGGAGGTTCTCTGAAGGGAAACAAATGAAAACTGGAGGAGCTGAGGATGAAGCACCTGGGCAAGTGTCGAGCAGGTAGATAAAGTTTCAGGATTTGCTGATACAGTGGAATGGCAGCAATAAGGCAATAAGTATGCTGGGTAGAAGGGCTGGTGTTTTAAGAGGTGGCTGTGTGTGTTTGATGACAGCAGGTGACAAAAGCAGGCTCTTGTTCTGGAAACTTCATTGTCAACAGGTGGTCTTCAGAAATTAACTCACAGCAGGAGTCTCCTGGAAGTGTGGTTTGAGAAAAGGCAAAGGCTGATTCATTGAGGTGAACTGGCACAACGCAGCGGGTCATTAACGCAAATTACTGCAGAGATAAACTACCAAGTAGCTTTACACTTGACTAACACCGGTCAATGCTTCAATCAATATCAACATGTTTCAAGATGACTTCTCACACTTACTGCGAAATGGGAGGATTAGCGATTGTCAGCAACGTCAGAAATAAGATAAAAGCGTAGCCATCAGTCGTTTATTTTACAGCTACTTAGTTAATTTGTTTGCAGGAGCAGTGAAGTCCTCTGGACAACCGCTGCCTTCGCGTGCCGTCGGAAAATGTGCGGATTGAGCACAGCGGCGTGGTAAATATCTACGCATATTTCAGTTCATTTTAGTCAGGGTGCATTGGCATTATGCGACAAATTGGAGAACTGTACCTTTCATTTCTGTTTATTCAACTTGCTAAGTTAATTAGCGTAACCTAACCTCAATTTAATTCCTTGTGTGTTTTTTATTCTCATCACTGTGCACCCTTACAGTACACCACAACGTTAGTCCTGTGTTCCTCGGGGTCTAAAAATAAACATTTGCGCCATAAGCCTCGACGCTAACTGCGAATAAAACTTCCACACGGCACGCGTTATAGTTGATACAGCGGTTTACGACAGCATTTGAAGGCAGCAAATCTCACCAACCTGGCCGGAGTGCGCGCGCAGTTAAACGTTGGGTTCAACCGGAGTGACAACCAACGGTCAACCGAGCTGAACGACCGATACCTCAAACCAACCGCAGCTGTGGAGCTTGTTCTTACCGTTGTTCGTACACGGTGCCACGCAGCTTCGTCTTACCCTAGAAATATTTGTTTGCAGTCAGCCGGCGCTGACGGCTCCCTCGCTGTGATAAATACAGACAGATGGCGACTCATGTCTCTAAATACTGTAGATGGATTATCCCCCGGTAATCCTGTGTAAACTACTCCAGTAACTGAAACACTGACGGTGAGGTGGGTACCAGCACTGGGGCAAGTTAGCCCACATTTGGAGGGGCCAATTGTTACATCTGTGCACTATAATTGATCCATCTACACTACACCAAGTCTTGGCCACTGCTCACTATAGCCCGTCAAAGTATTGCCATTGGGTTAAATAAGCATTTCTAGTAAGTGAGGAGGCTAAGATAAAGCCAGCTATCATAAGGAGTACTGGTTTTATTGCTTTGTCTCTCCATAATGGCCAGTCAGTTACATTTTGGCATCCCATATCCTACTGTACTTGCACTCTACTTTAGTATCTTACGCTGCTATAAGAAATGCAGGTCATTGCTACATGCACTTACCTTTACCTGTCTTTCATGATCAGTGCCAGTGCTGTCATCTGCTGTGAAACCGATATCACTGGTAACAGAGGCTCTCCTGGGCTCAGAGGTAAGCTTTGTGTGGATATTCACCTGTGTGCATGATGCAGGTTAGTGCAGTCAGCCAGATCTCCCACTATCTACCTGTGTGTGTGTGTGTG
>NW_023340257.1:18752098-18754711 GCF_004916995.1 Morone saxatilis | reverse complement strand
ATTGAACCAAATTCATTAATTAACCAAATCAATAATCATTTTGTTTTAATTTAAAAAAATTTTTTTTTCAAATACTAGATTCAGCCCTCAAAACCAGACGTGGAATTTCTTCGTTGCTGTAGAGTGCAAACTCGATAATTAAAACCCCACACATTCCCAGAAATATTTGGACGTGACCTCTGTGTCCTCAGTGGAAGCTACAGCCCTGATGACAACTTTAATGATAAATGTTATTCACGAAAAAAATAATTTTGCAATCATGAATTGTCAGGGGTACCAATTAGAACTTTTTCTAAGTTAAGTTAATATCTTGAATATTTATCTGTTGTATGCATTGTCAGTACCTTTACAGATAACCAATCAACTGTAATACAGTTTAATCTTTAGTTTATAGTATTTATAAACTACAGATTATGTATTTTATCTACAGATTTATGTCATTTATCACTTTTATCAAATAGTGTCAAAGAGTCCAACATTATATTTGAAATACAGCATGGAGAAGTTGTGCCTGGAAAAATGTACAAACAAAAACCGCAGTCATCGCCTCTTCATACTTTTATAAAGCACTGCGGTGAGTCAACTACTCCCCCTGACCCCCCTCAACCCCACCAATGACCAAAGAGAGCGTTATGCAACGCACTTTTATTCAGGCTGTAAAGTGAATGGTACCTGAGAGAACAGAAAAAGCTGTTTGCTTGCGCAGCAGGGAGGAACCGTAGCATTTGGCACCCTGAGAGGATGGTTTGCGTTTGATTTGCACAGCTGGCCCGCATAGAGATGCAATGGGCCAAAATTTAATAAACTCAAATCAATCTTTGGGCTGGCTAAAAATGTATTGTGGTCAAATCTTGCACATTTGCTGCAGCCCATCCTTCTACAGCAATTCCCCCCAAACACACCACCACAGGGAGTGTGACCCTAAAAAATGTTCACAGACACTCCTCTTTTAAACACCCGTCTACTAAGAAGTGACTAGAGAAAGAGGGGGAGCAGTGAGGTACACTGGGTGGGTTTATGGTACTGTGGGGGGACGAAAGGAGGGAGATATGACTGACGTTTGTGCTTCAGCATCGCAGATATGAAAAGCATGACTCAGCTGATGACTCATACATGTAAATGCCCACCGAAATATACTGTAGTGTTTTATTCAGTGTGTGCTGAAGTGAAGTTGAAAAGCTGATGTAGCTTTTTTTTTTTGGGTTATCTTAGTTAGTGTAGCCACTTAATAACATTTTAATTTCCCAAAAAATTCCAAGTGGTTTCTTTTAAAGAATAAAAATGGGGATACATTTATAAATCCTTCTGCTCAAGTAATTATTTATGGTTATTAAATTTCGCAGGTCCCGACAGCCAAATTCCTTGGTGTTAATTAATAAGAGGCTTAACTGGAGACATCGTTTTCAATTAGTCTGTAGAAAACTGACAAAATCATATCATCAGACAAAATCTGTCCAGCGGTTTAAAGGTCCAGTGTGAAAGATTTAGTGGCATCTACCTGTATAGTTGCATATTGCAACTTATTGTTATTTTCAGGTGATCTTACACTGATGAAAACATAGTTATAGATCCTCTTAAATGTTACACAGTGGACCTTTAAAAGAGTTGTGTTTTTGACTTTGTGGTAGTTTTATTTCTCTCCCGTGTGGCAGTATAGCTTTGACAGCCACTTACCCTGATATTCTTCATAAAAACTTTGCTAAAAAGGAAGATTTGTACTAATTTATCACCCCATGAGCCATCAACTCCATTTTTGTTAAACAGAATATGCTGTCCATTTGTGGTAAAGCACACATAGCACGCTCTTTCATCTACTCAAATCACCCAGAATCCCTTTCAAAACTTTGCCAAGATTAATTTGGCTTTACTTCTCATGTTTGGTCACAGCAGTAATAGCGGTGGTAGTAGCAGTGGTAGACTGTACATGCTGATAAATGTAATCTCTGTTTGTTTCAGTCTCCTCAGTTACAGTGAGTATACAGTCATATAAAAAACATGTACAACCCTCTGAAACTTCAAACGTTTGTTTCATTACCCACCAGGCTGCCTGAAGTTATTTTGTGCTCTCTATCTCTCTCTCTCTGTAAAGTATATATCCCTCTCTTTCTCCTGCCTCCTCTCATCCTCTTTCACCCATTAGAGCCATGACCACACATGCATGCTCCCTTGAGCTCACGCCTACATGCACACACACGTGCAGTACATTTACATCCACTTTTGCAGTGTTAATTACTATTACTACTACTATTGAGTATCTTTCTACCTATGAATTAAGTCTAACTCGATCATTTGATGTGTTTATACTGACCATACTGTTAGCGTATTTCCTGGAGGTGATACACGTGAACATCCTCCACTGTGGGAGGTTTTAAAATAGCTTCTCTTAGCTCCTCCACTACTGTAACAGAAGGCAACATACAGTACTGGTATGAATATTGGTTTCTGGGTCATGGGAGAAAAGTAGAGGTTAACTGTGAAGGGAGGGGAATGCATACTGCATGTTTAGTGGACATCAATGGGCTAACAAGAAAAACAGGGAAGCAATAACGACTGGTTAGTGTTGTTTTGCCAGGAACCTCTTCCTCCCACTGTTGCAGTGTACATCACATAATC
>NW_023340257.1:18736624-18752062 GCF_004916995.1 Morone saxatilis | reverse complement strand
CAAACAAAAACACACTGTGGTGTTATTGTGGATCAGCAGGGTGGTACAAATGCAGCATCATGGTCTGACAAAGCAGTCGATTTCTGAACCAAGCTCTTTTGTATAGCCAGCTTTCTCATCTTACCATTTTACTTTTTGCCAGCGGCGGATCCAGAGAAATATTCACATGGTGGCAAGAGGGTGGTATTGAGACTTTAAGGGGTGGCATAAATATATGCTGATTTAATTCTAAACAATCACATATATCAATATTTGCTTGGAAAAAAGCACAAAAAAGAAGATATTTAAACTAAAATATATTACAATATTGTAGCATATTTGTAAAGCAGTGAATATAAATTTAAAAAAAAAAAATTCATTTTTTATTGAACCATAACAGATCATTAAAGATGTGTTAATGTTACTTTGTGTGTTGTGTTATGTAATTTTTTTAATGAATCTATATTAATGTGACACCAAACTGGGTGGCACCTGAGGTAGGAAGACAGATTTTAGGGGTGGCAGCTGACACCCCATGCCACCCATCTAGATCCGCCCCTGCCTTTTGCTACATGTGATGTATTAATTTTCATAAAATAAACACAGAACATTCTTATAAGTAGCCCACAATAATCAAAAAGTCACAAGTAGAGGCACAGGTGACCAAGCTGCTGGCAGCTCTTAATTCAGCGCTCTCAGTCCAGATGAATGACTCTGTGAAAGGCTTTGAGAAAGCTTGAAACACGGCTCCGTCATTCAATTATCACCTTTAGTGCAGAAAGACTGAGCTTCCTATGATCTCGGGACTAAGGGGTCCGTATCAGTTAGCTTGAGTGGGAGATGGTGTTGTTAGACAGTGGATTCATTGTCCTGAAAGTCTGTCCTGCAAGGCACACAGGGCTCCTTTGTGGACTGCAGATATTAATCTGCGTAGGCAGAGATCTGGAGGAGTCTGACTAAGCTCACATACAGCCGCACACATCAGTACACACAGAGACACACACATAGTCACTCCAGCCATATGCATATTCATTATGTAACAGCAGAAAGAGAGGATGCAGTGTCCAATGCCATACAGACTCCCGCATCATAAAGATGTCATTCTTTTGAGATGATTTACACAATACATTCAAGCTGCAAGCTTGTCGTCACCGCTGTAGACGTAAGGTGTCATTGCCAGATGTCATTGCAATGCTCATCATCAACAAGTACAAAGAAGGCTTAGTTCCACTGATGGTTCAGTGCCAGACGGCCAGACCAGTGACAACATTTCACCTCTGCCTCATCAGCATAACCCAGAATGCAAGAAAAATATTCTCTCACCACATAAGGACAGTCAACTGAGTCGCACAAAGAATTCAATTGAATTAGAAGTCAAAAGCAAATTTCTGAACAAAAACTGTTTGGAAAGGGAGTCCCTGAAGGGACATTGTTAACACTTTTGTTTCCTAAGTATTGAAAATGTTCTTCTGGTGGAGTCAAATTGCAAAGTGCACCAAACACAATTTTAGGACGGAACTATAATTGCTGAATGAAAAATTACAACCCAATACAAGAACAACCACAAACTGCAGCAGCGTCACAAATTAGGGTTGAATCAACATCTTTGTCTCAACATAATTAAACAATGTGTGCATAATAAATCTATATATTCTACTGCTTTAGATTGTATGTGGTTGTGTTATTTTCTCCATCCCCTGTACATCTGTAATATGTTCTAAGACAGTGATTTTCAAACTGGGGTCTCGGGACCAACCATGGGTCCCAAGTCCCGAGTGGGCTGTAGGGGGTCCCCAGCAAAAGGAGGAATAGAATATTTGAACTTTTAACACATTTTTTGGAAGTTTTAAGTAAATAAATAGGTTATTTCCATTGATTATTATTCATAGTGACCCTTATTTGATTATTTACTGACTACGAAAGTTTTACAATCTTGAAACCTAAAAAAAACTCAAGACAAAATCCTCTAAAATCGGGGGTCCATCATCTAATGTGCATCTATTGTGGGAGTCCTTCACATAAAATATTGTTGGGAACCCCTGTCCTAAGGCATATAAATTAATGTGTGAATTTAATCTAAATATTTCAGCTTTCAAAGTTCTTTTTCAGTTTTGAATTAAATTGCAAATACAAACTGAGTCAAACTAACCAAAAAAGATGCAGCTGTAAAGATATGTTGGATATCTGCTGCCACCTAGGGATACAAGAACACTGAAGCATGGAAATGGAGCCCTAGATAAGACAGCAACACATCCTTAAGCAACTACTTTTATGTAATGTGGTCTTTCTGACATGTGGGGGCAGCATATCTCTACTTTAAATGTGCTCCCCTCAACAGATTTTCTTATTGCTTTTATAATTCATGCATGGACAGTGTACAAATGCAATTACGAATTAATGAGAACTAATGTTGATCACTTTTCTACTGTAAAAGCGGTGTAATTTAGAAAATAGAAGATAATAGATATTCATCATGTCCCCATGGTGTCTGGCCCCAACCTGACTGTCTGACTCTGACCCAATACTCCAGCTGGATGGGAGGCTTAGCAAACCGGCCAATGCAACTGCAGTGATATTTATTATTTTTGGTGTGGTTTGTGTTTTTTTCAGTTTCTTATGTTGTTTTTAGGCAAATGTTTCCCCTTGATTATTTTTTAAAATCTCACCCTCCCACCTCAGCAATTTGCATCTCATTTTTCAGTGTTTATTTTGTGATATTTTCACACTGTTTTTCACACATCACTTGTGTCTATGGTTTCTCACTGTGCAGATACTAAATCTAAACTGGCAGTGGTAGTACATGAGGCTGTTTACATTAATATATCACTGGTACTCCACAGTATATCACATAAAAGTAGTTGTCTAATCCCACTCTTGAGGCGGTTTCAAAACTCAATTTTCATTAAATTTTTGACTATCACTTATCTCCTGAATCAAATCAAATCCAAATTGTTGAAAACAATTTTAAAAAACACCACAATTTTAATGAAATTAGATAACAGTGTCAGTAAATGAAAATTAACTCTATTTTTAGTCCCTTAAAAGTAATGTGACATGCTCTACAAACAGACATTGCCATCACACATACGCACATACACTATGCCTCATTTACACACCAAAATAACAGACAAATTATTGTAACAGAACCATGAAATATGCCTAAATTACAATCTCATAACGACTTGAAATGAGTTCAGCACAGATGTTTCATCTAACCAGGTGGCAAAGAGCTGGCTAGTGTTATAAATCCATCAAAACACAGGCAAACAGCCTCCTCTTCAAATGCACTTGTCGTTATTTATAAAGGGTATTAACAATTAGAGTAACAGGCTCATTTTAAGACTTTCACTGCAGACTACTCAAACATCCTGTAAACCGAGCTTAGCATGCACCATCTTCTGTAATGTGCAGTGACAGTTCGCATCAGATCCTCGGTCTTTCAAGAAGCCTGTCACTTTGGATTTCACTCAAGATGTATGACAAGGCTCTAACATACTCAAACCCCATTTCAAACCCCGGACTATGCAGAATACTGCTCTCAGTCATCAAACTGCTTTCAAGATGCTCTCTGCAATACTGAAACACAGAAGAAGGTTCAAGTAAAAATGCATGAAATGTAGGATTGATCAGAAGGATAATCCTTTACATGTACAGTACAGATCATCAAAAATACATAAGCTATACACTAACAAGTAACAAGAAATATAGAAGAATCATTTTATTTGAACTAAAATAGGTAATTGCTTTGCTTCTATGTGCACCCTGATGTAATGTAAGTGCTACAAAAATGAATGTGTTATTTTCACTGTATGTGTTAGTACCTATACTTTGGGACTATTGGTGTTATCAGGTGCCCAGTAGGAGCCCACAAATAAGAGCTGGGCTCAGTGTGTTTGTCCATTCAGTCTTACTTTAAGTGTTTTTTTCAATGTGCAGTGTTTATGTGAATAATGTTATGGCCTCGACAGCCCTCTGGAGTCCAGCAAGACTGTTATCCTGCAAGCCAACCTGGAAGTTAACTCTGCCACGGTTCATTGGCTGCAGCCCCCACTTTAACTTCAGTGGGGTTTTGAATGTGCCTTCGGATTGATGCTGAAAATGAGGTTTGTGTTTAACACAGGCAGATAGCAGCTAAAATACAACTGAGGTTGCATTTGTTTCACTAATGCTCAGAGCATAGCAATAGCACTATGCCTATGCTAGCAAATCTTATTCTCATAAATAGAAAAAAAATAAAATTTGGAGCACTACAGCAGAGGGCTGAGTTGAATTGAAAAGAGAATAGGCGAATGGTGCCTCTGTCATTCCCATTCTGTGTTCTGCAAGCCTGTTCTTGCACTATTTAACTTTGGTTTCCGACTGCCAGGAGCCAGAGCAAAGGGGAGCCAGCGGGGAATGCTGACAGGCAGCGACGCCATAATGGGCACCAGAACCAGAACCAGGCAAATGAGTAACGTAATCAGGCTTAGCAGCCTCTATGAACATCATAACAGAGGCGAAAAGGAAGTTGATGGAGGAAGCTAGGAAGAGAAGTAGAGAAAGTGACTGAGCAATCCTAAGTAATGTAATCATCACCCAAATCACAAAAAATACCAAGACACACTTACTTGCTCTCTGTACAGTAAATATGAAGCTCCATTCAGCAGCCAGTTAGCCTAGCTTAGCACAAAGACTAGAAACAGGAGGAAACACCGTCCAAACGTGTCCAACTGTAACGTGGGTTTTGTTGCTGTTGGGCAGAGCCAGGCTAGCTGTCCGCACTGCTAGATGCCACTAAATCTTACACACTGGTCCTATATCTTATTAAAGACATTCCAACCACATTTCATTCATACCCTAATTTTCCTAATCATGGCTCAAGAATGCTTATGAGTCTGAACATTTCTGGACATTTAAAGTCTTAAATGTGGACAGCTCATTAGCTTGGAGGCTACTACGTGAAAGACAAAGTTGACAAAGACACATGAGTTTAATACTGTGTTCAATGATTTCTGTTCTCTAATACTGCTGGGGTTTGAAAAAAGGCAGCTAGCCACCCTATTACCAAAGCAGACATAAATTACATATGTATGCACATAATGTATTAAAGGCACAACAAATACTGTTGTAACATACTGCACAATTCTGCATTCATACATCATCCATAATTAAACTCTTTTAAATGGCACGCTGTGCTTTTATTATCACTAGAACAGATACCATTTAATCATATTTAGACCCTGGGAGAAGAATTTATTTGTTCAATAACACACTGTTTGTTGCTCTTTATATTTCAAAAGCAAGTTGCTTCATGTGCTAATACAATATTGCATTACTCTGACACCTGAAGTCTAACAGGAGCTAAGGGCAGAGTGGTACCTCTGGCATTACTCTCATTTTGAAGTACAATATGGACTTCAAACAGAATAAGATGGACTTTGAAGGGGAGGTTTTTTTTCCTTTTCACTTCTATTGATTGTGTGAAAAAGATAAGAACAAAGACATTTTGCCTGTTGCTCATTTCCTTTGACCCCACTCCCAATCCACAGCCTTTCAATCATGTCTTGTCTTTGCTTTTTATCTAAAAGTAAGTTGAGAACCTGAACAACTTTACTCCTACACCTTAATCTGAGGTCGGAAGTGTTTTAAGTTTTTGTTCAATATCAAAACTACAACAAAGTGTTCACAACAACAATCTCAGTGTTAATGATTCAAGTTTAAGTTAAACTGAATGTTTAAAGCCCTGCACAGGAAATGTGTCTACGACAACAAGTTAAAAAGTGGGCAATCTGGCAATAAAAAGAGTGAGATCTTATGAAGAAGACTCGACTTGAAGAGGTTGATATATAGCAACCCCATCGATTTTCAAGCTATTTAAGAAACATTGAAATCATGAAAGCATATGCTATCTTTGAAGTGATTCCATAAAATTTTCATGCGATTCTTCATTACCCCCTCTATCATGTGGTGAGAGGGTGGTGGATAGAGTAAGTCTTTACAGTAATCTTTCTTTTGCACTTTGAAGTGATTGTATTCTATTTTACTCTAGTGACTGAGATAATAAGATCCTAAGCATTAATTTATTTCTGAATTCAACTTTAATGTCATATGGCATCTATCTGTTTCATGGCTGTATTTCTGTATTTGACTGTGTGTTTGCGCAAGATTTCTTGGCAAAAAGTTGTTGAGATAGTTCAGCCTGCGCCAAAATGGTGGACCAACACCTAACAGACCAACATTGCCAAAGAGCCACGGCACTTGCATGGCTAAAAAAAGAATAGCAGAAAAAAACAAAAAACAAAATAAACATACCAAAAAAAAAGGAAAGGAAGTTGGTCCCCTATGAGAAATAAAAAGTCCTATAGTTACATGTCAAAATATATATACATTTACACACATACATATCTAAAGAATACAGAATTTGTCGGTCTGGGATGGCATGAAAAGTTAATTTATCAATGTACTGTATGTGAAAAATGTCTCTGGCAGATGACCCTGTTTTTTGACCCTTTTCCAGCTTAAAGTAGAAAATGTCTCTTATCCAAGAATGACGGCTAGGTTTCATCATATATTTTGGAATTACATGTGTGAGGGTGACTCCAAGTAAGGAAATAATTGCAGATGGTTTGACAAAGGCTGAGATAATTTGTGAAATTGTTTTCAAAACCTCTAACCACAAATTGTGCAAATCCAAAACATATGACTATAGGTAGAAGAAGATTGACAACATCAATATCAGACAGGTTTGAAAGGATCTTAAGATAAGAATCTTACATTGTATCGGCTCATGCATAGCAGAGATGGAAAAGGAGCGAACCTGACCTAACATTCGACCCAATCCTCCTCTATTATTTTATTATTTGAGATATAAATCATCCTCATATGGTGGTTCAATACCGTGCAGTGAGATATGGTTTGATAGTGGATGAGACTACACAAAAATAGGATAACACCCTTCATAGTGGGCAGTGGGGTCAAACATTGGTCAACTGGTAGCTGCTGGTACATTGTGGAAAAAGGGCTTTAACATTCAATACTGCAAACCTGTAAGTACCTGAAGAACATATGTTTGGGAAGACTAAACTTCTTTGAAAGTTGTTGCTGATACAAACTGTCAAGAAGAAAATATTCCATCCATCAAAGTAAAGGTTTTTCAGAAATTCGCTTTCTTGTCGAGTATAGATCAAAGGACAACACTAACTTAGCGCTGTTCTTGTCTTCTGTGCACTCAAAGCACTTTACGTTACATGTCACATCCACACACATTCATGGAATAACGGGGCAGAGGCTACCATGCAAGGTGCTAACTGCTCATCATAAACTAATAAATCCCACTCACACACTGATGGCACTGTATCGGGAGCAATTTGGGGTTCAGTATCTTGCCCAAGGCAAAGCTTTAGACATTCAGAGGATCACCTCTGCATGAAGAGCCGGGGATTGTACCACCAACCTTCTACTTAGTGGACAGATTTCCAGCTACAACCAGCAGCCGGCTAACTTAGCTTAGCACAAAGACTGGACACAGGAGGAATCAGCCTGGTTCTGTCCAAAGGTCACAAAATCCACCAGCACCTTTAAAGCTCATCGATCAACACATTATCTGGCACATATTGTGTAAAATCACAATCCTTAAATTGCATATCCAGTATGACACGAGCGCTGTCTGAGATCATGATGTTCTCCTGTGTTTTTGGGTGTCTTGGAGATGAAGAATTAGACTTCTCTTGTTATACTATCTTGTGATGAGATGAGAATCAATAAAGGAGCATCAGTCAAGACAAACAGTGCATAACGATGGCAGCCTCCTGGTTTGATACTCTGTAATACCTGTCTTCGTGCCCATTTCACTCTCCAAATGGTTCTCGTGTCGTGGTTTAGCTCATTTTTGACAGAGAAGATACAAGAGTGCTAATTAATTACACTGTCTGATGACTCTGCTGCCCGCATGTATCCACCTGGCCCATTAACTTTCAATTCAGGGAGTGGATTTTTCACACCATTTCCACAATTAAAAACATCGGGACATATACTTCTCAATTCATTCTGCTGACATTTCTTAAAATTGATTGCCTTCATTAAGCTATTAAATTGCCTCTTTTAAAAATCAAAAAAATTAAATGACCCCTGCAATAGCTAGTCAATGCAGAGCCCTTTTATTAAGCTCGTTTGGTGATGCTGCAGATTGAAATTAGTGAGTCCTCATCAATTCAATTCTTGCCTCTAATTTCTGTCTGAGCTCAGACAGCGTTCATATGCATGTCGCTTCTGCCTAATTCAATACATCACAAGAGGAAAAGACAGAACTATCACATTGGGTGCTTTCTGCCAGATAGTTACGTTTGAGTCATGGTTAATACACAACAGAACAAAGAGTGACATGAAATACGTCAAGTGAAAAATAGCCCAGCTGACGAGCCTAAATTTAGCCATTGCATAGTTTTGTGCTGCCCATCACTCACACAAGTGTCTCCTTTTTCATGAAAGAAAAGGCCAACCTGATTGTGCAGGCAACCTTTGCAAGGTTACATGAGCTGTCATGTTAAGGGCCACATCACTTACAAAATGCATTTTCTTGCAGTGTTACAACAGGGCAGCAGAGCAGATCATTGAAATTCAGTAAACATATTAACTGTGTGATTACACAGACCCACAGGAATATATAGGAAGACAAACAAAACAACTGGCCTGATTATTGCCCTCTACCTACTGTAAGCAGCAAATCCTTACATACACCTACTAGGTAAATGCGTATAGATCACTGCTACCCCCAGTTTACATTTGAGACTCTGTCTCTTGTGTGATGTATTAGGCCAACAAAAATTTTAAGCTTTATTTTCAGGCTCATATTAAGTTATGCTAATTTTATTTGTTATTATTTCATATCTTTGTGCTTTAGGTGAAAGCTGGTAAAGCTGTTAGAAGACCACTGCCATGTTTATTTCTGCAAAAAGTTGAACAAAGGGAGATTCAGATTAAGTGTACATGTCTAACCTGGGCTGAGTACAACACTTCATTTCAGTATGCCATCACATTGTAGCAGCAACTGCGTTCAGATAGCTAATGGTCATCACTGGCTATCTCATTAGCCTAGCTACAACCATAATCGCCCACTTTGTACAATAAAAGCACAGAGGAGAAATCTTCCTTACTGAGAAGTAACACTCCAGTTGTATAGGGGGGAGTTTAAGGAACCTACATGTCTTCAAATACAGTTCCCACAATGCTTTTGGAGATATAAAAAGGAAGTTTAATGTTGCTAAGGACTGAATGGGTTACTTTGAATGGGTTAGTTTTTTAAAATCCTACATCGTACCCATGGATGTACAACTATTACTGTTTTACTTTGATACCAAAGAAAAAATTCTCAAGCAAGTTCTGGAGTTATAAGAGCACCTTATTAGAAGTTTCCTAAGTGGATGTATAGATTGTTATTCGAAATGGACATTGAAGATAATTATATCCTCGGAAAGTATAAATCATACTGGATCTAAAAATGTGTGTTCTTGTGAGAAGAAGTATCTACAATTTTTGACACAAATTGCTGCAATTAGGCGCTAAGGGATTTAAAGTACTTTAATTGCCTCCGTGAGCTGCGTGTCACAGCCATTGCTGCTGCTCCAACCATAGACCATCTTGATAGGCGGGCCAAATCAACAGGCCAGACTACAATAACTTCCTGGATCTAGAGGACCAGCGCACACCTGTCCCCTTCATTTCAAGCAGTGGGTGTTTCCCTCCGCTAATGTTATACGAATATAAGGAATGTGAGAGCGTTACATAATGACTGAGCACCAGTAAATCGGATACATCCTGGCATTTCATAGCTGCTTCTATTCTAAGATGGTGATCTGTGTTATTTTAATAAAGATGCCTGCTGTGCAGCATTATTGTCAGCTGGCAGCTGCTATGGACTGGGGCTTATAACATATAGCCTTGATAGTATGATGACAACTTGTGTTTTTAAGGTGAGCATGACCTGTCATATGAATCAGCCAGCAATGGCTTTGTTGTATAAATGTTTACCTGTTCTTTTAGCTGAGTTACATAACAATTTCCAAACATATCAGGAAAAAAAACCCAGAAGCTCTTTATCACATCTGTGTAGCTGGCTTTTTTTTGTACAGTTGTCAAGTTCCTTTACCTTCAGCTAAGTGAGGATTAATTAGCATAAACAAGTAACATGCAGCATCTTATTTTCTGCAAATGTTTAGCCAATAGCCCCAGGACTTGAAGTGCTATGAGTCATTTTAGTATTTACTGTTTAGAATAAAAGACCACAATCAATAGAACATAAACACACACTTCAACTCCTAATTGTCTTTGTTATGCTTGTGCATGAGTAGTTATCAGTGCCCAGAGCTAGACAATATGACTGGCAGCGCTATGCAAGCACAGACTTCTTTTTCATAAATTTTATGATTAATACAGACTGTGTTGTAATCTGGGAAAGCATCCTGGCATGAAGGATGAGGATTATATATTTTTCATCTCAGAAACTAATTGAAAAGGGCCATGATGGTGCTGTTATCACTCACGTCCCCAGCTGAGTTATGGCCAGGGTGAGATATGACTGACAGAAAAAAAGGAGACTTAATGAACAACATGTGACTGTTAAATAGGCAGGTGCTGGATTGTCGACCTGGACATGTTTTAATACAGATATCTCGTATTAGTCAGTATTCAGCCATTCAGATAAAGTGATAATACCTGCAGTCTGTTGCAAGCGCTTTGTCATGGATGAATGAGCAGGCAAAGTCATTCTTTTGCTATAACGCATGAAATATAATTCCAGTCCAGTTACAGCTCAAGGAAATGTATCCAGTCCTATTTTAAGAAATTATACATTTATGTTGGAAAAACTATGTTTACATTAATTATACATCAAATAATATAGTCATTATTTGGTTAGTGGGACATTTATTTAATATACCTTAATGATATGGTAAGCTAGTATTATTTTTATATCATTGATCATATCATTGATCATTTCACAGTTATAGTTGGACATGACCTATCACCAGATTCTCACCTGCAATCACTGCCCATTTTGTTTATTGGAGCGAGCAAGTCTGCACTGTCAGGGTCTGAATCCAAGTCTCTGCAGTGGTAATCAGGTAAGTGTTTTGCCCTTGTATTACTCATGCACCCATCATCCCAGATTCTGAAGTAAACTGGAGTTTCTTGCAGTCAAAACAGATCTTTGAGTACACCTACGTTAATGAGCTTCAGCATCCACTGTAAAAACAGATTTCATTTAATTAAAGAATGTTGAAACTGATTACATCAAACTTTTTAATTAAGGCTCACTACATTAAGTAGTAAGTTAAATATAACAGTCTTTGTTCTAGTGTGAAAACAAAATACCTAGTAAAAAGTTATGAATCAGTATTTTTTCTGTAAGTTAGTGTCATTTAAAATTACTTGTAAAAGCGGCTTAATCAAGAATTTCTTTTAACCTAAAAAACTGAGTTGGTAATACTTGATGTAATCAGTTTGATTTTTTTTTTCATTACATTAACTTATCTGGTTTTACTGTGTAAATAACACAGTGTTTGCCAACAGTCTGTGCTTGTAACTCCTTAAAGGAATAGTTTGTTATTAATGGAAATATGCTTATTTGCTTTCTTACCAAGAGTTAGATGAGAAGATTGATACCATTCTTATGTCTGTACAGTAAATATGAGTTTGTTTATTAGTGAGCCTTTGGGTGTTGGCAGGCAGATTTAGTTAACTTTTGATAAAGTCAGGCTAGCTGTTTCAATCTTTGAGCCAAGCAAAACTAAATGGCTGCAGCTCCATATTCACCGTACAGACCAAGGTGGTATCAGATTTCTTAGCTGACTCTCAACAAGAAAGCCAATAAATATATTTCTCTTAATGCCGAACCGTTCCTTCTTCCAATTAAGCACGATATACTTGCAACCCCTCACCACAGGTTATGACTTGTGTATGGACATGAGTTTGAGTTATTTCATTGGAAGGCTTTTTCATGGCCTGAAGAGGTGAAGATATCTGATATTTCTTGAGAAAAAGGCTAAAGATTAGAGAAGATTAGAGAAGTTTAGAGAAGTTAGAGAAGAAGTATATAGAAATGAAAAGGATTTGGTGTAACAGGAATACTTGTTAGATTTTATTTTCTTCTTGTTACCCCTCAGATTTATCTTGACCAAACCCTTGTTTAGGAAACACATACATAACAGAACTTCCCTGCTCTGGTTGAATGAAGCAGTGTTTTGTATCCAATGTAATTCTGCCCACTCAGCGCAGCCTTAGTTGTAAAGTAATTTGCAGTATCTTTGAGTACAGTGTAGAGATGAAAGATACTTTTGAGAGCTTGAGAGCTTCAGTGTGTCTGGGGAGGAATATAAACCATTTCAGAATAATAATGTGGGATTTGTGACTAACAGTTTTGCAAAGTGTCGTGTAGCATTTCGATATTCTGTGAAGCTGATTGTACATAAACCCACTTAGGCCTGAATCTCTAACTTGCAGCTGAGATCATTGATAGTTACAGATAGTTACAGTGACTTATACACAGCAGTATTTAAAGACAAGTTCTGAGGCAGACGTTAAGTAATTGGCATATCAATCATCCATGAACCAAGACAGATGAGCAGCCGTTTCAGCAGAGAATAAAATGGGTATGTTGGCTTCATCATTATTTCTCACAGTGACCTGTTATCTCACACAGAGGAAATATAAAGCAGAATGCATCCCCAGCTGAACGTTCATTGATGGTGTGTGAGCTATAGTGATGGGTTTTATTAAGTTCCACTGAAGAGGGAAGAGCATATTTAATTCAATTCCATTTTCTCACTTAGTGTAGATTAGAACAGGTTAGCTCATCTTCTCTTTGTCAGATTCAGAGGCAGAGGTATAATCCTTATATGCAATTTGAGGGTTAAATAAAACGATTCCAAGTACTGGAGATGAAAAATCTGTTAAGAATGTATTTTAGACTAGGCTAGTCGTGTGACTTTATACATTGCAATGTTGGTTTGTCCACTACTGTGATCCAGCAACAACTGTAAGATCGATTGCCATGAAATTGTGTACACTACATTTGTGGTCCCCAGAGGATGAATCCTACTGACTTTAGTGATCCGTTGACTTTTACTCTAGTGCCACCAGGCTGACATTTGTCTACTACTACTACTACTATCAAATGGATTGCTGTGAAATTTGGTACACACATTCATGTCACCCTCAGGATGAACTGAACTTTTAACTTTTGAAACTGACAACATTTTCATCAGCCTCAGCTGTACGTTGTGTTTAGCACCAATTGGTGAATGTTCCAGCATGCTAACACGTTAAACTAAGATGCTGCACATGGTAAACATTATACCTGCTAAGATCAGCATGTTCGCATTGTCTTTGTTAGCATGTTAGAATGCTGATGTTAGTATTTAGCTCAAAGCATGCATGCATTAAGTAGACTACTGCCTCACAGAGCTGCTAACTGGCTGTGGATGCTTTTTTTTATTGCTGTTTTGTTTCTTCGCTGTGTGCCGATGTCTCATATCTTGTATGTGCTAATATCGAGATTATACTAATCTTGTGTAGCCAGATTTATCTCTACATTGCTGTGTCAGCGATGGATAAAGGTCTGGCTGCACACATCAATCTGCAATAGGATGAAAAATCACTCTGGCTTGTTTGTATTTGTTTAAACCAATCCCAGCAGTCTTGGGCAGATCTAAGCCCAGGATGCAGCACTGGTGCCCCTGCAAAATAGAGTTGGGTGGAACTTGTTTTGGTGGAACATTTGCATGTGAGTAGGCGAGAACAGGCATTCAATTGACTATATCCCTGCAATAGAAAAGGAAACAGCTCTTAGCTTGTGGTGCTGGGTGGTATGACCAAAAATATGTATCTTGGTATTTTAAATATATACAATATATACATTTTTCGAATGAATGGGCCTTTTTATAGTTTTATTCATTTTTTTGGTTGCTTATTCTACTGTTGGGAGTACATAGAACATAAAAACATTTTAATGTCAAAATGTATATACTGAAGGCTTTGATTACTAAAAGGTTTTCGCGGCCTCACAAAATGATACAATATTAAATTATATAGTACCGGTATGTGGTATATAACATATGAAGGGATCAAAATGCAAGAAATATGTTTTTATTGCGCAAACTTAGTAGTAGTAAAAACAGAAATTAAAAAAAAAAGATACAGCAGCCAATGGAAGGCCGAGTCTATATCATGTGAGTCATGCTTATACTGAAGAGGGTAATCAAGCCAAACTGTTGTGCATCATATACTTTTTTACTTGTCAATAAGAAATTAAGTAAAGGTCTGTGCTTCTCACTCTGTATTTCAATTAAGATAGAGCCCTAGCTTTCTTTCTGAATACAGCAGTCTTCATATATATTTAAATACGAGCAGCGATGAGATCATGGTGACTTACCAAAACAACATGTTTTAGTAGTGTATCGCACCTCATCAGTATTAATCTACTGAAACGTTTGATCAGGCCTAGCCATGTGAAAATTACTACTGAATGGAATAATTGTACAAACCTCCTTCATACCATTGCAAATAGGACCTAGGAAGATACTGTTTTCAAAGTAAAAGTCAACCCATGTCCTGCAGCAACATCCACTACTTTATCTCACCTTTAAAGCCTGCCACTGGACATCCAGTTGGAAGACATCAAACCAAAGGTCAGGGCGAGGATGAGTAAGGCAGTATCTGGAGGCCAGTCAGAGGATGAGAGGGAGGTAGAGAACTGAGCAGAGGGCAGTGTGGCTCAACATGACAATGTAGATGACCTCCCCTATGTTTGATTAAGACTGTTTTATTCTTCTTAAGGAAATCAAGGAAATGGAAAATGTTTTGGGAAATAAAACTCATGAAAAAACAGAAAGACAACAATTAAGTATTTAGGAGGTTACTGTTGAGAATAAAAACACAGAATAATGTTGAGCAATAAAACAAAAAAGGTAGTTTGTCAAAGGTTTATGGGTGTATGTTTTGACTTAGAACCCTCCTTTTGTTATTAAAATTCAAAGAAGAATGTTTTTTTCTAACATTCGTGTCAACACAGATGGAGAGGGTAGTTTTTTTGGTCTAAAACTGAATTTGATAGAAAGAAGAAGTTAGAGTTTGTCGAAAAGTTATATCTTTTTTAAATAAATGCTAATGAGTGTGCAGTGTTCCCTTTCTTTTTTTCTAGTTAAAATCGTCATCATTACATTTTTCAAGGGAAGATACAGTATGTAACAAAATCTGTAATTTTATTCAGGTAACAGTGTCGCCTGTCAATGGTGCCATATCCCTTTGTTGAAGGATGAAGGATTTTAGTCAGCAGACTTCTGGATCTTAACAGAGGTAGCAGCATCTCAAATGGTTTTGGAGAAACACTGATTTTTCAGGTGAAACTGCATTATCTATCTATCTATCTAGCTATCTATCTATCTATCTATCTATCTATCTATCTATCTATCTATCTATCAAAACCCT
>NW_023340257.1:18668284-18736524 GCF_004916995.1 Morone saxatilis | reverse complement strand
ACATATATATATATATATATATATAATATATATATATACATATATATATATATATACATATATATTGTGTGTGACTGTATTTCAGTCAGTGGTGTAGAGGGAAAAATATTCTTTAGAGGTTTAAAATATGTTATTATTCATGTCTTTATTATAGCACAATGAAGTCTTGATGTCTACCAGGGGATTATGACCAAACAGCAGAGTTTTAGGAATATTGAAAATATGTGAACACAATTTTAAAACGCTTAATTAGTGTGTGCTCAGTCACACAGTGCAGCATTATACATGATGTTATTCTGACAGGCCTCACAAGAGTTTATTTTACTGACATGACAAACATTATGAGGCCAGCATACCAGGACAGTGCATGTTGCTAATGAAGTATTTCAATAATTAAGGTCACTGTGTAAACACAAGCCATCAGTCTCCCCTGCTTGTGATTTGAATAATTTGGTGTGCAAATTAGTTAATGAAACAAACTGCATTGACTCATCATACTGTATCTCATTTGAAATGTGGCCTCTTTTCATTTAACGATTTGCTGTCTGGTTCATACAGTGTGTAGCATTGTACTTTTGATAGGAACTTATTGTGGGTCGTCACAATCCAGTTCTTCTGCACAGAACTCCTTGAATATTTGCTTTACACAGTGTCAGGATGAGAACATTCACCCGCATTCACCCACTGCTCTACTGTCTAAGGCGACTGACTCATTCACTACATTTTGCTGCTCTTACTTTCGGGTGGTCACTGGTGTGGATCCTCTGCTTACAGAACGTTTCACATGCCTCTTTGCAGTGCACTACAGGCCTAATGACACACAAGACTGCTGGGCTCTGCCTATGGAGACACAACCGTAGTGCTATGACTATTCTTTCAGTAGTATTCTGAGCTTTACACTTTACAGCAAAGCTGCGTCACCACCCTCTTTAAACCTTTTCTAAGGGTATGGATACATCAGTTGAGCTGCTACAGTGTCAAGGAAAAAAGGTCTTTCATTTAAATGGACTCATTCTCATGAACCCTGTTTCACACTGCCCACTTGCATTAGCTGATGCTGTAAATGTATGCTCTGAATATACTGCATTTTAATTGAAGACAGATCACCTTGAGTTGAATATGTTTCATCCTGTGTGGGCACTTATGATAAAGACGTAAAATTGCGAAAGAAATGACAATGATGACATATATATTGTGTATATATCTGAAAATGTTATTCTGGGAAATTATACTGTACATATACAATAATAGAAAGCCCACAATGGTCTGTCAGAGATGAGTTATGTGATTGGAAACCTACCATTTATGGTGCAGCACTCCTCACTTGTGAAAAGGATTGATTGGTAAACACAAATACTTTGTTTGGAGCATCTGTAGAAGTAAACACAAAATGAGTACTAGTGTTCACAGTGGCCTTGACAAACCACGTAAATATTTGTAATAAATGTGGCACAGGGCTTTTGTTGCCTTTCCCTATCTGTCTTCACATGTTATTGTGGCTCTTGACTATCACCCATCCAGCTTAACAAATAAAATGACCCCCCCCCAAAATAAACACAAACCAGTCTGATAAAGACTTATAAAACCAGTTTGATTTCAATTTGTAAATCATATACAGAAAGAAGTGTTGGTATTCAGCCTTCAGTGGAGATTAGAGCATTAGATCATTCTTATACATCTTAAGTATTTTGTTCCATTCAAGGTCACCCGAAGCTACGTTCAACCACAGCACATATCTCCCTAAAAACAGCTATTACTCATAAAAAGATCTTACAGCTTCAGTTACAGGAAATCAAATGGGTTTAGTAGCTCTATATACCAGAATCACCCCTCTTTCATTTACCCTTTTGGAATCTAAAGTCTAAAATCTGTTGACTACCCTGTAAATCTATTACTGTAAATGAACACACATGTTTTTACTAGCTCATCCCCCAGAAAATGTAACTTTTTGAATCAAACACTACTGTTAAAATGGCCCTGCTGTAATTTATTTACATTCAGATTTACATTTTGATCAGTGAGACAGTGGCAGAAACTTCAATCAACCAACAATATTTGACATTATTGTTCAACAAACCTTATGTTCTGGTAAGCAGCTTTACTGTAGATAGAGAAGAAAGAAAAAGGCACATTCAAGACACTGGTCTTTGGTAAATTTGTAAATTTGAAAAACTTTTTAATTAAACTTAACTCATTGAAACTTGCCTAATGTACCCTTTACACCAACAGAATGAAAGAGAGAGAGAGAGAAATAAAAATATGAGACCCAATTAAGCCTGGCTAAAACACTGCTTTTCACACCTGATGAAATCCTGTCTGTTTTCATAAAGACCCTCATACTGCAGTTCCTATTCATTTATTAAATAAGGGAACTTTTTAAACACAGGGGAGGAAAAGTAATCTGTAATGCCTAGACTGGTGCTCGATGAGGTGTGTCTTCCGCACAGAGGAACTGATTTAAAAAGTGAATAACAGTAGCCTTATAAGATGGAATGAATTATTGAATTGGATTGCATATTGCTCTTTATTTGTTAGTTTATTTATCAGGTACAATACAGATAAGGATGGCTACACTGGAAATGCAACAGTTGTAATGTATATCTGGAATCTTTCTGAAGCTAATTTGCTGTCCTGGTTAGGTTTTAAACTAAAAGAAGGACTGTGTATAAGTGGAAAAGCATTGAAATACATGGCTATATCACAATAAATCACTGTGCCGTCTGTTTAGAAGAACATAGGAAATAGTCAAATTTGGTCAGAAAGTGTTATAAATTGAAAATATAAAAAACAAATTCTCAAAAAGATGTATGCTAATTTCACAAACTATCAAGAACAATAGAGCCTATGATTCTGTCTCCCTTAAAGACCTGCTCATCATGACAGACACAGTACAATACATTGTTGTGTAGTATTATCATAACAATGGAAATTTACATTCAAATTAGGACACTATAAAGCCCACTTAACAGTTTACAGGCTCCTAACTATCTAATTAAACCATCAAATTAAAGCTGAAATAAAAACTCATACTGCTGTTTTCATAAGGCTTAACAGCAAAATGTAAAAAAAAAAAAAACATAGGAAAAGAACAAGATTTCAGCTAAACTCGAATTCATAAATCGTTTTCACTTGAGGATACAGATTGGTAATAATATCTTGTCAGACATGTTATCTTCAGTTTAGGGTCCTTGAGTGCAAATGTTTCATCACCTTTGTCTTTAATCTTGGCAGAGAGTCCTTCCAGAGGGCTTTCTGGATCTGAGAGTTCAATTATAGCTGTAATGTAATCTGGGGTCAAACAGTCATTGCTTCAATAGCAGTCAGTGAAATCTATACAAAATCAACGACAAGCCAGTGGAGCAGATAACATGATAGGATCTCTCTTGTTAACTACATTGAAAGCCTATTGTTTCTTTATATATGGGAAATTAAAACTGTCTCCGTTGAAAAATTATATATTTTTTTTAACTGAATAACTGTTTTGAACTGACTCACCAGGAGTTTTGAGTGTGTGTTTAGTAAACCAGTTCAATAGAACAGGCTGAAAGACATTAACCTTTCCTGTTTTCAAAACATTTGCAGTTTAAAAAAAATATATATTAGGAAGTGATTGGATGTTCCTAAGCCATATTATTGTCTCTTTGATTTCAGTAATTGAAAAATGAAATTATTCTGATCTGTGAAAGCATAGTCTTAGAGACTAATTTGCGTATCCAATAGGATTACAGATGATTGCTACATGCACTGTCAAGGTTAAAGCATTTTATTGGATTTTCTGAGGTTTGATTCTTGCTTAGTTGCTCTTTGGTGTGTATTTTGCAGTGTAATCATTGGAACTGAACAGCACAGACCTTCAGTATTGGCTTAGTTTATTTTGAACTGTGGAAAACAGCATATAATTAACTTACTTTTGCTTTATTGTTGAAATTTAAGTGCCTGACAAGATGAACTAACACTCACACACGCAGATCAAGAGTCAGGCTCCTTATCTTAAATCTCCGGGCAGGTTTAGTTCCTGAACAGCACCTCTGGGACTTTGCGATTTACTTCAGGGTGACTGCTGCCGACGTGGGCTTGAGCCTACATGTACTGCAGGTCTTCAGAATAAAATGGCCTCTGTCCCACCAATTTACAGTATGTGTCACATCCTTCATCTGGATTTTAGAAGATAGACTTAATTATGGGATTTTTCTGCCTAATTAATATGCAAATGTCTCCTAATCCATGTGCAATTTAATGCTATTTGGAGAAAAGTGTTGTAATGTCCCCAATCTGGACTGCGTTAGTTTAGAGTCCGTTCTATTGCTTTGAAGCACCATGCTGTCTATTTTTCAACATTGCATCCATTGCACTTACATGGCTTTTATTGGTAAAATAATAAAGGGGGGGTTCCATGTGTATTAATATGACGTTGTTACTGGTATTATGGTATTATCACTGATTTCACTCTCAATCTAATGTGGAAAATTATAGGCATGGTGTTGTTCATGAGCAGCAGGTAGTCCCCAGCCATTCGGCTCCCAGCAGAAATAGTCATGGACAGTTTGATGCTAATGATCCTGGCCCTGCATTATGCTGTTCAGTCTACTGTATGTAGGTATTTTCAGCCAAGCATTCCAGCTGTGCTAATAATTCCAGTAATGCATAGCTAACAATACATCACCGGTTGCTATGCCAGAATGTCACCATAGAGCTTTGGTCTGTTTTTTTTTTCTTTTTATTTGTTATGTGCTAGTTTGAAGGAAGTAGCCTATTGTATTCAAACACGTGTTAGTAGGCTGTTGTGGCTGTTCCCTGTTGTGATTATGACTGTGTCTCAGCTACTCATAATCATGATCAAATTATTATATATTAATGGTGTATTACCCAGGGGTAAACAGGCCTGTAATCCAACCTACAGTGGATACTTTCATACAGCTCTCCAGGCTATAAGCTTTCGGATGGCCCTGGGCAGTTTGACAGGGGGAAAGATAATCTCCCTTTACAAGTGGGAAGGAGAAACTACTGTGGCTTCAAAACATGTGAAAAACATCCCTATCTAGAGGCAATGCTAGTGTTTGTCCCTTCTGGGCTACTGTAGAAAACTGGCGGATCAACATAGTCTCTTATTTGACATTTCCACATTCCTTCTTTCCTTCTTCTGGGTGGGAGGGACTAAGACGCAAGTATGGGAAACGTGGATGCAATTAAGCTTATTAAGTTAGTTTTATGCATAATGGTGTATTTCTGCCAATAGATCCACCGTAATGTTACACACTGGACATTTAAAAAATGATCCACATTCAGTCAGCTGTGACTCGTGAAAGCCACAGTTGAGATTGTGTGAAAACTAGCAAGTGAACAGAGAAGATTAAACTGTGTGCTAAGATAAGATAAACAACTGAACTAAAAGCTAAAAGTAATGAATGAACAGTTCAAATAGTTAACTAAATGTAATGGATAGTTAGCCCGAAATAGATATAGGGTTGAAATACCTAAAACTATAGAAAAATGGTTGAACTATTCAGTTTTAATAGATAAATGGCTGAAATAATTATCTAATAAATGGTTAAAATGTCAAGCTTCAGCATTACTACTCTGGTAGTTAAATTGTATGAGTAAAATATGGTAACAACATAACCTTTCATATAATTAACAATTCATTCTAATGATCACATTAAGAACATGACTGGTGCACTTGAGTTCAGAATCAGAATCAGAATCAGATTTATTGTCAGGGGTTTTACACATAGGAGGAATTTGTCTTGGTGCAGTGGTGCATATCTGACTGTGAAGGCTGTGGGGTAGGCCTGGATCAGACAGAAAAGATGTCCTAAGGTATGTTGGGTTAGATAGACCACTTGAAGTAGATAAAAAGGTGGAAAGTGGCCAATACCATCCTTTCAAGCTCCAAAAAGGGTTGAAGTGGTCAAAACATGCAGAGTGCTAGTCTGAGTGTTTTAGAGTTCAGACTCATATAAATGGGAGGACTGAAACAATATTTCTCTTCCACACATATTGAGACAAGAAAGGCACACTCGGGCCCATCCAGCTAACTTGACATTCACTATACCCTGACAAATTTATTTCCATTAAGCTTCTGTAAGGTACCATGAGACTCGATGATTTATTACAATCACCTGCTGTTTGTCTGTGGGTTTGGTGAGATGCAAAATTGCCTGTGTGTGCATTGGCTGATAAAATGTGTTGCATGTGTCTAACAATTAAGCATTTACGTGTTTTCTGTTGGGGAAAAGACAGAGAGTGATGGAGATCATTACTGTATGCCATTTGAAAAATATTGAAACAGATAATACAGTATGTCTTTGTGCAAGTCTGTTTGCTTTCTTTAACAAACAACCAATCTGAATACTCAGTAATTAAAATTGTATTAATGGAAAATCATCAACTCAGTGTAACTAAACAACTAAATGATAAAAAATTATAGGTTGTAATATTTCAAAGCATTAACATTGAGCAAATATAGGATTTCCTTTCTCAAATACGTACATTAATATGATTTACAAGCGGTTCTTACATGTGTGTAAGTGTGACAAAAAAGAGGCAGGAAACCAATTGAGTGCACATGTTTCATCCCTCGAGGGCATAAAGAATTGATGACCTGTGGTGATATATTTGGAATATCATTTCCTGTAATAATTTGATATGGGGGGAAAGAGCTGGAAATTTGCAGTATTCTACTTTATAAATGCTGTTGTGCTAAAATATCTTTAAAAAAATGTGAAAATGACTTTTAGGGAGGATATATATTCGGAGGGGACAAAGGTTTGCAAATACAAATTTCAGAGCACATGATTACAGTCCATTATTCTGCCCTCGGTTCTGTCCTGCTGCTATATGTTATATTTCACACACATGTGAATCTATGTACATATTACGTGAGGAAAATTGAATTTTACATACCACTGCCTGCTCACTTATGTGGTCTAAGCATGAGAAAATCTACATTTCATTTCAGTAAGACTTGTTCTTGCTCAGCCATTGGGGGTCACTTACAAGGGTCTGATTCAATTATTCTTCCGTCCACAACAGGAGGAAAACATTTTCATGGTGAATGGTTTGCTTAAATAGATTACCATCTCAAATAATTCAATTTCCGTTAATTTGATTGATTTCATACCAAGGGGGAAAAGAAATCTTAATTTAAAACCATTGCATTTCTAATCAAACATTAACTGAGAAAGAGGCCTGGGCGAAAATCTTTTATTACCAGTTTCCCCACTAATTTAAATAGAAAATGCTGACGGCTGCCCTATTAAATGGCACCAACAGTATTCAGTGTGTGACTAGCTCATATGTGAGATCTCCAAAATAAACTACTTAACCATTTGCAAGCTGCATGGTCATTCCTCACATAATACACAGATGGAGCGCACATAATCACACACTACCGTACACACATATACAGAGAATCTATGACTGGGCATTACTACAGAGGATCCAGATGAAGCAGTTCAGTCATCTGATCCATTCCCATCCATTATTCATCCCGCTCGGGGAGAAAGAGACGCTGGGCTTCTCTTCTCAGAGAGACCCAGGAACCCCATCTATTCTCATGAGCAAAGGAAATGCCGTGCAGTATAGTGGGGTGAATCACCAGGGAGTGAAAACAAAAAGCTGGGAGTATGAGTGCACAAGAACTAAAATTAACCATCAGGCGTACTGGAAATCAAATTATTACAAATCCATGTTACAAATGCGAAAAACAGAAATACAAAATGTGGACACATAGCTAACTTATTGTGCATATCTCCACCAGGTGCACACTGATGCCCATGCTGTTGGAAAATAACGTAGCCTGGTCGGTGCTGTGAGGAGAAAACACCTTGTGGAGACATTGTGTGAGTGGCAGGCAGAACTGGCAAGCTGCCACAGATAATAACATCTGAAATAAATTTGATGTGTGGAATTCAATCTGTAGTGATAGGGACGGCTGCAGCATTAGAGTGAAGCTCTAAATGCTATCTACTCATCCATGGAATGAGGACTGACACGCAGTCTCAGAGAATAGATTGTGCAATTAGCAGCCTTTGTGCTGTTTTGACACAATGAAAAAGGGAAATGAGATTCAACGTTGTCATGCACGGTTCTCTGTAGCTCTGTGATTCCCATAAGATATTCCGAATGTAGTTCTTCAGGTGAGAATAAGTTCGGGGCGGGGGGATGAAACATTACGTGGTATAATAAAGCACACACAGAGAGAAGAAGAGAGAGTTCAACTGGTCACACTTGTTAATAATCTCCAGTATTTCATTTCCAGTGTGATTTTAAAATGTAAAATTCTGATGGGATTTTTTTGTAACCAATTTGGAGGAGCATGCCACCTCTTCAGCACTGTCAGCTACAATTATAGGGTGTAATACGCCATTCAAAGGAAAGGGGGCGCTCTTTGAATAGGCATTAAAATGGTTTGAGAACCGGAGTTTCACCAAACATTACTGATTATCCCTTTAATTGAAGAGGTTTGTATATGGTCGAGCACCAGCTTGACTCATTAAAAGCAGCACAAATGTGTGTTTCTCCTGAAAAAAAAACATCCTTTCTGTATCTACAGCCTTTTAAGTGCTCTAAAACAGACTAGAATACACACTCCGTTTACCAAACCGCAGCTTACACCCTTATTGGCCTGACTACTGTATAATAAACATAAACTAAAGGCTGTTTTAGCTCAGCATTATTTGTGCTTCATAGCAGCCAACTGAGTGTAAGTTGCTCTCACCCACATGAACTAACAGACTATAACCATAAAAGAAAATTACTATAATATTCCTATAAAGTGTCTGTGGTGAGTTTATGGTTACCTCACCGCGCTCCATTGTATTTTACACTTCCCATGGTGTCACTATAATATTCCTTCAATATTCCTTTTGGGAATTACAGTGTCTTTGATGTTCAGTGGCAATCTGCACAGGCAGTTTTTTTTTTTTAAAAACAACAATCTCCTAATATAGGATATCACTGTAGTATTCCTATATTATTTTATGGGCCTAGATGTCATTGCAACATAATGCAGCCCAATATGATAGCAGGCTCCCTGCTTGAGCCCTCCCTCCGCCTCTCATGTGTCTACATTTTCATCCCATGGCCGTCTCTAGGTGATTTAGCGCCGCCAGTCTCAAGCAGGTGTCCAACATGGCGATCACGGGGAGCGGATCTCTCGCTATTTCTCTCTCTGTTTTCGTGATTTCAGCGGCGTTTCTTCCTAAAGGTAAGTTTTTTGGTGTCTCCCGTGTGTGTGTGTGTCTGTGGTGCAGAATTACCCCCTTCCACAGCTAAAGCCAGAGGAGTACCGGGGAGAAGTTGTGGTGCGTTTGCGCGCTAGATGCGCACAAGCTTCCCCTTAAATCTCAGCATCACTTTCTATTGCTCTCATGCTCCGAGTCCAACATATCCACGCTGTTTCTCGAGACTGCCGGACTACTTGTCTCGTGATTTTAGCGCTTATTGATGGGGTGTTGTCCTGAGTTGCAGGCTACTACAGAGGACTGCTATAAAAAAGTAATGTTAGTGCTGCACAATTTCATATGCGGAGCGAAAGTACCAGCAGTGATAATGGAGTGAAATGGTCGTACAGTATTTAGACCTGCAGGGCAACTTAAAGGCAATGCTTACTGCCTTTTTATCATCAAAAGAGAGCGGTTCTCCGGCCACGAGAAAACACGGCTCACACGCACTCGGATCAGTTAGTCATACCGCATAAACCATCACAGTCCCAACTCATCCCACTGTCTTCAAATCTCTCAAGTCTGCGCTTCAGGTGCGCTTTGGAGAAAAACACGCATTGCAGCTCTAGTCTCGCACAGTGTCCTCTGGCCGCACAACTGCAGCCTCAGATGCCAGTGTGTGTGTGTGTGTGTTCCAGTCCGCAGTCTTCACTTCTCCTCCTGTCACTAAGGCTGGAGATGTAAATCTGCCATGTCGCTGTTGGGCTTTAAAGCATGCACGACCATTGCATCCCCCCCCAGTCCGATCATTTCCCCCCGTTATTCCTCCGCGGTTGCATCAGAGTTGCATGCGTCAGTGTTTTTTTTTCCTGGAAAACGTATCCTCTGACAATACTGACGCATGTGAAGCGGTTAAAATGTCAGTTTGCAGCCGCTTTAAATCCCTCCCAGGCAGCTGGTAGGATGGAAATGTTGTGCTGTCAATCCACGGGTTGTTAAAATGGCAAGCAACAGTTGCGATGGCAGCTTTTACACTTGAATATTACTTGAGTGACTTCTCAGTGGGTTAATTTTAGTTTCAGATATGGTTGTTAGTCGCTACTTACTGTACAATAATGGTATCTGCATCAGCCATCAACAGGTCTGCAGAAACTCATCAAAGCTTTGCTTGCCAACCTGCTCCCAAAATGAAGTTACTAGTAATACGTTATTTTTATTTTTTTATTTTTTAACAGCTTATTGCTTACAAGGCTTTCATTTCACAGTTGTTGAATTTACTATGCTTTGTGTTGAATAGCAGTTGAATGACATTTACAGCATTGTCTAGCGCCTTCTTGTCACATTAAGTTAATTAACCTCTCAGTCTGATAAAGTAGTGCATCATGAATGCGCAATAACCTCAAGCCCAATACAGAGGAGGGTTGTATCATCGGGAAGCTGATGTGGTCTCTTGGTTCACGTAAAATCCCCAAGCCAGAGATGGTCTGATATGACCTCAGGTTTTTCATTTGTTTGATTGTCTTTGTGCCAGCTGCTGGGAGCAAAAAAGGGCCCAAGCTCTTGCTTTGTGAAGTGCTGACAGTCTGCTTTTTGACAGTCTCCAATTTTTTTTTGTCGCTAATAATCCAGAATCAGTGGATTTGAATTTTGTCTCTATATCCGGCGAGAGAAGAACAATCCCATTCGCTGGATGCTGCTTTACACAATGGGTGTTCGGTTTATTATAAAGATAAGGGAAGGAGGGCTAATTAAAGAAAGACAGAAGGAGAGAGAGAGAGAGAGAGAGAGCTGATCCTGGTCATCATAAGAGAAACTTGTCCTCATAGTATAGTCTCCTAAAGCTATAGAGAGCTGCCTCAGCTGAGCCTCCTGTTATGACACGTTGAGACTATTAAAGAATCTGTTTAGCAGTATTTCTCTCCCTGTGTCTCCTGGGGCTCGGCCTGTTGTAGCATATCAGATGGTCGAATTTCAGAAGGTTGCATAATCTCACTTATTGCCAGCTTAAAGTCATTCGTCAGGGCTGAGTGATGGTGAAGTGGATCAATACGAGCTGTCATGAAGCCTCAAGGCACTGCTGAAGGACGGGATCTCAGAGAAACAAAAGGAAACATACAGTTGTTACAGTGCTCTTGGTTGCCAGTTGGCACGTGACACGATGAGTAATTGAAAATGTCCGTCTCTTGCTGCTTATGGTCGGGTTTGGCTTTGAAACAGATACTGCTGAAATCTGCTAGCAGTGTGCTGCTCTGCCCTCAAT
Source organism: Morone saxatilis (assembly GCF_004916995.1). NCBI lineage: Eukaryota > Metazoa > Chordata > Actinopteri > Moronidae > Morone > Morone saxatilis. The sequence goes on along the minus strand of NW_023340257.1, from coordinate 18,725,100 downwards.
TTGGGTTTGCTTACAGTCTGTGTGGTCTGGAGGTTGGTAGTGTTTTATTTTCTCACTTATCACACAAGTGTTGCTCTCTCTGTGTCAGTGGTGCATACCGGGGCCTACAGGAAGTACACTCATACTGTATATATTTCTGTTGAGTGTTAAAGATAAGCTCATTCGAATAAGCAGAGAGTTAGGGGCAGTGGTGATGAAACTATTAATATTCTTTACTTAAGTACAAGTAGCAATATAACCGTGTAAGATTACTGGTTGTGTGTCTGATAGGTGTTTTCCCTAAAAAGACCGTCTACAGTTAAATCCATAAAAAAGGTATCTACTCCTTCTACCTCATTAAAAATGATAGAATCTATGAATATGCAAATTTTGTTCATTTCTAAAGTTTTCCTGCTAGACACAAGATGTCTCCTACTTTACTGTAAAGTCCATTCTCAGTGTACGTGCACTGGTGCAATGCATTTCTCTTGATTTTGTGTGTAACATAGTAGTCTGCAAGGTAACTTGTAACTGCAGCTGTCAAACAAATGTAGTGGAGTAAAAAGTAAAATACCAATCCTGTAAAATTGGACGGAAGTACAGCGCTTGAGTAAAACTCAGAGCATTCCACCACCGATTAGGACCGAAAATAGACTATTACTTTCATTGCAGATTAATCTACCACTTACTTTCTCAATGACTTGATTAATCATTTGATCAGTAGAAGGCCAGAAATAATGAAACATTATTTAAAGCCGAGATGATGACTTTAAATTGCTTGTTTTTTCTGACCAGCAGTCAAAACTGTTTAAAAACAGTTTACCATCACATATGATAAAGAAAAGCAGTAAATCCTCACAATTAATGGATCGATAGTTTCAGCCTAACCAGTACAACAGTATTATCTCTGTGGCACACTGAAGTGGTCTTCTCTCCTCCGTCTGTATAAAATAGCACTTACAGGACCATGTTTCAGGATATATTTAATACCTCACTTAATGGCCCATTGATATGTGCCCACTTGTGAAGTATTTCATCGCCTGTACATTGAAATCACCACATTACATCATTTGTAAGAATAATAAACTCTTCTATTTAAAGAAATTGAATTTATTGCTCATTAAATTTACATTAAACTCTGCTTAATAAGCCTCACTCTAATTGCTAGATAATGCATGGTACTACTTTATGCGGTGGAAGCTAATCATACTGTTGGAAAGGGAGGGGCTGGCACAGAATTGGCAGCTGATGCGTGGAAGGAGTTTAGCTACTTGTATCAGATGTAACAATGAAAGTGATGTGGGCCTCGCTGTTATCATTTCACTGAGGACATCACACCTCCAGGCTGTGTTTTCTGTTCTTGAGTTTTGTGGCTGTGTAAAGTATCTGTGTGGAGGCATAAGGTCTGTGCCTGTAAATCGAATGTATTTAAACCATTATTACCTTGTCTGAGTGTGGCAGTGTGTGAATGTGCGTCCACGATTAAACTTCACACTCTCGCTTATACAGTGGATCTGAGAGCAGAGGGTCCTTGTAGTTCAGAGTGAATAGGCATATTTCCCTTTGGTTCATCCTTCCAAGTCAGAGGTTGAGGCAAGTCAGCCAGTTTACACTTTAAAGAAGTTGGTTAGAGTTCCATGTTGGAAAAAAAAATCTTTCTATCCTTGACTTTCTGTTCTTTTCAGTCTCTGAAAGAGCCCAATAACTCCTTAAAAACATCATCTTGGGTGCTGCGTTCAAGGGTTTTGGTCCACTTTCTTTATAGCGGGACCTTCAAGTAAATAGTGTATCTAGTTGTTTTGTCAAGGTCCCAGGAGTTCTGCTGTAGACGTGCAATCTTTGAGTCATGTAGTAAATATATAAAGAAAAACAAACTGGGGACATTTATATGTAAGGGATTTGCACTGTGGTGTCAAACTGAATGACAAACTGAGGACGATTAAAAATCTGTCTGTCTGTCTGTGTTGAAATGTAGTAAACAGTCAATTAGGAGAAACAGACAGATGACAGGTCCTTTCATGATTGTGGGGACAGAAGCTTCCATTCATGACTGTGCTGTGGTAATGAGGAGGAGAGCTGATGTCTCCGCTTATGAATATGACATTGTTCTCTCTGTTCCCTGGATCTGAGAGACCTCACTCTATTGGCTGCGATGCTTAGACGGTGACAATCAGGTCTACAATGAAAAAAGAAGGGAAATGCAATGTTTTTGTTTTGAAAGGGGCATAGAGTGCACATTAGTATGGGTGATGGAGCAATTACAAGCCACCATTAAGACTGCGGAGCCGTCAAAGCACAGTACTTTCTAAATGAAGAACTCCGTCGGGGAGATATCCTCCGTAACCTGCATCGTACTATTCAAACAAAATTTGTAACAAATGAGAACCCGTTCAATAAAAAACAGCTAAAAGCTATCCTCTCCTTCCTCCTCAATGTGTTTCCTGGAGCAGTGATGGGGGAGGTATCGCAGATCATCCTCCGTCTGACCATTCATCTGTCCCTCACACATAACAACACAGATGCCAGTAATTGTGTTTTTACTAGCTGGATGAGATTCAAATTTTGATACTTTAAAACCTTTCCTAAATTTTACTACAGTGTGCTGCATTGCCAGACCATTTTAAAATAAGTTGTACAGGGACTGGAGAGACAAATCCATCTGCCATGTGCTGTCACTGCTGCATGGTCTCCTGCCACATTATGATTTCACCGAGCCTTTTCGTAAATGTGCAGTAAGACACTTGATAGCAAACTGACGCCCAGACGATAAATCCAAATGACTCGGATGCTTCTTTCACTTTTCCTCCACTGCCATCACAAGGTTGACATTTTTAGTCTTTAATGAAATATACTGTTGGATGGATTGCACTGATATTTATTGAAGGATGCATTTAAATAACTTTGGTAATCCTCCATCTAGCATGCTGATGTTAGCATTTAGGTCAAAGCCCACTTATAGGCTTGTTTACTTGCCACAGTGCTTTTCTTGCCACGACACACCCTTTGTAGCCTTCAAGCACTAGGATTGGGCATGCTCCCATGCTTGTCAGGTGACATACAGAAAACCTATTTAAATGTAAGTGTGTATTCGTAAGAAAGTACTGGATCTGAACTTGAGAGACTGGGGTTTGGCTCCCCTGTGTTTAGACGTAATTAAATTATATTGTTATTTTATTACATTTTTTATCTTTTTAAATGATCCTCAGTTTTCAGTCGCAGTTTGGTTAGGTTTAGGCAAAAAAATGCTTGGTTAGGTTTAAGAATAAACCAAGGTTGGGTTAAAAGACACTTTTGCAACATTAACCACATGTTCGCACATGCATGGGTACCTGGCCAGTCTTATTGCTTTAAAGCTATGCAGGGCATGTCTTTCCATGAAAGCAGTGGTATTCATAATAACACGTTACTGTGCCGTTAAAAGCTATTTATGATAATGTAAATACCAGGTATTTGAAGTATGTCCATGTTTGGCTGCCACTTTGTTCATACAAAATATTTGCTGCCTCTATTTAGTCATATACAAAGTTAATAATGGTACTATTGCTATTACTAAATGTTTCTAGCTGTCAGTGTGATTGTAATGACAAGAACACTTTTCCATTTTCAAATAGCTTGGTATGTTATTTTCATATACTGTAACCATAGTGTGTCATTGATCTGCCCTGTCGTGCCTGTATGAGGTTTTCATGAAATCTAGCTAATTGCTACATTAAAGTACTTTTAAAATGGCATTGATGTGTCCAAGCAGGGCTCTGCAACATTTGTTCACTTGTTGGATTTTGCCAGACGTTGGGGATGCATCTCACATGATCAGAAATTACACTGATCTGCCCAAAGGGGCGCTCTACATAATGTGTTCACTCATCCATGCGTCATATGCAATATGTGAGACACCAATGATCTGATTCTCAACAATATTAGATAATATATTTCTATTATTACAGCGTGCACAATTACACTGTTTGTGCCAAAGGGAAACTACAAAAACAGCCTAAAAATAGGCAAACCATATTCCTTACTGTGATGATGGTCCAGTGATTTTCTATTATAACTACTTTCATTCTTCAAAATTTAATGGACCATCCAAAGTATATAGACAATATTTTAAAGAAATGATTCTGTCTTTAGTTCAGTCACAACTAAAGAGAAATTCAACAAAAAGAGAACCTTGAGAGTGGATGAGACCAGAACTCACAACATTAAGACTAAATAGCTGTTGATCAATGCGGAGGAGAAAGGGCTCTTTCTGAGAGCGAAGACTGAATCTCTAATCAATAAATTCAGTTATCGAGCTCCCACTAATCCACTGCTCGAATTGGAATGAAAAAGGTTCCTGTGCTCTAAACAGCAACTGCACAGTGTTTGACCAATGAGATGGCTTATCATTACATAGTTTCTTGTTTTGGTCCCATTCAGAGATGAGTTGAGGGGCTGTTTGGGGCGTTGGCCAGCCCCCCTTTTGGACCAGTCCCATCTTCTATGTCCGCTGTGGTTTAATGGCAGGTCATTCACTTTTATGGAAATCTGACAGTGAGAGCTTGCTACACCTTGCATCTCAGACATCAGTGGAGAGGCAGCACATTTTTGTCTCATCTCTGGGCTTGTTTGGGCAGATATGAGCCCGAAAAGAATATCTGGAAGTAGCAGCATGCAGCTGGAAGTAATGCAGTGCTGCTGGAGAATAGTACAGGCGCTCCTTACAACTGAGAGCCGAAAAAATGCAAACACTACACTAATCAATAAGTCTTACACTGCTAATAAAAGGGTAGTGTGCTGCTGATGCCATACTTTACTCTGAGATAAGAGTAAAAATGTAAAAAAATATATAATTTAACCAGATCTTGCTTATATGCAGTGAGATATTAGAACAGGTACTTTACTTTCTTAACAGCGTTCCCTGGAATCAGTCCTTCCCCTTCTTGTTGGAGTGCTGTTTGCAAATGCATTTATGCAGACTGAATGAAATATTATTCCCTTACACAGCAGGAAAGAACTAGAGTTGGGGACAACATTAGAATAGCCCAGTCCTTCCAAGTTGCTATGTTTCTTTTCAGCAGTGCCTCCATTGCACCCTAATGTTTCTCTAATTTTATTTGAACAATACACTCAGGGATGCCAGCTGGAAAGAACAAACACGTTTTAAAGAAACAACATTAAATACACTAAAGGAGCAGAAAAATAGAAACTCCCATATAATGTATTCAGCCAATAGCCCTGAAATATATTCTATCTTACTTAAAATGTTTTTGATGAAATGCTACTTTTTCAACTAAACTATTAATCATTTAGAAAAACAGTCCAAAACTCAAAGATATTACCATCTCAATGAAAATCCTAAAATCTTCACAATTGAGTAGCTTGAACCTGGAGAATGTTTGGCATTTTTACTACTAAAAACGTAAACAATAAATTGATTACCAAAACTTTTCGGCAATTATTTGTTTGTTGATTGACTAATTGGTTAATCGATTCGGTTAATTATTTCTGGACTACTGCTACTTTAGATGTTTTTGTGCTTGACTTGATATGGCCTATTTGTAGATTTGTGATGGTACCGCATTGGATATGCATATGTCTTATTTTATTATTATGAATTATTCGATTAATCAAGTCGATGTAGCTGGGACCAGTTACCAAGCAAGTCTCTGGTCCGAACCAAGAAATAGTCTGGTACATAACCCCAAAGCAACACTGACTGTAGGGCCTTTTGCATTTTTCACGTGTTTGGTGTCCACCGTAATTTCTCCTACAAACTTCACAGCCCATTCTCATTCCCAGGTCATCATATATCTGCAACTTCACCACTGGATGCCACTAAATCTTACACACTGGTCCTTTAAGTCAATGCATTGCTGACACTTAGAAGCTGTTAAAAAATGTAAATTCCCCAGAAGTACACAGATATTTATTACAGGCTTGTTTTTGGATTGATGCAAAATAGAAACTCCATAGGGTTTCTTGAATGCAGCCTGGTTTAGAAGGGGAGTATTTCACATCTTCATTTACTCTAGTAAATGCCTAATATATAGTGGATGGCATTGGAAGATAGTTCTGCAGGGATATGTGTGCATTCTTATATGCTCAACCGATCTCATAGTAGTAGTAGTAGTAGTAGTGGTCTTTAGTAAGGCAAAGAAAGTAAAAGAAAAGATAATCGTTTACAGTTTACAGTTGAACTTCCTTTCAAGGTGAATCATAAGAGCATTTTGATGCTGTTTACAGAGAAGAGAGCTGTTGTTGTCTGACAGGTTGGTGCTGCCTGCCTTGCGGGCATCATGCTCTTGAGTTATCAGCATGACAATAGACCCATCTTAATTACTCTCAGATACAGCACTATAATCTGTCATTGTCAGGCTGATCAAGACTGTGCAAACCAAGCACTAAGACTCATTCACCCAAACCAGACGCCTATTGATTACTTCTCATACTTGAGTCATTGCACTGCGGAGAGACATGGGAAGCAATAGAGCTAATGGAAGGGGGAAACTCAAAGTCACATTGTTTACATCTAAGATGACAGGTAAATGTATTTGAAAGGAAATATGGGCTTGATCCATTGGCTCCCAAATAGCAGTCTGTCTGTAGCTAACAAGGAAAGTAAAACTGTGAGCTGCCAAAAGATCAGCTGCCCTGCAGTTCAGATGTGGAGCTTACAGCACAGGAGCTTTTCTATTCCCAGATCAAATCTGTGTCTGTGCTTAGCATAACAGAGCACTGTGATTTGCTGTAACCCATATTCATTGATAATAGGTTGCCCAAACACACTCCTTATTAATGCAGTATGTTTTTATCAAAACTGACACATGAGCTTTTGTACATGGCTGTGGTGATTTCCCAAATATTGTATGGATTGCATCTTAAGTTTATTGCTGTATCCCAAAAACAAAATCCATACAACATATTAAATGTTCTTAGAGTACTGTTTTTGCAGGTAGTATGCAAGAAAACAACATACTTAACTGTTTTATATGAAAAGAAAATTATATAATGATGAACACTTGTGCTGTCAGATGTCAAACTTTAAAATCTAATTAAAATGCTAATTAAACTTAAAGATGCCCTCCAGACATGTATTAATTTGTATTAAGTCTGCTTGGAACAGTAATGTATGCCTGATGTCTTTTTTCTCTATGATGAAAGTATAATTTCCACATAAAATCCTTAAAAAGACGTCTGGTACCTCAAAACATATTACATTACTTATGTAAATTTTGTTCATTTCTGAAGTTTTTCTGTTGGACACAAGATGTCTCCTCCTTCACTGTGAAGTCCATTCTCAGTGTATGTGCACTGGTGGCTTCAAGCTTCTCATTCACACTTGTACAAGTTGCAAATTGGACCAGGACTGACTTCCAAATTATTCTGCCACTTAAAATCAAAGATTTTTTTCAATGAGCACAGAGAACTTTCCAATTTCAGCGATGAAGTGAAAACATCCTTCTAGTGTCAAACTCTGCACATACATCATTCTGCACAGTGAAGCTCAAACATCTAAGTATAGGAACAAGAAGAAAAACATAGTTTTGAGTGGAGAGGGACTTTAATAAGAAGACAGCAAAAAAAAAGTAACAAAAGTAACAATTTTTTTTTGTTTTAGTTCAGTTTGTTTGTTTTTTAGATGTTCATGTAGCTGTTTCACACAGTTTTCATTATCCTCTGAGAATGACATTTTTGGAGAATAGTTCCCATCTACAGCACCATCAGAAATCAAGGTTTTTTAAGTATGAATACCGACACTTTTCCAGTGAAAACACACTAAATTAATTTAAATTAGTATGTAATACAGATTTGAGACTGTAGATTTTTGTGCCTTTGGTACAATTTCAACATTTGTTTAACTCATTAAACTACTGCTAGAATTTGCTGTAACATCTAAACAAGTCAAAGGCCAAGTCCATTTTTTTTATTAATCATGCAGTAGCCTACTGGAGGTTCAGTATGCATTCATATCCCTGATTAGAAGAGTTTGATTTTTAGATGGAGAATCTGCATTTTTTGTGTTTCTATTGTGTTTTTGAATATAGGCCTAATTTACTAATTTACAGCATCAGTAAATATCACAAACCATTTAAAGAAATTCAATTGCAAACTTGTCTCCCCTAAAACATTTTTATTCATTTAACCAATAATTTGTATTTAGCTTTTGTTTTGGCTCCCATAATGCAGGAATTGATTTTTTTTTCTCTTTCTCTTTTCTGTTTTCCCAGTGGGGTCTAATAGGGGTGTTGAAGTTTGTTGAGTCTCCTTTAATGAGCAATGGGCCTTAATGGAGTCAACAGTGCAAGTTTTTTTCTTTATCATTATGTGTTGATGTTTGTTTTGTTTTGGTTCTTCTTCTTTACAGCAATTTATAGCTTTCCTATTAAAAGTCTTGCACAACTTGTTCTGTACAAAATAGTTCTACTGCTGGAAGTACTCACTATAGATGGATCTCAGCGGCAGACCTTCATTAATGCTATTCATTTGTCAAGATAAGCCGATTCCACTTGTCAGATTTTCACTCAGAGTTAATTCTTTCATCTGTCCTTTGTTCTTTGTTCTACCAGTGTACCAATTCTGGAAAAATAGAAGAGCAGTTATATCTGCATATATAAATACTCAAAAGTGTACTATTTTTGAGGCCGCTTTGTGAATCTGCTATGAAGTTTTATTGCTTTTTCTGAGAGACCACGCCCACTGAGAGTGCACCTTTTGCCAATTATGATTATCTTCTTTTTTATTAGCATTTTTTAACTATTGATAGATAAACTGACACAATCAGGCACAGACATAGATGCCATCCAACTCCAAAATTAAGTTACAGCTGAAGACATCTGACTCGATTTAACAAGACATACAAGCATTTATCCCAAAGAAGGCATTATCTTCTAAACTCCTATATGTACTCCAATATGTGTTTCTGTACACATATATCTGCCCTCTGTTGTGGTGAATGTAGACTACAAGCTATAGCAGCATTATGATTACAAATCCATAGAAACACAGTTGATAAGATGTGCGCAAGCAACATGATGGCTCCACGGTACCTTAAGTGGCACCTCCGCACACTCGGGTACACTTCTAGCAAGTGTAGTGACAGCTCTTGAGAAAGAGGGACCTTTGTGGACGGCGTTGTAGCTTACACACAGAAATCCACAGTTTAGTGTGCACACAAGTCGCAGGAACAACCAAATTAATTCCTCACAAAGAGGTACTTTTAGTACTCCGCTCTCTTTTCTGCAATCAGGTCTCATTTAGTTTTGACAGTGCATGATTCTCACATAAATTTGATTGGTCATTGTAAAGTCTGCGCCCTCTCTAAAACTGTGTTTCAACTGGTATTCTGCTGTATCCTCCGAGGCAGAACACATGCCAGCACTCATTAGCACAGAGCTACAGTGCACAAAAAAGGTTCAACACCTATCCTTGCATTTAATGTGCCTTGATGTTGCAGCACAATAATGATGCAGTTTTGGGACGAGGGAGTTTACAGTAACTAGTGAAATGTATGGACACCGCAGCTCAATACTGAACCTTTGTGTTCTGAGACTGAACTTTGCTTCGTCCTCCATGCTGTGTATGAATTAAATATGGATTTCCCCCCCCCCCTGTAAGCTTCAATGTTCACATAAAAGGAGCTGTCAGTCCAGTTAATGGAAGTACAGTATGTCCATATACCATTTTCTTGTGTGAAGTTTGAGGACTTTGGAGAATAGTTTCCATTGACAGCAAATCAGGATTTTTGGTACAATTGTAATTTAACTGCTTAAACTACTACTGCTAGATTTGCTGTAACATCTAAAGAAGTCAAAGGCCAAGTCCATATTTTAATTAATCATGCAGTAGCCTACTAGAGATACAGTATGTATTAATATGCCTGATTAGAAGAGTTTTATTTGTAGACGGAGAATCTGCATTTTATTCCCATAAAGTATGTCCTTATACCATTATCTTGTGTAAAGTTTGTGGACTGGATTTTTATGAGGTTGCGTGACATAAAGCATAACTTTACACTCTTATTTTCTTGAGGCGCAGAGGCTCATTAACAGGATCATTATGTGTAAGTTGTAAACAGGATAATTACTGGAATTGTCAGTTTAAGCAGCCATAAACATTCCCAGTTTGGCAATATAGGGACTTAGTTGCATGTAGATTCAACCAAATCTAATTGAATGGTCCTTAATAATAATTTAAGTACGAACTAGAAAGATGAACTTTAAAAACTAGACAACTTTTTTCCGGTTTGTTATTATTTAATGTGTACAGTGTTATTTAAAAGAGCAAATCTATTAAATGTGGGACGTCTGGCCTGTCAAAATGCCCTTTGTCAGTTTTAGTTTCAGCTTTTGATGTCATGTGGCTGATTAGATTTAAGTGTATTTATGCTTAAATTGTATGTCTATTAGTATTCACTCAGTACAATTGTGCTGCCAATTTAAGTTTTTAAGGTTATATACTTCTAATGTTGTTAACTTGACTTGTACACGGACAAGCAGAAGTGGATGTTATTTCAATAAGGTGTCATAGTCAATAAAAAACACTGTAAAGTGGTTCACATTTGTCTTTTATGAATTTTCAGATATAGTTGAAATGTTGTCTTCAATCTCAGAAAAAATGCATCTGAGGGAAATATATGAGCAAATTATTTTTTACAGTCTCACTCTGTGGTCTAAACTGAAACCAAATGAAAAGTTTTGTTTTGTTAACATAAGTCAAACTTAGCTCTGTATGGAAAACCTCTGAGGAAGACCGAGCCACTCCAGTCTAAAAACAGATATCAATAAATGTAAACAGCACTGGCCTAGGGATGTCATTAAAAAGAATAGCATGTCTAGACCTCATAAAACCAAAACATATTGTTATTTCGAAGCAGCAGGAGTTATTGCCTGTGAGCACTAAGATGACATCCATCAATTTAGGGTTTTATTGGAAAATGTAGATGGGCTGCTTGGGAGATGTAAATGATTTACTTAGCATAAAGTTTTGCTTGAACAGGCAGGGAGATAGTGTAGTTAGTGAGGGCAGGGAAGTATGAGTGTGACAAAGGCGGTATTGAAGCAAAAGCTGATTTCCCAAGCCTGAGAGAATAGTGATCTGTGCATGAATAAATAGGGTGGACCTGCACAACGTGGATTATTCTGGTTCAAATATCAGTAGACTTAAGGGTTGTCAAATGGCATACATGTGTAATAGGGCTGTTGTACATGATTTCATTTTGTCACTTGTACCCAAATGTCACATCCTCTGAAGTTTGCGCTGATTGTTTCTCACTGTGTGCACAAATTGCTATTTTATTCCCTCTGCCTTTTTATATTGTACGTTCAGGCCAATTTAACTGAACCTTTTCAGATTTAAAATCCCTTTCATTGAATTTCTAATGATATGATGGCAAATGAAAACTTTGTCTGTAATGAAGACAGTTTATACAATAGATCTCAGAGCACAGACAAATCACTATTAACTTCATTACTGCCTGTCAGTGCAGTATCACAATATGGAATATGCAGTGTGACAGCAACCTGAATGAATGAAATTAACATGAAAACTATTTGGATTTGGTGCATGGACGTTTGTAAAATTCCACGCCATATTTTTGAAATGCTACAGCTTGAAAGTACCGAGCATTTGCATGCAGTTGTGTATCACTTTGACATGTTGGCCTCATCTTTCAGTAAATCTCAAATCTACATTTATTCAAATGTGTTCAGTGCGGTGAAGGTTGACACTGCATAATCCATCAAAATGTTCCATTTGAAGAGAGGGGCTGGAATTATTTGAATCATCAGAAAGCAGCCTTGCTTGTGGTGAAGCGGCAGATATTAGAGTAGAAGCTGTTGAAAGTTTTCACCCAGGGAACAAAAAAAAGTCTAAGAATCTATTGATATATATGGCATGAAATCACCTAGCAGATGAACTGAAGTCTTTTCTCTCAGTCTGACCTTGCCTGCCTCTTTTCCAATGTGTTGCTAGCAACAAAATACAGTAAATAATGTATTTTTTGTTAGCTTATTTGTGAAATAGAAGAAGATTTCAGATTCTTTTTGTAATGATTGGCACATTGGTGTTTGTGTCTTGTGTTTGTGTGTTACTGTCAATAGTAAAAACCTAAAGGTGGGGTCAGTCATTCTGAAGAAAGATAGTTGCTTGCTGAGTCTCATTACCCGGTTGTCAAATACAGATGCTTTTGGTTATAGCAAATGGGAAACAAACACAGTGGGTCAGACTGAGCCACACAGCACAACAGGTAGCGTTCGTGCTACCAGGGCATCAAAATACCGATGCTTCAGGCAAGAGACTCAACATCTCAACATCTTTCTCTGACTGACTCCACCTTTAAGAATCATCTCCACACCAACAATTAAATTTACATTTAAAGTGAAAGGCAGAAATTGATTGCAACAAAGAGGTTATCTCATTTTCATACACTAACAACCAAATGTCACCTCCTGTTCATATATTTAAAACTTCTCACTGAAAATTTGTTTACATTGTTTATTCAATTAAAAAGGTGGTTTAAATTCCATAGTTGTACCATGAAGTGTAAAAATTGTACTTGTGCCCACTCAAAATTTTTTGCAGGTAAAAAGTGTGATGATGAATATTGAAGAGAACAAAGAAGATGTTTTTTCAATAGCTTTCTTTTCACCGACTTCTGTCAAGGTTGCAGTTCAGTCCGATGTATTATGTGATGCTTTCATTTACACAGTTCTCAGCTCCAATTTGTGTGTGTATGGATGAGCTGGGACGCTGTTTTTTTTTCTCCCCTTTGTCCAATCTCAAGGTTGGAATGTGTGGTGAGGGACCCATGTGTAAAAAATGAATTAAGCAGCATTTTGCTGTGCTTCAGCTAAGGTCAAAACTGCACCCTTAATATCAGTCACACTTTCATGGTGTTTTATCGACCTAAATGGAATTTGGTTGATTACATACAACTTCAGTGGCTTCGACACACAAGCAATTATCAATCTTTACCAGTTTGCCAAAAGAGGTTTTTTTTGTGTGTCTTGTTTTTCATTATCAATGGACACATTGAACGGTAGGAATCCTCACACAAAATCCAACTGAACTTAATCAAGAAGACAAAGACCATTTCATTCCACACTTGATGAGAATATTTTCGTGTCGTAAATACGTAGTTACAGCCAGGATGGTTTGCGTGTCTCTAGCTCCTGTAAAATCACAACTTGTTGTTTTTACACTGTGCTGGAAGCCGATTTTCTTTTTTTTTTTTACCTTTGAAAAAGCCAAGCTAGCTTTTTCTTTCTGTTTCCAGTCATTATGCCAAAATAAGCCAACTTTCTCCTGGCTTTAGCCTATTTAATGGACAGGTATGAGAGCGGTAACAATCCTCTCATCTAACTCTCAGGGAGAAACAAAACCAAAAAAAGAAGCAAATAAGCACACCTGAAATGTCTAACTATTGTTGTCTAACAGGAAAAATGGAAACCTCTGGATCCATCTTCCAGGAAAGATAGATGGTAAAATTCCAATAGAAAACTAAATAGACTAAATAGAAACTGAATGACAATATTAGGTATATATGGTGCAAATATGTATGAAAAATAAGGTTCAGAGCAGATATCAGTGGTTAAACATGTGGAACTATATGCTTTTATGTTATAACTCCTCTTTTTTGTCACCTCTTTGTCAGGAGAATGAAGAAAGTTAACAAAGAAAAAGTATGAATAGATTTATTTTGACACATGTGTTTTGGCTCTTTATACGTACAGTAAACATCACTCCTGCAGAAGACATTTGTTGTCTCTTTGACTTGATAACTTGTTGATGATCAGCACAGGTAGATGAAACGAGCGCAGAGGGAACTTTCATGGTTACTTGGATGACACATTGAGCCCATGGCTGACGAACTGTTGAATGACAGCTGGCGAGCCCTCGGGGAAGCACCTGTCTGTCAAAATATATTGTAAGTGTAAGTGACATTATTAGGAAAACACTGTCACCTTGTGCTTATGTAATGTCTAAAGTTTGAAATGATATATTCATGGTAAACAAACTATTAGTGTGATGGCTGACATGTTTTGTCCAGTGATTATGCATAATTATGTTTAATAATTCCCTCGACACACAAGCAGACAAACCAACTGCATGTTTGTTTTTGTCTCCAGCCATCGCTCTTTGTGTTGAGTAGGTCACCTCAGAATATTCATCACCTCTTATGTCATCAACACAGATGCAATTTGTGGCAAAACATCTCACTCTTCGCTGTATTGCCAACCTGGACCAACTTGGCCATCAGGCATCCACAATGGCATAATTATGGAGTATTAAACCGTCACAATGACATATCAGTCAGAGAAGATATGCAAAATACCGACAAGGCCTACTTGGTTTACCTTTACTCTTGTCAGAATGGCCTGAAAAATGGAGGTTTGTTTGCTGCTGGATCATAATTACGATTGGTATTTATGAGACCCATCAAGCCTTCAGACAAGAGGATGCTGCATTTGAAGGTGACTCTGGGATGCATCACATCAGAGTACGGACACAGTGAAACAAGGCTTTCAGACAAGCTGTCTCCTCTCACCAAGCCTTTTAAATCATCATCACTCTAGCCAGCTGTATGATCGTTCACATGATATATCACCTGTTAGAGCTGCAGCATACGCACCACCACCAGCAGACAGTGACAATGAGTCTGGCAGCAAGCCACATTCGTTTGATGCTTCTGTTTCCCGTTATTAAGCTATCGCTTCCATGCTGTTGTGTTAAGCGTCACTTAAACTGCCAGTTAGGTTTAGGGAATATTTCTTCAGGCTCTTTTTTTGTCCTACTTGTTGTTTCAGTGATGTGGCCAGTTGAATTTTCCATTGCTTCAATCAGCTTGAAGCAGCTTGTTAGACGGAGGATTCTGACAGTGCTTTGATTCTGCTGTCTGTCCAAATGTCATCCAGCTAAAGCCCAGCTGTCTGCATTTATACTGAGTAAACTGGCTACTGGTCATATTTAAGTTAAAGGAAAAATCCAACCTGGACCTTATTTGTGTAGTTATGGTTACCATTCCCATTGTCCTGATTGTGCTGAGGCTTTACAAAAGGAGGAAATCACACAAATCAGGTATTTCTTTTTGTGTTTTTGGTGGTTGGCAAATGAAGCCAACATAGTAGTAACAAAAAGTGCAATTCCTCAAATGGCCACTTGAGGCTGATTACAGAAGTGATATTAAAATGCCCAAGTTACAGCAGAAAAGGGCTTGTACAAAACAAATGGTTTTAGTCTTTATAGTTAACCTTTCTATTTATAACAACTGTACAGGAGGTAAATTTCTATATAACTCACACAGTTAAATCATATTAAGGCTTAAAGTGCTCATTGTAGGAATTGTTGGGTCTCTGTAAATAATTTATAAGGAGTACGGTCTAGACCTGCTCTGTTTGAAAAGCATGCTGACACATTTAACATTAAACAAATAAAAAATATACAACAATAAAAAAAATAATAATTAAGCACATGACCGCTTTGAGTGACAGGTGGGTTCTGTCACTGGCGGCTGTTTTCAGTAACCAGGCTCGGGAAGGCTTTTCACAATGGAAAAGATGTTTTCACTCTTCACCCGACTGCTTTCGATGAAGTTCGCTTGTGATAGACGGTGAAAGTGCCTGCCTTTTTCCAGTTTCCAGTAATGACTAGATTGTTCTGTGTAACAAACCATCTTGCGCAGTCAGGTTAGAGATTTCTTGCTCGTAACAGAAATACAGAATATCACCAGCCTTATACTTTGAGGTGATATTCAGTTAAAGCTATTTACATGAACCTTTGTCATCCCGACACTGAGTGTAACAGTAAGAATAAACCAATTAACAGAATATGCATTTTTACTTGAGGAAATTACACTCTGCCAGTTAAAAACAGCCAAAAAACAAACTATGGTTGCCAGCCTGCACTGGGAACAATCTCAGCTGTAACACTGGATCCCAGTAGTAGCAGTAACGATGCCAGATTTTTTTGTTAAAAACAACACCTTGTTCTCATACTTGCAGTTTGAATTTAACCAGGTTATTCCAAGCAAGTTATGACATGAACATGATAAAGTACTACCAGGACAGCAGGGTCGTTGGTTTTTTCCTTCACCCCGTTCCTTTGTTTCTTTCTTCACTCCTCCTTATGTGCCACAGCCACTTATTACAGTTAGAGGGCAGGTGTGTGTCTGGCCTCAGCTGGGCATTATCCTGGCCCAGATTGTCCTTGGACCCCCATGTCTGCCTTATAACCTTGGCTGTAGCCGTCCCCGAACATTGCCGGCTATTCTTAAAGCTTCCCTTGCTATTGATTAATCCACTTTAGTCAGATTCAAATATGATTAAAGGCAAAGCATCAAAGCATTTTATGGAGGTAATTACTCACTCATTAGCCATATGTTTGACAAGTGTGCCCTCCTGGCATTGGGAGCCCGTCTATTAATCATAAACAGAGATCTGACAAAAGGAGGTGATGAAATGATGAAATATATATCTTGACTGAGAATCAGTAAGATTATATTATTGATGGATTACAGAGCGAGCTGTCATAAAATAGCACAGTCTTTACTTGATGTATGACTACCGAGAATATATTTTGGGTCATCTTTGCTGCCACCGTATTTCTTCACAGACCATGTTGCAGTCATCATTATCAGTCTGACCTGCTCAGGGAGTTTTTCTCCCCATTCAAACACCCAGATGTCAACACATACAGCTTGTTATAACTGAAACAATCTAAACAAATAATCTCACCGGCCACCTGAACATGTTTTCCTCCACCATAATATGAAGATGATATCCCCGCCATGCCCTCCCCCACCTCCAAACCAGCCACCCACTCTCCGTCTCCTGTCTTCCTGGGCGATCTCCCCAGGCTGTGAGGACACGACAGGACAGGAGAGGATAAATTACAGCCACAGAGCCCCGGCTATCTCTCATGCTTTCATTTGCACCAGCAATTAATCAGCCATCACTGGAGAGCTCTTGCATGTCAGGCTGAGGATTTTATTAGGGATGTCCTTTATGGGCCTTAATGAGACTTATGTCTTCCTTGAGTATTTCATTTGCTGCACATAGCCTGGCTGCTTGTAACCTTGAGGTGAGGAGCTTTTTTTTCGCCTCCACAACAGTGAAACTTGGCAGGGCTTTGTTACTCACCTCTCAATGATCTTGCCTTGATTCGCTCTTTCATCCAGTGCCTCCCTCGCTGTTACAAATCCTCCTGTCTTGCAGTTATCTAATTTTAGATGCAATTAGGCCTGATTTGTTTTGTTTATTCCGACATTCCGCCTCTCTCCAGTTTTGAAATGTAGCGCTAAGTGACTTATTGAATGTGGCAAATCACCTTCCGTTTTGTGAAATGTAGGAGTTGGCAGTTATGCATCTCAATGACTGCCTCATCACGATTAAAATGAAATGTGTAGGGGATGATCAGTCAAATTCAGCACATGGGCCGACTGGTTGTTTGTTACTTTTATTACTACCATCACATTTGCAGAGCTTAAAGGCCCTGAAAACCTATTTTCTCACACAGCTTTTTTTCTATAAACAATGAACTTCTATATGAACACAAAGTTGAAACAATTTTAGCTATTTCACACTAGAGATTTTGTGTTTTTCTCTCCGTTCTTCTTACACGTATGAAGTGGGCTAAATTGGAAAAAGGTAATGTCACGTATTTCTGTGCACCAATCAGGATTTAGCAACAGTTTGTCAGGCTACTGTCAATCAAATCTTATGTAACCACACCCACACAGTCCTGATGAAGCAAAGCCTTTTTTAGAGCATTAAACTCTGCAGTATCCAGCAATCTTTGCAAAACCCAGAATGTTGTTTAACACTTAATGCTGTTCTACAGATTCCCCAAACACTCCTCTGACTGTTAATAAATAAATGTTAATAAAAATATATAATTAAGAAATGACACATTTCCTTGCTTTTAATAAACTACAATTCAAACTTTTATCATCAGTTGTATTGGTATATATTGGTTTCTTTACAATACTTTTTATGTCAGGTTAAGCTTTTGGGTTCCTACAAAAACAGCAAGAACATTTGTCATTTCTAGCTTCAAGGGTTTGTAAATTAAGTCAAAGGGTTTACAAATCTTTTAGATTAAATATTTTTTTCATTCAGGTGGTTAGAGAAGTTTGAGGGTTTTGCACGAAGTGTTTCATAAATGACTATCTGGGTTTTTTGAAGGTATTTAGTTTCAGAAAACTGGACTCTTAGCTCTGTGAAAATGGGAATACATGAGAGGCACAAACTGAGCAGCAATGCAGCCAAAACGCAGATTTAGGGCTGCAAGTATTTCTCTGTGGATGCATTTAGGATAAATTACTCTTTCTAGCTTAATTACAAACCAGTGCGATCTTGCAGAATGGCCGCTGTATATTTTATGAAGAAAATACAGGGCAACAAATGAAAAATCTTCTGCCCCCTTTTGCTATTTTCTGCTTTTATCATTGTGTAGTTGATTTGAAGCTGACTGCACTGTTTTGTGTGCTCCCAAACAGCACCAGCTACAATCACAGTGAAAATACTCGGGAGTGGGCGTCACCCGGTTAACCCATAACCACAGAGTCAGCCAGTAAGAGGATATGGAGGCCATCTGGTAGCATTTTTACAGTATGGTGTGGCAGTTTGCCCATGTGTGCTACAGGAAGGGTCGTATGACGGTCATGAAAGAGAGAGTCTCTGGAATTCTCTAAGGACGCAGACATGAATATTCTCAGTCCAATTTTCTGGGTCAGACGTAAGCTCAACCAAAGTACACGACCTGATCACATCTGTCACCAGGATGTGCAGCGTGAATGATCAAACTGTACGACCTTTAGAAACTTAAATGATATCCTAGCAGTTCTTTAAGCTGCATTTGCAGTATGTGATGAAACCATTTGGGGGGGAGAGGTTTTAAAATTACAGTGACTGCCCTCTTTTTTTTTTTTTTTTCAAAGACACCATATGTTAATAAGTAGGACATTTACTGGGCTGCTACAAAGTTTGGAACCAGTTTGAGGAACCAAACTAGGTAATGGATGTCATTATAACTAGTGTAATCATTAGTCCGGAACATATTAACAGGTTATTTGTGGTGGAAAGGAATATTTACTCAAGCAGGATAATTGTACTTTACTTTCCATTTAAGCAGCTTCTACTTCACTACATCCCAGATGTGAAATATTGTACATCAGTACTTTAAGTCATAAAAACAAAAATACAGACCCACCAAGACACAAGAGTCAAAACACAAAGTGGCCTTCATAGAAATAAAGCAAAAAAAAAAAAAAAAATAGAGACAATACAGTTTTGAGAGAAAGAACGAAAGCATAACTCCCACATGGAAATCAATATCAACCTCATTCTTTCACTTATGTATTTATAAAAGAAAAATACAGGCCCCACTTGAGACAATATTTTTCTGTCTTGTTATATGCTATACTATGTATCACCCGGTCCTTTAAAGGAGGCTCTTCCAGTCCCTGAGAATAATTTGTCCTCTAATCATTGTTGCCATCTGGGTCCAATCCTTCAGTGATTGTGGAAAGACTATAACAATACTATACTTTTTGCTCCGACAGTTGTAGTTGCTAGTAACTTTGCACTTTAAGATTTTATTCACAAAAATCACATCCGCCTCTAAAATATAATGATTTGTTGGAGACTAAACTGCTAAACAGTATTTCCACCTCAGCCAGCTACAACATTCAAAGAATGCATTGTAATTAGGACTTTTAAAACTGGTCTTCATTCTTTTTCTGTATGACTGTAGTTACCTTAAATACTGTCAAATGAAGGGAGATGTATACAAGCCCACACACATATACAGATGTATGTATATCCATTATTTTGAATAATATGAATATTATAATAAGAGAGAGTTTAGTTAGACTTCCCTCCCACACACACACACACACACACACACACACACAGAGTCCATTTCTCGCTGACCGCACATCGATGGCCAGCTGTGTTCCCTTTTTGACAGCCAGGTGGTTCAGGCT
Source organism: Morone saxatilis (assembly GCF_004916995.1). Lineage (NCBI taxonomy): Eukaryota > Metazoa > Chordata > Actinopteri > Moronidae > Morone > Morone saxatilis. Next base: position 18,705,161 of record NW_023340257.1, on the reverse strand, counting down.
TTGGAGAGCAGCAGCTTCAGTTAATTAAGGTTACCCATTTGGATCTTGTCAATGGCTAATTTGCAGATGAAAAAGAGTCAAAAACTTTTTCATACTTTGTTACTTCAGCAGCCTAAGCATTGTTTATGTATTTTTTTGTTTTTTATTTTTTTGTCTTCCCTAATGGTTTGGGCCTGTCAAGTGGAACAGGACAGAACAGAGCATGCAGCCCAGTCTTCAGATGTGTAGATGGATAAAGTATACTCTCTGAGAACTGCAGTAGCCAAAAATCAATATTGAACTTAGAAAAGCTATTTACAGTACCTTGATAATGTTTGACGGAGGCTGATCCAGCTTTCGGTGTGTGGTTAGTATGAGGAAATCAATGGCCAAAGCATTTTATTTGGAGACTACTAAAGCTGCAATTAGTCGATTTATCAATTAATTGGCAACCAGTTTGAAAACGAATGAATTGTTTCATTCATTTTTAAACAAAATGACCAAAACCTGGTTCCAGGTTCTCAAATGTGAGGATTAGATGCCTTTTTTTCTGCCATATATGATACTGAACTGAATATCTTTGTGTGTTAGACTGAAACAAGAATAAAACAAGAGATTTTTTATCAACATCTCCTTGGGCAGTGGGAAATTATAACTTATAACTTATAACTATCTTTTACCATTTTTGTTGATAATTGATAATGAAAATAATTAGTTGCAGATCTAGAGATTACACTGATCAAAATAGTTTTAATTGCATTTAAATTCAAAATGACCCCCATCTAAATGTCTATTTTTACAGTATTTTACCCCCTCCATATTTAGCATTTATAAGCAGTATATAATCATCTAATAAATTATTTAATTACTCATACTGGGTCATTTTTTTATGTTTATCAATGTATTTGCCACTATAACTCCTCTTGTAACTACAATCTACATTCTTATACAACAATATAATACAATAACATTGTTGTAATCATATAAAATATTTCTTTAAATTGTTGGTATATGTTAATAGACACTTACAAATGTCCCAATATGTAGTTACAACTACATAATAGCTTTTTTTAATTACATCATTTGTTGTCTATATACTGTTAGACAGTTACGGTTAAAGTAGTTGAAGTGTTACCATTTTTTCACATGTTTTAATATGTATGTATTTTAATATTTATTTCTTACTGGGGAGTAGTACTTAATATAAGAAAATATGCAGCTCCTCAGATAGAGAACAATTGACATGGACAATTCTCTCCATAGGTCTGAAACCACAGAATATAATCACATTATTAAATCTTTAATATTAAATCCAAAACCGCACTGTAGAGTAGGAGAGTGACGTTGTGAAGCAATAGAAGAATTTATATTCCCACACAAGCCTTATATTCTGTGATATTTATTGTTATGAACCAGTTAAAATATACCCTTACCCCTGGAGATTCTTCCTAGATGCCCTCACACTCAGACTATATTTCACGATTAATTATCTGTGGAGAAGTGCCACATTTATGCTGTCTGGCTTGAGGAGAATACAAATCATATACATGTAAATACATGCACATATAGGCCTGGGTCTAGTGAAAGTCCGTAGGGAAACTAAAGCAGTTGAAAATCAAATAATGATTTTAACTTACCAGGACTGTGAGCTGTGAGCATTTTGCCTGTGCAAAATCTGGCAGAAAATGAGGTGCAGCCTTTTTTTTTTTTTTTTTGCATTTTAACCCAATTAATTTGTAGTTTGAGGTGTGACAGCGGTAAGAAGCACAAGTGGAGGAGCAGAATAATCAAATGACTCCCTCCCTGGGATTTAATAAACCAGAAAGTGCTAATTTCACCTTTGATTGCGTGCGGTATTTAATGCCTAAAGAAGGCATATCTAACTTCTCATCATGTGCCCAGTGTGCCTACTGTTTTGTGCTGCATGCATTATTCTGCGCAGTGCCCTTGGCAGCAGAGAACAAACGAAAGACTGAAAAGGAGAACACGGTGACCCACAATGTTTAGACATTGATCTTTAGTAAACAAAGACACGCAATATCTGCAAATATTTTTCTTCTAAATACAGAAAAGGCCAAAGCTCTTAAATGTGTAATAGTTTAGAGATAAATGGGGGCAACATTAATAGTGTAGGCACAAGGTACACTTGTGAAGCCTTGGTTATTGCCTGGAGCTTGCACTGTAGGTCCTCTTTCGTAGAATCTTTTAAGATGTTAGAACCGCAGCTAAAACTCCCTTAGCTGGTCAGCAACTGTTATTATGCACCTCCCTTTTAGTAAAACTAAGGTTCACAGTGGTAGGTGGAGCCTGCAGAAGTGGGTATACTCTGGATTTATGCTGGATTTTTTAAAGTAGAGGATAACTTGCCCTGTGTGACACGTAACCCAAAAATGGGACAGTAGTATTTGCACATTGTTACTTGCTTGATTTCAGGCAGTACGGATCATTTTGGAATTAATTTAATTTGCCACTGAAGAAGTGCAGCTTTTGCAATCAGTCCTGGCCCACAGTCGTGTGAGACACAATATAGTTATGCATTTTGAGTGAAGTATTCCTTATTCTTTAATCTATCCAGACTTTTTTGGACATTACTTACCTCTTGTGCAAATTTGTGAAAATGTGCAAATCTGAGCCATATGTTTGAATCGTGTGGTTTTATTTACAATACCTTGACTCTAAAGCAACACTATGTGAGTAAAAATTAGTGTTGCTTTAAACTAGGGATTCGACAAACAATTATTTCCATTAGTGATTAATCCTAAAACATTTGGTCTGTGAAATGTAAAAAGACCCCCCACTGTTTTTCATACTGGGTTGGCATCTGCAAATTGCTTATTTGGTTAGTCCAATACCCAAACATATTCAATTTACTATGTGACAAAGAAAAGCTACAAGTACTGACATTTTAGAAACTGGAACCGGCAGATGTTTGCCATTTCGCTTTAGAAAATGACCGAAATAGCTGTCAATTATAGACTAATCTATTAATCGCCTAATCATTACAGCTTTACTTTAAACTTCCTTCATTAAGTTACAGTAAAAAGTCAATAGTCTTACTGCTGCATTGAACATAAAACACATAGTTAGAGCTGCACCAAACAAACAAGTCTACATGGAGAAGTCATTTACATGATGAGGATCTTTTCATTCACAGCTCAAAAAAAAAAATTCTGAGCCATCACTCAACTTGTAAAAGGAATTTACATCTTAACTAACAGAAGCATTCATATAAAACTGAACCTCACAGTGCCTTACAAGATTCAGGGGGCAAATAAAAGAGGCAGACTGAGTGACTTTTCAGCACAGCCACCCACCAGCTGCCGGAACATAAATAGTAATGTATCATTATGGCTGCGCTGAGGGAAAACACCCTGTGTTTTAGTTCTTTGCGGAGGTCATGTGGCAATCGGTGGGTGTGTTCATGTAGCTCTCGCTCAGAAAAACAGGCTAAATTAGACCTTTATGATGCAGCCACGTAGCCCCTCTGAATCTCACAATGGCAGTTATGGAGATTTTGTGTTTATACTTCTATTCTTTTTACTTTAAGGGAACAGTGTTTTCACTGCCATTGATTGCGCTGACACTGGAAGCTGATGGAGTTGACCCTGAAATAAATTAGATTTGTCTACTTCTTATTTATGTCCCATAAATATCACGCAGGAGATTTTTTTGTTTAAATGAGGTAATGGTGTTGAAAAAAAGAGATCAGTGAATCTTTCTGTTTCTCTGCACATACTCGGCTGCAGGTTTGTCTGGAATGAGCTCCGTGGCAGATGACTCTGTAGTGTGCCCCCACATGATGCAATGCACCGCAAGTCCTGTTTCTTTGAACTTGGGCGCTTTTCATGGCTGTCTACCAAATATTTCTTCTTTTTTTTTGTTATTGTTTTGTTGCCTTTCTTTTGTTTTGGAGTTTAGCAGTTGCCACAAATAGACTGTGTAGTAATGTCTGTGTAGATAAAAGCATTATTGCAAGTGTATTGCTATTACTTTCTTGTAATGTGTATTTGATTTGATAAATTAAGATGTGATTAAATCCTAAAAGTTCCAATATAAGTGCAGAGAATTGTAATGCAGTCAGAAAAAACACACTAGCTCACTGTCTGCGCTTTAATCTTAAGATCTAGGCAGCAAATACCAAAAGAGAGGCGAACACTGATGATAGAATTTGACAGAGCAAAGAGAGGAAGTCATCTTTAAAAAAAGAGATGGCATGTATGGTGGTAAGGGGATTATGGGTTGTTTGTTTCTTCTTTGAATATATAACTTTTTTGATGTGAAATCAGCAGCTCCACAACATTTGAATGATTGCGTAATTTGACTGCTTTCTTCTCTAAGAATTGTTCTTTTTTTGGCTCATCGTCTCTCAAGCACAGTTGATCATATGTCCTATTTCCTTACCGCTCTTTTTGGCTCGTGTATATCTGACAAAGAAATATTTGGCTGCCATGTTGCCTGACAGAGTGCTGATGAATTCCTGGAATGAGTTCCATGAAGTGGCCTGTTTTCCCCAAGTGAGAGCAGCTGTTAAATATGCATGGCTGAAAAATAAATGAAGCAGGCATCTGAGGAAATGTTGATGTTCGTGAGGGACTAACGTATGATTTACTAGTCTGTTTTATTTGCAAGTCTCAATTTTGAGGAAGCAGTCATCGACACTGTGCACCTTTCACAAAATGGAAGCTGCTTTGCCTGTGTGTCCAGTTAGTTTTTATCTAAGCTGACTTTGGATGTGTTAAAGTATAGATTTATTTATTGATGAGGCGGTTTTGTGTGGTCAGAAGTGATGGGATGCAGGCTGTGTTTTGTCTCTGTTTTCCTGCCAGGGCGATTTATGAATGATTTTCTCTGTGCCCCTTTGAATTTTTAAAGCAAGTTGGATTTAATGACTTATGTGGCTGTTCACCACAGTTTTGCTCATACTGCTACTACATCAGAATATCCATAGTGTACATCTCCTCTCTCTGTAGCTTTATGTTTATACCAGTGCCAACATTAGCTTTCAGCGCCACCAAAGAGTTCTGAGATTTTTCAATGGGATAACACGACTGTTAGCTTTTTTGGATATAGCAGTATAATTTTGTGTTAATGGTCTGGGTAAGCCGATGATTAAAAACAAAAGAATCCTGAGCTGTACGGATGATGCAGGGGCTAAAGACTTGCCCACCCCTGCAGAGATCCAGGTTCAGTTTCTGGCAGCTAAGTCGGGTAATCCAAGGTACACAATTGTGAGTGTTTGTGGGTGGGAGTGGGTCTTTAAATGGACCTAATTAGAAATTAGGAATCTTAGGGAAAAACTACCCAAATCCGGCGTGCATAAATTCATTTTTAAAAACAAAAAGACCCGGTCCTAAAAAAACAGACAATAATTAAACCTGATTCAAAATTAAATGCGAACGGACCCCTAGAGAGAACATCAACACATGTTTAGACACTCACGCATGGCTGTATGAATGGTAAAGTTGATCAGTTCACTGCTGTGGTGCAGAATGAAAAATATAAATAACTACTGAATGAATTCGCTATGCATCCTAATAACTGGAGATCATGTGACTTTTATCATCAGGTCAATATTGAGTTAATATCTCAACAACTATCATAAACCCTTATTTATATAGCGCATATCTTAACAGTGTAACAAAGTGCTTTACAATAGAAAAATGAGGTGAGCAAACAATAAAATGAGTAAGAACAAACATAGGAATAAAAACATTAAAAATTAAAACATGTATCAAATATTTCAGCTTTTACAAAATGATTTTGTGTGGATTGCGATAATATTCACATTCCCCTCAGGATGAACTGAAATAACTAAGATCCTGTTAGATATAGCGCCATCATCAGGTCACATTTTATTTGTCCAATACTTTGGTTATACCCAAATATTTGCAAAACTAATGACATTCCCAACCACCTCAGTTGTCTTCTGTGTTTAAATGCTAATTGTCAAATGTTACCGTGCTAACACACTAAACTAAGACAGTGAATGTTATAACTGCTTAACCTGGCTACTTGGCATTTAGCTCACACAACACCTGGAATCTGATGAGCTTTAAATCCCCTTTTCTTCTCATGTTGCTTTGTTTTTGCAGTTGAATGTTGCTCTCTTTGCATTTATTAAATGTTTGATTAATTTCCACCAACACTTTCAGAGGATAACACTCTGACACTCATGTCTTGGTCCAAAAAAACACTGTAGATTCTTGATGACAAAAAGCAACACAAAGTTTAAGCTTTTCATTCACACTCAAAGCTGCAGTTCACAGCTGTCAGATATAGACATAGTTCTAACAGCCATAGTTTTTGACATTTTCACCATTAAAGAATACTGAGAGGAACTAAAGATCAATTCACCCTCACTTCACACCTCACCCATCACGCTGAGCATCTGCTATTATTTGAAATGATACACTTAAAGGCATTCACAGGTTTCGTATAAGTGTTTTTTGTTGTTGTTGCCGATGTCTTTTTCATGTGACATGAAATGAGTGGCTCATTGTAGTTAGTAGGCAAATGTGTTTTTCTAAAATGATCTTTAAGTCAGAGAGTGCCCACAATGTAATTTACAAGTGACCAGATCTGATTTGTGCGCTTGGACAGTATAATCAGCTGCTGTCATAACAACAACACTGGTTGTCATAGTGACGACATAGATCTGTGCACATGTAGGCAAGCATGTCCAACAGATATAATGGGACAACAACATCATTATGTGTCTACATCTGACTCATGCTCGGCCACTTAACTTAAACATTAGGATCACAAGTGTACAGTTGCACCATTCAATAAGCTAACTGCGCAGTCACCATTCTGAATATATATCCTGAATAATCAATTATTCCCAGACCCCAAGGTGTCTGATAAGCAGTTCCTGATTCAAAGATAATCATTTTACTGTTATAAAAGACTGAAAAACAAAAAATGTTCACCTTTAAGAAGCTGGAACCACTGAATGTCTGCCATTTCTACTTAATTACTTTACCAATTCATTATCAAAGTTGTTGTACGTTTACAGTTTAAAGTTTACGGTCTTTTACTGGCATGGCTTGACAGTTTTTCAGTGTAAAATCTACAGCCATTTTTTACATTGCACCTCTGGTTCGGATGGATAAGACAGGAATTTCTACTGATTCTTATTCCTAAATAATGCTGTTGCTTCCGAAATGACACCATTTGAGTGAAGTCAGGCAGGACTTTCTTCCAAAATATATAAATATTCATTTTGTGATTTGTTTGCCAATTCATCAGGCAGTGTTTGAAAGCATAAAATGAACCATTTTCTAAGCAGATGTCTAAATCCAAGCCATCCTTTTAAAGGTGTTTTTCACTGAAGACTTTTTGACGTGTTACTGTAGTAAACATAGAGATGTACATAATAAAATGAGTCATGGCTGAATTCCATTTAGCTGCTTCAGTTTCAGGGTCCTGGTATTGTGCATACTGACTTACTGTCACACTGTCATGGCCTTCTGGGACGCTTGAATAGAATGGATCCATCCTTAATCTTAGTAACACCTGTGCTTTCCCCACTATGACAAGTCAAAATGTCTGCTGTGTTAAAGGTCTATCTTCTTAACATTTATGCTGGAGATCAATATGGGACTAAAGATACCATTTGATTAAAATCACGTGTCTCATTTTGGTTCTAGCATCTGTAAGGAATGTAGTTTTTATGCTTCTGTATTTGGCATTTATTTTGAAAGTACTCCAACAAGCAGAACATAAGAAATACCTTATATTTATATAATCTTTGAGCTGCAGGGTGCTTTTCTGAGTCATCTTGGCAATACATGTTTAAAGTAAGTGGCTTTACTAAGGCAAAATATGTATATAAAATATGTTAAATAGTGTTTAAGATCTCATGCTGTGACAGATTCGAGCAAAATGTGTTACCATTCATTTACACATACAAACTGTGAACCACAATATCTCAATATGAGAATTTTGTCATGTTATGGCAACACGAAGAGACGAAAGAGTGATATTGAAATATTGCCCATTCCTACATTCAAACGTGTTTTCTATCTTCCCGCTCTCATTTCATCTTATTGATTGTAAGACACAAGTTTTCTGTTTATTTCCGGTGGTTCGAGACACTAGTTGATGTTGACGAGAAGAGACTCTCCTGTGACTTAAAGCTTGCCTCACCCTGAATCATCTCATCTGATATTCTCCCTATTCCTTTTCCCCTGGATTATGAATAAAATAATCATTGTTTGCTCAATGAAATTTCTACCCCACTTCCCTCTGCTGATGATTATCTTGTTTAAAGTATATCAGCTGGAAAATATACTCTGTAATTTGAATGCCAATGATTCCAGCAAATATGTTTGGGGAGAAACATAATATTGTGAGCTCTTATTGCTTTTTTATCTTTAGAAATGCCTTTGCGGTTTCCATTCAGAGGCTCAAGATTGTATGAAATGCACAATTAGACAATCCTTGCACCTGTGAATATGACCTTTATAGTGTGAGAATAGACTTTGACAGTTTGCTCGTCTGATCATTGTTTCCTGATAAACAAAAGTGTATGTGTTAGAGTGTGAATTAGTGTCTGTGTGTGTATATATCACATGTGTGGGAGATGGCTGGTTAGCCTCGCTCTACTTCAGCATTGGCCTATAGCTCTCTTTGCTCGACCAGAGGCTTTAATGAAGATGGCCAAGTGAGGGTTAGTCACCTCTCTCTTCAGAGCTCACAAAAGCTTTTGCCGGCCATTATGTTCCTCGAGGGCTCTATTTTGTAAACACATATTACACTGTGTTTGTGTGTGTGTTGCGATGTGTGTGGGGAGGGCTTTTTGGTTTAGGTGGGCGGCCGGGGTCAGTGGATGTGTGAATTCAATGACTGTCAGGTTTCAGACTCCAGCCTCTCCTGCTAATGCTCAGCCATCTGGCCGTGATGCAGGAGGGAGGTATTGAACTGTTTTCTAGAGTCTTCCACACAGACAGGAAGGGAGAGAAACTCACACTGTAATCTGTGAATGCTCTCTAACTGTAAGTGCTCCTTTTTGTCTTCCTCTGAGCTCCTCGCCCATTAACGATGTGTCGTTAAAATTCTCTGCAAAATGCTCCAGCGAGCCTAGCATCAGCAATGTTTGGAGTGATATCTCCCCTGAAGGATAATTAAGTAATATTAATATTCAATTGTGATCACTTTAAGGCTATCTAGTTTCTGCGTCAGTGCTGCAAAGATATGCCCTATAACTACAGTGCTGCGTCTAACTGTAGGAGTTGAAATGAATAATCTATCCCTGCTTCTGCTGGCTGGAATTTCTGGAGTGAGTTAGACAGATGGTTATAGCTGCGATTTCAAAGTGATGGAGTAAAACTAACGTTGCCTGCCTTCGCCAACTCCAATTCTTTCATCCCAGTGAGTTGCACTTAACGAAAGGAGTCCCTTGTTGCCTAAATGAAAGTGCACAACAAAGCGAATCTGCTGACTGTCACTACTCAGCACATCAGCCTGCTTGGGTGCCATACCGTACTGAGCTGAGCAAAGTGAAGCAGCTTTCTGCACTCGATTGCTTCTTCCTTAAGGCTGGTGGAGCCCCGAGTCCTGAGAGGTAAATGGATGAATGGAGGCTTTATGGAGATGAGGAAGTGTAATGGTACGCTCTTCTCAATCCCGGCGGCTGGAACAGTAGCTCTCTGTGTCTTTTATCAGAGACATGAAAGGAGGACAATAAGCCTCTCTGCTATCAACAATATGGTGTCATTTGAAGCAGATTATCCCTCTGTTGAAGTCGAGGAGAATAAAAGACTAGGAGACAATGGACAGAGTTAGGAGCCAAGGTTTCTCCTCCCATGAGGAAATCCTTCGTTCTGCTTGGTCCTATTTCAAAAATCTAATCTGCCAAAGTGCCCACTCATTGTCATGTGAAGAAACGTTTCACACTTATTGTCCTTAAAGACATGCCAAATTTAAAGTTTTCCGCAGGCACGAGAGAACTTCTCTCATTTGTCCTTAATCTGAATGAGTCTTAAATGGCTTTCTCATATCCAATTAATGTTATCCCTGTGCCCACTGATACTACTGTCCTTTTGGCCATGCATCATTTTGTTGCTTAACTGTTGACAGCAGGAAAGCATGCAGGGGAGATAATGACTTAACTGTAGACTAAAGAAACATTTAAATTGGAGCAACAGATGTCTGGGGCTTGTGAACTAATGAACAGATTAATAATACTTAGTTTTTCCTCAAATTTGACCTAATGTACTATCACAAAGTAAATATAAATAAAAACATAAATTGTGAGCTCAGTTAGTTAGGCTCTTTATGAACATTTCAAGCCCTCCATACTGTAATTAGGAGAGTGGTGCAACAGTTGGAAATAAACAAAGAGGGAAAGAATTAATGGGGCACTTACTGTACATGCAGAGGTAATTTTGACTGGCATTTTTTGATTAGTTGGGTGCTTTCACACCTATTTGATTCTGTTCAAAATTATTTACCTGTTTTGTTTGTCCCTTGTATGAAAGAAAACTTGACAGAGCCTGCCTTAAAACAGGGACCTCAAGCATGAATTTGAAAAGATAAACTACTGTTAATTCATCTGAGGTGACCCCTGCAGTCTCCTCATCTGTGTAGCCTATATGCAACATTATTTGATCCTATTTGGTCATCACAGGGATATGTGGATTCCCCCTGATCAAACACAACATTTAAACAGAGGAGCTTCCTCATTGAAAAGTGAGTGAAAAGTAGGAATGGGAATTGAGAACTGGTTCCAAATTGTCCAATCCATCAGAACTCATCAGCCTCTGAGCTTATCAGTTCCTTTCATGATGTCTGCATGTTTTTTCTGACAGTTGCATTGCAACCCAATGACGAAAACTCATGTGATCGCACTGCTGCAAACTTGCAACCAGAAACAGTCATGGCAGAGAGGAAGAAATGGTCCAAAGCATGGCTTCATTTCACGGTGCTAGTTTAAATGTGTGCAAATTTATAATTTGAAGAGTGGAAACATGATCAGGATTCATTAAGGGAATTGATAAAGAACTGGACCAATAAGTAGAATCGATAATGACGTTGGCATCAATAAAATCTTACTAATGCAATACTGATTCCTAGTGAAATGTAGTAACCACACTATCCTCATGTAAAACTGTGATACAAAATGCTTCTTTTTTGTCCTGTTTCTAACTGTTTGTCACTATAGGAGGTCCAGTTACAGTTATAGACTAATAATGATTACATATGTGACACCAGTATAGAAAAATAAATAATGAATAAAATGCTGCATGACCTGCTGTCACTTACCAAAATTTGATTTCCCCTTGTGGGTCCATGTAGCGCTGATGATGGAGGGTGACAGCAGACAAACTGTCCAGTCAGTGAGTTACCTGTCATTCCACATGAGTGTGAACACGGACAACGCATCTCTTTTGTTTCCTCGTTCCAGACCAAATTACCTGAGCTACTACAGGTGTGAAAGCGCACTTAGTGTTGTGACTACTGTGCATATTCCTTTTGGCCAGTTTCACTCACTGCTCTTTAGTTAGTTATTAACTGTTTTCAGCCTACAGTATGTTTCAGGGGGAAGAATGTTATTCATATAAAATTTGATTAATGTAATATTAACCTGTGCTGCAGGAGAGGACATGTTGTCCAACAATTCAATAGCATGATTTAATGCCAGTCTAGTTAAAACATCCAAACAGCACTCACAAACTAATCAGTATCATAAATTGACCAAAGCATTGAATGAAACTAAACTCCGAAGGCACATCTGAACCTTCAAGTTGATAAGTGAACTTTAATCTCGCCTTCTTATGAATTCCATGACGACCTGCCCGCACACAGTTTACAATGTGTTCTGTTCTCTTTTGGGTCAAATATAAAGTTCACCCATCTATCATTCCCCTCTTCTTTCTCCCTGAAATCAGCTGTAGAGAGGCTGTTACGACCTCCTCCATCACTGCTTTGAAACAAGCCTCAGGCTTTAAAAGGTGTTGCTCCTTCACTGTCCAAATTGAGACTGAATACTGTAGAGTGGCACAGTTTAGCACTTTACACCATTAGTTATCCTGATGTACACTCTCTAGCTTGAAATACAGGTACCTGTGAACTACATGATAGAAACAGCATGTGGGGAGGGCTTCTGCATGCTTTATTGTCTTTCGCTCTGCAGAATTTGGCTGATGTTCCCTTGTTTAATGGTTTTGTTTGATGGCAGACACTAAACAGTGCGGATCCGGCCACATCTGCTGAATAAAGCATCAACTATCAGTTAGTTGTCCAGTTTATCTATTTCAGACATGTTTTTTATGTGTGAAAACAACAATACATTTTATCACAGAAAGTGTTCACAGTCTTTTTATTTACATGTTTATCGTTTACGGTTTTACGTTTTTATCATGCAAAAGGTAATTAATTAACACTTTCTGTGAGTTTGAACAATTGTGTACTGTTCACTTTGACTTTTCATCCCACAGACTCTACTGCTGGATGTGTATAAATTATAATAGAAACTGAAAAATTAGACAATTCTTTAAAAAGTATTATTTTCTGACCCTATTAAAAGCTACTAAGTAGAAAAGTATTGAAGGCTAACCCTTTCCTTTGCCAGACTTGAACATTTGAAGGTGATAGAAATTACCATTAAGCATTGTTATTACACCAAATAGGGATTTATCCAGATTTATATGTTACGCAGGCTATGCATGAACAAATATAGATTATAATATTTATAATAATATAATAAATACAAACTGTCAACACCAGTTACCAATACAGAGCTTATGAACATACATTGAATTGAACCATGGAGTTTCTGAAACAGCAGTAATGTGTAATGTTTTCTGTCATCACTTCAGGATCACACTTAAAGTAATTTCTCATAAAATCTGTTAAAGTCAAGAAGTATCAAGGAGTGCGTTGTTTTAGCTCTTAAAAGTGGACCTCGAACCGAACATCACAGTGAAGGAAAATTCAGAAAAATTTCAGTTTTAAAGAATTTTCTATGGCCTTGGTGTGATGAAATGCCGGGATGTTTGAAGGATGACAGTGATTATAATCAAACATATAAGTTCTGCGCCGTTGAGGGGATATGTGCGTGAGGAAAAAAGGAGTTTTTATGTGTTTAAACTTGTGGGAGAGAGAGAAAGAGAGAAAGAGATGAAGACAGCAGAGAACAAATTATTGGGATCAAGCCAGATGCTTCAGGTCTCCATAGAAACTCCCCACACTTCACACTCTTCTCTATTTTCCCTCCATTTCTTTATTTATTTTGTTGTCAGCAGTTCCAGAATAACTTAATTAAAGCCAAGGCAGGCTAGCATGCTGTGTGAGATGACAGGAGGCCTGAGATGATTTGTGATGGATTACTGCATTTTATCTTCCCTTTATTTACTCCGTTGAAACGCACTGAAGCCTGCTATAATGCCAAATGAATGTGTGATAAACAGTGTTTTTGTGTTTGCTCAGAACGATTTAACAAACAAGTCTTTGCAAATATGGATGCGACTTTTTTTCCCTCCCTTACTTTATACATAATCCATGTTTTTGTTTTGAACCGGTGTCCTGCTGTCTGTGCAGATAAAAGTGGTGGCAGCAGCAGTAGGTACCTGCAAAAAGCTCCGCTGCAGAGCTCCAGTGATAAACACAACTCTTAATTGGACATCATGGGGGGAGTAAAAGCACATCATCTTTACTTGAACTGATTAACTAGCAAAGTTTGTTTTTCTGTTTATTTTCTGTTTATGCAACATCCCCATAATGCCACACGGTACAAGGTCACTGAGATTTCAGGATACACAAATTAGCATCAGCGATAAACTCAAAGTTGGGCATGATTTAACGCTTGAAGGGTTTTAAAACAGAATAGCGGTATATATCTTCAACCTTCAAGGTTAGGTCCTCCAGGCAGAAAATATAATTTTTCCCACCTACACATCTTTCTCAAATCCAAAATATAGACCTAGTTTCAGTCTGTCTGTCATGAGAAAAACTTTAACTTCACTGATATCAGACTGAGCTGTCACATGCTGTCAATCAACCTACTGTATCAAGAGCTCTGTCAGTCTGAGTTGAGAAGTTTTTATTTGCTATTTCAGGGCTAAACTATTGAACATGTCTTGGATTTTCTTTTGCGATTGAAGCTTCAAAATTAAGTTTAAAGTGGATGCACTCTAGTCGCCTCTTATTCTGTGATATTTGCCCCAAGTCGGAATAATACTCCCACTGTTGAGTCAAGAGTTACTTTTCTTTAATGGCTGCTGAGCTCTGTGGCAGTCAAGGGTAGACTCTCTGCAGGCTTGGAGTTCAATAATCTGAACCTATGAGGGGCGCTGTGACGGTTAACTGGGGTGGACGTTTGTTCCAAAACATTGTTTTTTTCTTTGGTAATGTAGTATACAGAGCTGCCACTACCTCCGAATTGCACTTAAGACAGTGTAACTGGGCTTTGGCTTTGTGGTTTTCTCTTCCTACTAATGGACTGTCCTCAGCCAGGGGTGCTATCCATCACATGCACTACCTGAAGTCTGGAGCCTCTATAAAGATTAGGACTGTTAAGAGAAGATGGATGGCCCTTGTCTCCGCCAAGCATCATCCCCAAATGCCTAAATTAAATCTAGAAATTCTCATGGGGAGTTTAGATTAGCCTAGTAATAGCAGACATGGGGCAGGGCTAGCCTCACGCCTGCCATCATTACAGTGTCATATCCTGAAATATTTATGAAAATTGTGAACATTACCTTAAAGAGCTGATTTAAGGTTAGTTGAAGAGGGCTTTCGAGGGAGAAAATCGCACCTTGGTTAAATTCCCAGTGGGATTTTTGTGGCATAAGACATATTCTCAATAGGCTGAGAAAAGCAGAGAGAGAAGGACTAGCTAACTGGCTCTTTCTCCGCTCCCTCCGTTCCCTCCGTTCCCTCCCTCCTTTCTTTTTTGCCTCTGGGAATTAGTCAAAGAGCGAAACAATCGTTAAAGAAGTCCATATTAGATTGACCTTTGTTTCTCAGCTTACACCTCTTTTGGTCTTTTAAAAGGTTTGTTGGTCCTGTGGCCTTTTAAAGCCAGTGGTTATGGATTTGTTTCCTCTCATTGAGGTGGTTGACTGAGGTGGCATGGTTTTAATTTGCGGTTGGAAGCCCTTTAAAATACAAGCACACCTGGTTTCATAGACACAAGGCTTCCTCTGCTTTGTAGCAGTATTTCAGTCTCATCTCTTGACATCGGTTTGCCTTTTTTTTTTTTTTTTACCACCACTAGGGGCAGATATCATGCATGAATAAATGAATGAGTTACTTTCTGGATCCATGTTGGAGCTGTTATTAAGAACTTTGGGTTTGTACAGGTCAAATTCTTTAAGCTATAAGCTAACAGCTAAATTACTTTTATTTACTTGTTACTGGAAGATATAGCAGATTGTAAATCATTGATCTAAATCATCAGCTCATGCATACAGACATAGATAATAGTGAACATAAAATATTCTGACATAAACATATTAGCATGCCTTTTAGGTTTATTTATTTAATGGTTAAAATTTGAAATGAGATTGGCAATATTTTCCCACACTTTTTTACCCCACTTAATAGGTTAATGGACTAGTAGATTCTTGAAATGTCTTAATACAAAATACAAAATACAACAGCATGTGTATGCTTGGTAATGATACAATCAATCTATCTATCTATCTAAAACAATTGGCTTAAATGAGCTAAAGGAGTTTGAATCACAAGACAGGTGTTCATTTTACTTTTAAAGCTGCATTAAAAGTTTTGTTTTACCAAGTTGAGACTTTTCAATGCAGAGTCCTCATAATAATTAAATATTGAGATATGCACCATTGCAAGGTCTTCTTGCTCCTACCTTATTAATTTTTAATGGTTTTAGGTTTTTATCATGGCAAAATGTTTTTGCTCAAATCATGAGCAGAGAAGTCTCAATTCTACTGCTGTGGTTTATACACAGTATGCTATAAATAAAAGCAATTTGGGTAATTGCAAAAACACAAATAATAACTGTAACAAAGGGGTTGAATTACTACAATGGCTCACATGGTGTATTCAGCATATTGTCCATTTCCACAGCACAACTGCAGAGACATGTCCTCCTCAACAATCTTTTCTCTTCTCTAACAAAAATACAGTTTTCATTATATGTAATGCAGATGTAAAAGGCCCATTAACAAAAACATCACAATTCCTAGGTGATCCTAAACTAATGACAGCATACCTGTGAAAATTATATTACATTTCTGCCAAAGGATGCTGCTAAATGTTACACTGGACGAGACAGCGGGTAAACATGTGGAACACTTTGATTTTTAAATAAGAACAAAGAGCACCAACAGCAAATTAAAGAGGGAGTAAATCAGAAAAACAGGCATGATTGTTTTCTAAAATATAATCAAATATCATTATAAAACAAGAAGAATTAGGAATAATTGCCTGAAGCCTCAAATACAGGCCTGCAGCTAAGGTTAATAAAAGCCATTATGTTGAAAATGAGCAACACTTATATTGTGCCACAAAAGTTCTACACAGTCACAGTGCCAAATTGTGTTGAGATTTGCTTCCAATTTAAGGGAATTTGTATTCACTTTAACTCAGTCAGAACCCTGCATTTGAATAGTCTGGAGTTATTTATGAATGATAGTGAACACTGCAGGTATTGTGGTCAATTGATATGGCCATGCTTTCTGTAAAACCTATTATGTAGATATAAAAAGAAAACACAGGGCTCCTTCAGCATGTTTTTCTAATTATTATTTTGACAACCAGCATGTTCGATAGTATGTCTTGTATAAAATACAGTACTCCAGCTCTTGTTCCGTGCTAGGCACAGGGGAGAAATGCTGCCAGTCATTTTCAGTTTGAAGTGTAATGAACTGCCACCAATCTTTCCTCCACATTCAAATCTAGCATCAAGAACCTCATGCTGCTGCTGCTGCAGTCTGTGGTAAGTGTCTCTCCTCCCCTTATGTCAATGTCTCATGAAAGGTTTTTGTAATTTTTCCCCCCCTCCTGCTAGCAGTGCAAAGCCCCATGTGTATCATGTCTGTGCTGCAAGGGTGGGAAAGAGTAGCTTTTCTCATTTCCTCTGACTGTTTTGGAAGTGAATCACATTAGCACAGTGACAGGGAGTCTGCGTAGACCATAGAACATCCCGCTTTGCCTCTGTCCAAATGAGAGATGTGTCTGCTCAACACTGCAGGTGCTTGCAGGAGCTGAATGATGCAATGAGAATATTAAAAAATTACTCTCTCTGGCGTTTTTCTTTTTTAGGCCACCCTCACCGCTGCATCTCACTCTCAGATGGTTCACATTTAGCAGCTTATCAGATTGAAAACCATCATTACTCCAACGGGCACTTTGCTTTACTGTGGTTGGACTATCAGGCTGTTGGGCATTAACTCTTTGGGATAGGAGACGCTGTTGAGCAGGCTGAGCAGACCTGGGCAGTGCCAGTTGTGGGTAACAGGCCAAGATGTGTCAGGGGAGCAGACTGTTATTATCTGAGATGAAAATCCATGCTATCCTGACGGCTACAATTAGTGTCAGCTGGGGTATTGAGTCTTTAAAAAGGACTCCTGGCCTTTTGGCTCCCAGCCTGTCTGGCTATAGATGTCTCTAATGAGTCATTAGCCGCATGGCCTCTCCTCTCATGAGTCCACCCCATAATGGCACACCTTTCATCTATTTTACAGAGAGGATGTCGTTGGTCATTAGTACAGCTCTGAAGTCCTATTACCTTTACGTCAATGATGAATGAATAGAATGCGGCTGCCAAGAACAATATCTCTTCGTATCCTGTGGTCAGCCATGACTCTTTTTTAATTCAATTTCTCCTCCACCATTAAGTGTAATTGATAATTGATGTGGGCTAACTTCATTGTCAGAAGATGTTGAATTTTTTAACTGAAACCACAGGGTGGCTTGTCATTGCTTTGCGTTTACCAGAGGTGCGTTTTGCTGTCTTCAGTTTGCTGTCACAGATGATGACTTGACACTGATGTGATCCACAGGGATCTGCAGCTCTTGGGCAGAAACCTTCTAAAATAATGAAGCTGCTTCAGTGGTTTAAAGTGCTGTGCAATCCCAAAACACAGTGCCATCTTGCCCGTGCTACTCAGTATTGCCTCCATGCCCTCATCCCTCTGTGAAGTTATGCAGTGTTGGATTGTTTTTTTCTCTTTATGACTTTGTTTTTGACATAGAAGCAAATTGTAAGTGTGTGCTGTGGATTGGCAACCCTGGGCGAGCTCAAAGTCTTCAGTTCGTAACAGAGGGCAGTATCGATAGGGTTCAGAGCCTTGTTTTGCATAACACTGCCTGAGGAAAAATTCAAACAAGCGTTTCTTTTTGGTTTTTACTTCAATTGAATCCTCACCAGACAGTCAGTTTATTCAGACCCCAGATCTGCATATGTTATTTCACTCCACATACATATTGTATTAATTAAATGAATGTATTTTAAATACAGCATAAACATAACTCAGCTAGAGGTGTTACCTAGAGCGGTGAAGCAACTGCTTTAGGCTTTGGGTTAATTATTTAATCACTTGATTTATTGTTAATCAATAGGCTTAGCTGACAAAGGAAACTATTTGCACGTATTTGACACCACAGCAAAAAACTGACCTTTATTCTTTATTCTGTTATTGTTAATGAAAACCAAACTAAAGCTGTTGAGGGAGTTATCAGTTAAAAAAAGACCTCAACTATAATTAAAAGCAATTTTGCTCACACATCCTAAAAAATAAATTAACTATTGGGTGTGGTTGATATGGATAAAATATTCTTATACGCTATATATAGTTTTATAAGTTATACATTTTCTAAGACATTTATGTATGGATAACATAACTATATGAGAGTGCCCTTTTCTACAGAAGTTCATTTCTGCCAGGAAAGAAGATGAAAATCTAAAATGAAAATATATACATGTTAAAAATAAAATTACTCATAGCTCAGTAAGTCAGATTTATGACTTGTCAATGTCAAAAAGTATTTGTCAGTAAGTCAATCTACTACAGATCTCATAATTGTGCCTTACAAAGTCATAAACGTGACTTATCTTGTTAATTTGAGCAATTACCTTATAATCGTTACTATCTTCTAAAATAACTTACAATGTCATAAATATAACTTATTATCTCATAATTATGACTTACTATGCCTTATAATGTCATACTTTTGATTTTAAAAAAATTCAAACTAGACCTTTCATTTATTTCACTTATAGCAGAAATAAATAGCATTACACAATTTAAAAATGACAAAACTTTACAAATAAAGATACCAAATCACAGTAATAATAATAATTTAAAAAAATCCAATAGTACCTGCTCATTAATTTGCAGCACTTCCCACAACAGGCCAATACAATCAGAGATATTAATGTGACGTGTAGTTACATCATCTATCATATTACCCAACCATAACAACTTTATGATTAAATCATTAGTGTATTATCCTCAATATACTGTATTATTGTTATTATTAATACTGTAACAGGGTCTTCAGATAACCTCGCTCTATCTTTACTGTGTAACTTTGTTAAAGTTGTGACCTTGGTCGGCAGCTCAGCTCCCTCTTGCAAATTCATGGCTCAGAGCTGTTTGTAAAGCTGGAAACAATCTTTGCACTTGACACGCTCAAGGCTGGAAAATTAGACTATGTATTTCTTTTTGGTTGTTTCATCAAGGCCACAGAACAACAGCGACAGAGCTGCTCTGTGAAGTGTTGACAACAGTAAAACTATGGTTGGAAGCACTGGAATGAACACTGAAACGCTAACTCACTGCTAAATGTACAGTAAGGTTTTTTTGTGGAAATCACTGGATGCATATGTCATTATTTCTGGGTGAGTAAAATGTGAAAAGCTTGCTTGCTTTGGAGATCGCCTGTGTCTTTTCAGAGCTCACAGAAAGCTGATGCTAATTCCATTGAATGGGCAGTGGCCAGCTTCCATTGAGGGAGAGCCACTCAGCTGGACAACCTTGAACTCCCCCTAACCATTGACCCACCGATGCTTTTTGACTGTTTATCAGTAGCAGTCTAGACAGTGTGCTTTGGCCTCATGTCTCCCAGGCTTTGTGTGGGCTGGTCTGTCTGTGTGAGTTGATCTCTGTCCTGCTCTATTGGCTGTCACAGCTCGGCCAATTTAAAAAAAGAAAAAAGAACATCTCTGAAGCACCTGGGGTCCACAGTCCAATAGAAAGAAGGGTGGAGGCCTTTTTAATGATGAACCTAGATCAGCCAACTGGGTACCAGGCTAACTTGACCCTGCTGTCACTCATAGTTCAAAGCTAAGAGGAGAGTTTTACACTCATTCCCTTACACAAGAGTGTGTAACCTACTGTATATCTATATTGTTACTGTGTGTTTTTGGACATTTTGTTCACCTGTTAGTCATTTAGCTGTAGGCTTTATAAACAACTAATAAATCAAAGAAGTGTTCTCAAGTACTAAAGTACAATTTTGTTTTGAGTATTTCCATTTTATGATAGTGTGAAAATGCTAACTAATTTCAAGGTTTTAGGATGTATTCCTTCAGCACTCTATTGGGACTTCCTGTGAGTTATGCAACAGGTGATTGACAATAAAATGCAGTTTAAAAATGTATAATGTAGGTATAGTCATATAAAATGGCATGTCATCATCATAAAGTTGTTTACTTTAATAAACACTTAGAATCTCCTTACAATTGTCTTGCTTATAAATACTAAATACAGTATAAAAATAAAAATGTAAAATGTTACCCTTACATCAATGTCTTGAATAATTTATAGCTTCAGATGGTCAAATTCTGTTTCACATCCATTTTTGCCTCTTAAGCATAATGGCCGCATGTGCTTTCTTAGTTTATTTTTTCCCCACTATGTCAACAGCAGGTACTTGATTGATCAAGATCCTATTTACTGAAGTCTTCCACACATGACATGCATCTCCATTTATTTTCTCTCAGTAGTCGTGCAGCATCCTTCCTCCTATTGTTCATAAGCCTTGTTTGTGTGCCTGCTTGGCTTGGTGGAGGGGTTGTGAGGTCCCTGGACTTAAATGGGTACAAATAAGCAGAGAAACGGATAAGAGAGTGTGAAGAATCAAGCTGTGTGATGTAACATCCGGCACTGGAAGACATCCTTGTCTTTTGATGGAGCAGAGTGAAAAACACTTCACACAGGGCTGTGGACTGAATGCAGGGCTCAGTCTATCCCAGGCTAAAGCGCAGAATCCCCACAACCTGCTATTTTGGTACAGTAGTTTCTGCTCTGTGAATATTCAGAAAAACAAGATAGCAGACCCACAGAGTTTGCCATTTTTTATATCTATATTATATGTTATTAATTTTCTTTACATTATTCACTGTGTTTTTGATAAACTCCAATTGTTCCCTGTGTATCGACCTCCGTCACTGCCTGTATTTAGACACATTAGAAAATGCTGAGCACCAGAATGTATGGGATAATCTCCCCTCTCTCCATTTCAATTGATGCTAGAGAGGGTTAAAACTCTGTGGCAGTGCACTGTGCAAAGGAGAGATTGGCTAATCTGTGAAAGCGAGTCCGCTGCTCACTAGAATATTATGCTCACTGATTTAATGTCCTCTCTGTCTTTTTCTCCTAGGTAAGCACTTTCTCGCGGCTGTGTCGGGGATGGGGGTCGGGTCGCTAGTCGTGGTGGCTGCCTACGAGGGCTGGGATGACTGATTGAGGTGATGTACTGCAGTGTGTCCGTTCCCAACAGAATAGCTCAACATACTGACAAGCGAGGACTCAGGGTCCTGCAAATGTAAAGCTCTGAGACTAACTACACTGCTCACATGCAGCAAAGTAGTTTATCCAGTTAGGTCTCTTAAAGGGAAATTCCAGTTTCATACAACAAATCCTTAGTTTCTGTGTTTTGGAGCTCATTCATATTGGCAATAATGATTCACTAAGGTAATTGTTGAGATCTTGTAATGTGGCATTAACACAAAGTCCAACAGGGAAAGGTACAAGAGCCATTTGTTAATAAGACAGGTTTTAATCAAAAACCCCAGGATAGCCAAACTGATTTGGAAGAGAAAATTGAAGATGGTAAAATTATTACCCAATTGTCTGTCACAGTTAAACTTCAACTTTATTGTCCCCATGGGTAAATTAGTCTTGTAGTCACTTCAAAGATAGAACTATCACAAACTTGAAAATAGAATAAATAAAACAAAATACAAGCAACATAAAACAGTTAAACACATATTTCTATCAGTAGTTCCGTGGGCACACAGTCGTCCTATATAATTACATATACATATACATTTTTGGTGTGCTCCAGTGTGGAGGAATTAGTGGCTTCTAGCGGCGAACTTGCAGATTGTAATTAACTGAACACTGCTGCTTTTTGTATTTAACGACCTGGGAATGAGAACAGGCTGTGAAGTGTGTAGGAGAAAGCAGGCCGTGGCCGTGAAACTCGCAAAAAACGCGAAAGGCCCTATCTACAGCCAAAGTTTGGGTTAGTAGTAACAGTATAACAGTGTAGTAACATGGAAAACTCCATGAAAGGCAACAAGTGGCGTCTGAGGATAAAAATGTCTTATTCTAAGATAATGAAAACACAACACTTCCTATACTCAGGTGATTATACACTAATAAAAAAATTATAATGAATATTATATTCAATTTCTGCCAATATATCCTCCAAATGTTACACACGGGCCTTTTAAAACTTCTATAATCGATATTATTATATGAACAAATAGGTCATCTGACTACATATAATGTGAAAAGGGTCACTTTTTGTAGTGACAAACCAACAGAGAATTATCAGTTCCCCTCAGCTCTAGAGCGTTTTAGCATCTTTAAGCTTATTGCTTGTTTTGGTTTTATGGCCCACTACTTTACAGTTTTGGCAGCTAAAGAGACAGATATCTCCCTCAGGAGTTGGTGGAAACCAAAAACAGAAATAAAAACGAGTGTATGTTGGACTAATTATCAGGTAAGCACAAACACAACTCCCAAGGAATGCTAATGTTGGTCTGTATCTGCTGTATGTGTAAATGTGCAAATGATTGCGAACACATACAAAATGTCAACATAAAAGGTGATTATATTGTCAGGGTATTTTTGTGCTATGGTGGTTCAGTATGTTGGGTGTGCTTACTTTCTCTTGTAGATAAACTTGTTTACAACCTGTCTAATTGTCTGACTGCTCATGTTTTTTGCCCTGTTGGCCTTCGTTGTAATGATGTCGCCTTGTTCCTAGACCTCAGTAGTTACTTAGCTCGATACAATGTTGTCAGAAGTTATAAACCAGAAGTGATTTTGTTGAAACTGTCAAATATCAATCAAGAGTTTGAATTAAATGCTCTGTTGGCTTTTACACAATTTTGAAATCAAATTCAGGTAAAATACTGCTCATAGCGGGTTATAGGTCTTAAACAGCAGTTAATATTCCAGTAACCCTGCAGTATTGACACCGAGATGGAACTACTTCCACATCAGTGCAGCAGTCAGGTTGTGGTGTGGTCTGCTGAGCCTCCATTATGCATGAGCCCTGACCACCCTTCACCAGCTGTCACCGAGCTGACCACTGAATCCCATCTGGACCCTGGGGGATGTCACCGTGGTCCATCAGGGAGGCTGTAAGATGAGCCCACTGACATGAAAACTCCCACCCTGTATCCCACTTACTTCAGCCCTGCCTCTCCCCTTGGTCAATAGCCCCCCTTCCACCTCCCTCTGAGGCTGGGTTTTCTCTAGTTCCATGGTTCAAAAGTGGGGCTGCTGCTCTGATCTAATAGCTGGAAAGATATTATTCTGTCTCCAGGCACTGGTTGTTTCTAACTTGGTTTTATATGAGGTTGAAGCACATCCTGGGTATCAAATGCTTCATTGTATATTATTATTATTGAAACAATGGTTTGGACTTCTAATATTTCTACATGTAATGATAATCAACTCAAAGAGCTTTGCATGACATTGTTAAAAAACATCTAGAACATTTAAACAAATCAACATCAAGAGAAAAAAAGTGGCAAAGAGAAACATTAAAATACAATAAAATTACTATGACTTGCAATATTTTTCAGGTGAAAAAATACAGTCTTGCTCTTTTGGGTTGGGTAATGCGCGATTAGAACTAGTTCATTATGAGTGTAGTCTAACCACTTAGGAATTTAGAAGTGTTAATAGTTGTTCCTAAAGCTATGTGTGATATAATTTACATACAGGGATAATGGCACACATTGTCAAGACTCTCCTTGGAGGCATTCATGGTGTTGCGCTCAATTGTTCACATGAACAGTGACAGAAATAGTGTTGTTAAGAATGAAAATCGTGAACTTGAGAGAGAAGTCACGTGTGGATATCAGATCATCAGTTTCAGAAAATTACGTAAATGGTCAGTCAGACACAGCCTTCGCAATCCAAGAAAAAGGTGACGGGGGAGGGAGTTCCCACTGATATCAGACCATCCAATAAATACTCTTTTGTTTGTTGTTTGTTGTATGCATTGCTATGAGAATTTACACTGTGTTGTTGTGCAATGAAAACAAAAGTGGACCATGTATTGAACCGTGTGGAACACCAGTATGAGGACCAGTATAGGGAGAGGTATTATTAGCACTTTGTCTGAGGTCTTTTAAGACACACAGCAAGACTCACACAGTTTCTGCACTATGAGCACTAGAATTTAGCTGTAAAAAGGGTAGATCTGAAACAGATCTTCAGATATTCAAGTTAGATTGATCAGTATTGTTTTCTTAATGAGAGGTCATACTGTAGATAAGGTTTTAGGCTACACTGATAATATAAAAAGTTCATTCAGGGCCAGTTACGTCTAAAATAGTTACCCCCGTGTCTGTATTGATGATGTCATGGCTCTGATAATCACCGTCTGTGTTTGCAAGTACAGTACCGTCTATTCAGCATGTCTAAAAGTGGCCCTTTGGAGCAGATGGTGCTGGAGGCAGGAGACCAGCCCTTCTCTCACCTCAATCTGGATAGCAGGGCTCATCACTCCCAGTCTGGATTGGGATGGAAAAGAGTTTGCTCCAGGCAAAACAAGAGACAGCAACCTTGTGAGACTAGCAATGGCAAAACCACATGCTTTATTTGTGGAGATGTAACACTGAAAAGATTATATCTGTACATAACTCTTAGCTGAGAGTTCAGGATGGTTGTTATTTGAGAAGAGGTAAAGTGCTTCCCCTCTGAGTCGTTTTTCAGGGTGCCATATGCCAAATGAGACATCCGTCTGATGTCCTCAGGAAATCTGTAGATTAGTGTTAATAAGCACATACCATACTGCAAATACAAATTATGTACAGTCTGTCATCACTGAAACGTCTTAGGAATAATCCTTATCAGACAGCCTTTGTGTTCTAACATCTGATTAAGGAAAATTGAAGGGACTCCTTTATCTGTGCTGTACTGCAGCTGTGCAGCTAATTAGAAATGTGACCACTTCCTTTCCAAAAAATATCTCAATTACATTTTGGAACATTTAGCACCATAGAAGAATGTTGAGAATCCAAGCATATGTGGCACTGTGTGTATGTGTACATGTGTAGGCTGGTAGTAAGTAACTGTAAAAGAAGAGATGACTATTTTTTAGTAGATATGGAATAGGAGATTATCATATAGAGGTGCAAACTGTGTAAGGACAGTATTTTTTAATTTACTAGTACTTTACTTAAACATCTAGATTAAAAAAAGGCAGTATTTTACTTCACTGCATTTCAGAGCTACCCCAATGCCCCACTTTTATCTGAAGGCTGTGTTGTCCTGCCAGTAACCAGTAACTTTGCAGAATAAGATTTTACATGCGGAACGTTTGATGAGCTCATAAAATTTGATGCATTGTTAGAGTTTAAACCAGCCAGCAGTATATGGAGTAGTCGGGTTGTCTACAAGCTGTCTGAGCTTTACTACTGTGTTGGATGTGGAGTTAGTGCTCAGCTCAATGTAGATACAGTATGTAAGCCTATTTTGAATAAGCGAGAACTGTCAAATGTATGCTTAGGGAAAGCCAAAGAAATTAGACAATTATTATGTTAAGTCTGTACCTATAGAAACTAAATGTATTGTATTTAAGCTTCTTGGTCACTGTGATATAATTCAGCATGTCAGTGACAGAGTTACAGTTCAATAATAATAACAATAATTTAAAGATTTTTGTCATGGGGTAAATTTTTTTAAATTATGTAACTGTTGTGACCAATCTGATAACGTTAACAAATACTGTCCTAATCTAAAAATCTAAACCTTGATCATAAAATCTAATCGCCTATGACCTTTCGCCAATTTTAGCTGAAATCAGTTTTCCATATACAAACAAACAAACTCTCAAACACATAACTTTCCTGGTGTGGGTATAGCTAACACACTTAATTTCCACCATGATCTTGATATTTATTCATTTGTTTATTTATTTGACAGGGACAGTGCACAGCTACTTAGCTGCACCCGAGTTAGCTATGCACTCATCCACATCTGTAGTCCCTTATAATTTATGTTTTTGAGTGCAGCGGTGAGGTGTTAAATCCGAGCTGTGAGGTATTCAGCGTCATCGCTCATATTATAGTAATGTCTCTGACAGTGATCATACTGTCTAGACAGCCTATGAGTAGCTTCTACTATTATGCACACAGTACAGAAAGTGAGTATGTTTTTCGCCTAAATGATGATAAACCCTATCATCATCAAAATGTTTACCCATTTTTATACAGATGAAACCTGAGCCTACTTATAGAGGTTTTAGCAATTGGGGGAACTTTCAGAATGTTTCTCTTAAGTTGAATTGGTCAGTAGAAATAACATTCAAGCACTCTGTATGTACTTTGCAGTGCAGTATCTCCACTACATTTTGTCTAATGAAGTGACACGCCTGAGCATGAACTAGTATCATAACTCATCTGCATTTGTCTTCCTTTATTAAGTCAGAGACACGTTTGTGTTTATCAAACAGACTAACTTCAATTAACCTACACTACTCACTGACTGAGAGCTGTAGGTTCCCATCAAGTGAGAAAATATGTTTCATGTCTGCCAGCTATTGAATCTGAATCTCATTCATAATTTTGTTTCTAATATTAAAGGTCACATTAGCATTTGTGTTGATAAGCAGTTGGTATGCAGGGCCTATAGCGCTCGTGTCTTTGCTGTTGTTGCTGGGTAGATCAAAGTTGGGTTGGTTGCTGAGCTTCCTGGAAAA
Source organism: Morone saxatilis (assembly GCF_004916995.1). NCBI lineage: Eukaryota > Metazoa > Chordata > Actinopteri > Moronidae > Morone > Morone saxatilis. The sequence goes on along the minus strand of NW_023340257.1, from coordinate 18,678,029 downwards.
ATGTAAATAGTATTGTAAATTATAGGAAAATGAACTTGTATTGGTTAATGGTTTAATACCATAATATACTGCAAGTAATATAGATTAGTTAAGAAGTAAAAACTCTGCATAGAGGTCTGTATGATTTATTAAACATTCACAACCAATATGTTACTATACATGTCTTCAATCAGCAAATTAATGGAATTTCACTTCAGTAAGTCCATTAGAGTTTATTTGAAGAAAATGTGTCATTCCTTGTTAATAACTGTAGCCAAATCATGCATTTATTCAGTGCAGTGAGCCTCTGGCTGCTGTAAAACCAAAGTTTTCAGATGTACAGGTATATTTTAAATAAATCATAAACTTAAATACCTTTTGCAAACTTTTCCTGGTCCATGTCAGTGTTTTAGGAAGCTTTTTTTTCTAGGAGAATGCATCAAACCCATTCTGGTTATCTGACGGTGAGTGGTAAGTTAATGCATTGGGATGAAACATCCAGCCATCCATTCATTTGTTTTCACTCATCCTGTTCAGGGTTGCAGCGGGGCAGAGCATATCCCAGCATAGGTGAGAAGCAGCGTACACTCCAGACAGTCAATTACAGGGCTAAAATATATAAACAGACAATTTTTTATTTATTTTATTTATTTGTAAGACACCATATACAATACTAAAGATAAATGCTACAATTTAATGCACTGAATTAACCTAAACCTAGACAGTCACAGGTCACAATTAAAGCTGTGTCATTGTACACAGAGATACCAGCATGGCAGGCTTAACTTTTACAAACTGAGTCTCAAAATTACTTGTGATGGAAACTGCGTTTAAGCTCCTGTGCTGAATGTTAGCTAACTAGAGCTATTTGCAGAGGGAGAGATGCTCTGTGGTTTGCTAGGATTCATGACTTAATTGACCAGGATGCACACTTTTTATTTCTCTATGTGGAAATCTTATGTTTTCACATCATAGATAATGAACAAAGACTTTAAATTGAGAGTCTTTAGTGGTTTAGTGGGGTGCCGCTCTGCAGGTGCACAGCACTGTACTGTAATTGGACAGAGGAGTGAATGACAAATTTCTTATAATTGTAGGATAAGGAGTATTGAATTAGTAGTATTTAAAAACAAACAAAAAAAATAAAAATGTACTTAACATATATAAAATACAGATGCCACCCTTAAATAGTTGAATATTCAGTAAAAACTGGTGACTCAGATTTGACTTGAAAAATGCTGATACAGTTAAATCCCTAGTATATACAATGACAGAACAGCAGAACAGCATATCACATACAGGAAAAAAAGGACACTTATAGGCAATTTAAAGTCTCCAATTCACAAAAGCTGCAAGTCTTTGGGTTGTCAGAGGAAACCTTCATGTGAGACGACAGTAAGTGCCACCCACAAAGAAATAATAACCAATACATTAACTAACACAAAAGTACAGTAGATTGACAGCTTAAAGTGGTCCTGCACATCTCTCTTTCTGCTCCGTGTTTTTCACTTTGCCAGTTAGCATTTTATTAAAGCAAGTGTGTTGTGCAGATCTGGTTTTACTGCAATAATGTCTTCATGCTATTTATTAAATGTAGGCGTTTGCACTCAAGAATTATGTGCCTGTAGTGTACTTATGTGTGTTTGTGTGCGTGTAGGCTCTCTCACTATTTTGTGTCAGTGCACAAAGTATCTGTGTTTTTTTCATAAATCCATTTTCGTTGGTTGTCAGCACTAACGCTACTGTCAGCAGCAGTTGATGGAGCTCCACTCTGCTGTAAGATCTATCAGCTGTGACGTAATGCTCTCCTCAATCACCAGCCCTGGGAACAGTAAATCAGAGTGTGGCTGCTCTGCATGGTGCTAATGTTGCTACCCTGCTCCCTGCTCAACCACTGAGCTCATCTACAGTCCAAACAGCAAGAGAACACCAGGATGATTGCTGGAGATTTTAATCACTACTAATGAACTCACTTATCAAGATCATATTAAAAGCATTTACAGTAAAAAAAAAAAAACAAGATCAAGATCAGCACATTACAGATACAACCACGAAAGAACTGAAAATAGTTTAAAATAATAATAATTTGGTTTCTTAATAACACTTGTTAGAGAAAAGGTTGGAATGGATTTATCATTTTCTGATCTGATGCCTCTATTGGAAGGATGATATCCTTTGTATGTACCTCTCAAAACCATTATGAATCATTAGATTTATGATTTGGTGAGGTTTAGGCACAAAACAAACTTAGAAAACTTAACATAATTTAAAATAAACTAAGAGTTTTAGATAGACCCTAATTTAACATGCAATTATCTAAGCTAAAAACTAATATCTCATATCACAACTCTAAAATCTAAAATCCGCTAAAATCGCTAAAAAGTCATTTAGGAGCCTGCACAATATCTCTCAGTTCGACATCTTCTCACTGCGCAGGGGTTAAAGATACTACTTTGACCTCTGTCATCATGGTTAAAATAATAATTACTTGTTTACGTTTGGGGAAAGATCATGATCTTTGCTTGTTTGTTTGGAGGTGGTAAAAAAGAGGCAACATTGACCGTCGATCAACGAAAAGTGAACAGCAGATTCCCGTTTCAAAGTCCAACTTGTAGTTGCCCTATCCTGATCTACTCCATCTGCAGCCTGTGTGGCTTTATCACTACTTCCTTTTTTGCTCCTCATGGACTTTTGTCTATTTTTGTTCATGTGACTAATGTTGTTGTATTTCTTGGGATGACAATCTCTGTTGAACTGTGTAAGCCGCTGAACCATCAATGTGACATAGTGGAGGTTGTGACTTATTGTAGATGCCAGTATGTTGGATAAATACTAAAGAGGTGTGGCAGCAAAGTTATCGATTAAAGGGAAGAGGGAAAACCTGGAGAACTGTTAAAAGACAAATTTGTGTACTGATGTCATACCTCTTTGTCTTTGTCAGGAACAGGCTAGGTTTGACAACCAAAAGCAAACCTAAGATCTGATTGTTACACCTTTGTTTGCCCATTGATTCAGAGACATAGCTTTAATGTGGAGAAGGAATCCGTTACCACAAAGATAGTTTTCCATCACAAGGGGAAAGACAGGTAATAAACCCAACAGAGATATCTGAACATTGAAGAGTGTCTCCATTGGAGGACTAGACCGGACAAAGAATGAACGAGTAGTTGGAAGGATTACATTGTTTTTTTGGTGTTTTTTTTTTTCCACAAAGGACATGTCTTCTAAATTTGTGGTCACAGATTGCTGGCCATGGAGCAAAATTGACAAGACAGAGACTTAGTATTCTGGGGCCCAGGCAGATAAGAGACCCACATGAAGGAGAAGAAGAAGAATATCCATCTGGCTTGACAAGAATTCAATTAAGCGTGCTGGATGCTGCATCCTTTTATGATCCATCCACATTTATAAGATGGTTGTTCATCTTCTTCCATGCAGTGTCTCCACCCCAAGCTGCTCTCGTTTGCCATTGTCATGGCTCCTCTTTGCCGGGACAGCTGGTGGAAGAACATAAGACCAGGCTAGAATTTCTCATATATGGGTTAGTGCTCAGCCTCGACAGAAACATAAAGTGATGGGTTGGAGTGGATTTGTATAGCCACTCGCTGGCGGGTAGATCAATTGTTGAGCTCAGGTAACACTTTGCCCTAGAAGTCCAGGTGAATGATGTGGAGCAGGAAGTGAAAGTGTTGAGAGAAACTGTCATAAAAAGTTTGAATACCTTAAGAAGTGCTGTCACTACTGCTGTGACCTGGACAGGATCCATCTAAAGGTGTCAGTATGCTTTCAGACGAAGTGCTTTTCACAACAACAGCATCATACCCCATAGGGACTAGCTTAGGTTATATACTGTCGTATGTGGCACTGGTTCACACTACAAGATGAAATATTAAATAAACTTTCTGATGTCCAACTTTTTCACATAGCAACATGGACAGGTGTGTGGTCAGGAGAAAATATGCAGGATTTAACTTTTTTTCTTAAAAGTGCTTTTTTGAGTACAACACAATTAATTAATTTGAGGAAAGACTAGCATAAAGTGTGCACCATTATTGCCTCTCTGTATGACAACCCAGCTTTGAGTGTGGCCATTTGTAACAATTATACACACACATATACCTTTAGATTGGGCATCTCTTTGCATGAACTAGTTAGTCTTGAGCATACCCTTAACCAGGGTTGTTGGAAACAATAAAGCGTGATGAGTATAGCACAGGTATGCCAGGAACGAAGTAGCAGAGGCAGAGGATAAAAGATGACTGGAGAGCAGTGGTTTACTGTAAGAGACTTACAGTATGAGCTAATGGGCAGCAGCTGAAACAGGTGAGAGCTGGATGTACAGATGCAATTCACTTGTTCCCTTAGTGAGCTAGCACAGGGAGAAATTAGGAACTAGGAGAGGGGATGCAAATACAAGTGGATATGGAGCCACAGTCTTGACACTTGTTATCTCTGACCTGATTTATCATGCTGCCTATCTTTGTCAGGTATGGCATATTAACACTGCATGACTAGCAGTGGTGTTGCAACATATACATTTTGATGCGCAGAATCATTCTCAGATAACAGCTGAAGTGTACTGTGCAGGATAGTGTGGCCACAAATGTACTGTATTTTGTCATGAATCCACAACAAAAGTTGTACATTTTCTTGTATCAGTAGAGACGTCAGAAATATGGTCCAAAGTATACTGGATTTTATTCCACCATCCCCCATTGTGGTGGAGATATCAATAAATCACAACGTAAAGAAGCTTTCTTGATTTATGAACTTAGAACAGCTGAACGGTCACGATTTAACAAGGAGCTTTTGTAGCCCTTAGTCAAGCCTTGCTTGTTTTTTATTGTTTTATTGCTTGATATAGGCTAATTATTATTATCAATGAGATGATGTTTTATCAAGTGGTGGGTGTTATATATGCCTCTTATATGTGTCATTTTTTTTATGTTGATATCATAGATTGTGCTGTTTCTCTATATGCTGCCTACTCTTCTAATTTAGTAGTCGCTTATTAGGGTACTATGAACATGTATAGTTACTTACAGCCTTTTTTACTTATGAAATGTCCTTAGGCGTCAGCAAAGGCGTGAATTATTTTCTTATAAGATTGTATAAAGTTAAACTTAATGTTGGTCTCTAATTAAGGGAGGTTATTTTTAGAAAATGTGAGTGTCTGTTCAATTTCACTCTGATGAAGACGCACCTGGCTTTAAAACATTGGTTGCCCTATTCCGTGTGCTGCCGTATGCTTTGGACTATATCCCTGAAGTCTCTAAAACACTGGACAGGCCTTCAGTTGAAGCGTGGCTAACCTCCTTCTTAATTGTACATTTTCTGTTTCTTTTAGTCATGAAAACAGTACAAAAACTGAACAATTCAGCAGCACCACACAGTGTCTTCGCTGTCTTTTAAATCTTTAAACAGTTACACAGTTCATTTAAGGACTCTCTTAAAACATTACATAGGAAGCACAACTGAGAAATATCCAATTTCAAGCCACCACATATTGTATCATAGCATCCCACACTGCACTCTATGGTCTGCACATGTTAGCTGATCTGTAACACAGAAGCTCCAGAGCAAAGTTAATGCTATCAACCGTGATTCTGAGGTAAAAAGCTTTATCAACATTTCCTCAGGGCAGCAAGGTCAGATGCATCTTCACAATCCAAAAGATAAATGGATCAGGTTTCCACGCCACATGTAGTTCAGGGCCCAGTCTGCCAGCAGCCACATAAACATAGGCTTTCAGCCTTAAACACAGGGTGCTCGGTCTAGTGAGGCTTGTCAAAACACAAAATGTCCCCAAGCTAAAGGAGTGGTTTGACGTGATCGATGGACACTGAAGGGGACATTACTGTGGATTCACTCGAGTGACCTGCAGATTTTCTCTGCCCTTGCTTTGTGGGATAAATGCAGCATGTTTACGTTGAGATTTGCGATTGTGGCATTAGATTAAATTGCCACATGTGGTAGCTCTGGTTTTGAAGGAGGCACTAGTTCAACACAGGTGTTTACAGAGTGAGGAATACTGTTTGCAGTCACCATGTGACTTTGCACAAATTTGCACATCAAAGTGTGATTTTAAATGGGATACTATATACAGTGTGGCTTCATTTTCCTGCCCTGGATCTAAAGGAATATTGGCAAGTGAATACCCCTCATGTGTCTGTATCTATTTGACTTGTTGTTATTGCAACAGGTGTTACCAACAGATAAAATGTGGAGTGAGAAATATGATTTTCGGTTGAAGGATAGACATTTCTTATCTCAGATAACCACTTTACTTCTGTCATAACCCGTCTCTTCCTCAGAGCTCAGCTGTGTGTGTGTGTGTGTTCATGTTTGTTTGACATGCATATTCCCAGGTTGGAGATTTTTTTGTGCTGTATTTCCTCAATATGTACATTAATGTAGTAAAATGGGTGAGCGATTTTCAGTTTTGATTGATTTAAACCTAATTAAAGTCAAACTGAACTTTGAATTTTCTGCACTTTTTGTCTAAGGAAATAAAAGCTATGATGAAATTGCAACTATTTTACATAATTTTCCATGGGCGTTTCCCATGGCAACAGTTGACATGTGGGAGCCAGTGTTGCTAGGAGACACACTATAATTTATCATGATGCATTACTGATTGGAATATGAGCCTATTAGAGCCTACAAATGTTGATGCAGTACATTTTTTCCTTTTCCTACTGGCACAGAAGTTGATTATGAACAATTACTGATTTTAAGACAGTGTGTCCCTTTAGAATATTCAACATGTCAGAGGACCCATTGTGTTATTAGATTTGTATTTCACTCTAAAGCGGTAGTTAGCAAGCTATGCTAACTAGCTTTCCCTCGGAAGGTTAAAGCTAGTTAGCCAAGCTTGCTAAGGTTATCAATAATTCCCAAAAAAGACATTATTTTTTGTTAATGTTAATCTGCTGGGTCATTCGTAGCTCCCATACATGCCATGCTAAGCTTGTTCCACATTCTAGAAAGGATGAAGGCTAGCTAGCATTGCAATTAGCATTCAGTGAATTGTAATAGCAAATGTCTCCTCAATGGGTAGTCCTTTAACCTCAGTACTGTGTTCATTACTCCAAACCGAATCACAACACAGAGTAACAGATTTTCTCAAATAAAAGATGGTACAAATCAACACCTAACAGTGTCTTCCTCAGGGTTGCCAGATTTGACTGACACCAACTAGCCCAACACCCAGTCATCCCAAGAGCCCAATTTTACATGTTTACATGTAAAGGCAGGAAAATTTATTCAATTTAAATGTTTTCCTTTTGGTTATTTTGACAGAAGAAGTCACACCAAGTACACACAGTTTACTCAGTTTGACTTTGAAAAATAATATTTTTCATGAATATATTTGGATGATATATTTTTAAAGTTTTACCAGTGACTCATTTCTGTGTTTTTGAATCCTGCCTGTGTGTTTTAACACCAGCTGTTGCCACCAATTGTTTGGATTCACAACTTTTCTGTGAACAGGTTAGCTTTCCAATCTCTCACTCCTCCAAGCCACTGAGGCCTGGAAGAGATTTGCTCCTGAAATCTCAAAATCAAGTGAGGAGCAAAACAGAACATGAAGACGAAGTAACCTCTCAGCAAGATATTTGGAGAGCCATGATCCTACAGACTGGTCTGTTGGTGCTACTTATAGAAATATTGGCACTGGTTCTTCTCTGTTTATAAAGCTGGCGGGCCTGGAGCATGGGGTGGAGACTGTGGAGATCTCTGATATTTGGCAAAGTCAACAGTGGTAACAGGAGGATACTTCATCATAGTCACAGTCACTGTCAGGTACCTGAGACCTTGCCAGCTTTTTCAATTTCTCCTGGCCACATAGCAATTTGCCAAGCGGAGAAATAGCAGTTGAATTGCAATCTGTGCGTAATTTTATTTGTATAACACAGTGGAGGGAGTGACCTAAATGGGGCTGAAGGACACCCACAGAGATATAAGCAATAATACAGTCTGAGGTGCTATCTTGGTTCGCCGCCACTGGAGAAATGTCTCTTAGTTGCTTTGAGGAGGTCACCAGATGGCATGAAAGTCACCAGCCTTTACCCATGACAAACTGGGAGCTTATTTAGTGGGGTCTGTTGTTTACTTTCTGGAGCAAAAGTGTTGGCAAGTATGGGTGTAATACACACCAAAAAACAATCTGCATGGCTACCACTAGAGGTAAATTTGGGTGAACAAAACAGCGTGTCACATTAAGGAGGATCTGTTGGCAGAAATTGAATTAAATATGCATAACTATGTTTTCATTAGTTAATAATCACCTGAATATAGGGATCATTATGTTTTTGTTCCATTAGAATGAACCATCTATATCGCCTTCCATGGAGTCCGCCATATCGTACCGACAACCGATGTTTCTACATTAGCTCAAAAAAGACAAACCAAGCAATGTCTCTTGGCCAGGGCATATGCGTTTTTCGCACGTTTTGCAGCCACCGTAGTTTCTCCTTCTGGCTTGGAAGGGAAACAAGGGAGTTGCCCTCTGAAACAACACCGCTAGATACCACTAAATCCTGCACAATAGAGCTTTGAACAGTTTACAGACATGGTTTTAATATTTTTCCTAACTGATGCTACAGCACACACGGTAATTCAGTCACAGGACAGCCTCAGATGGCAGTGTGTCAGGATAAGTGCAGTTCACTCGGAGCATGTCAAACAGCAGTATTGGGCTAATGGATTTCCTGTGTGTCCCTGTGGGTTGTTTCACTATCGACAGGAGAGTGGCTAAAGTCCTGCCATTCACAAACCTTGGCGCTGATAACATGGGAAAGGAAAGCAGACAGAGCCACAGTTCACCTGTCACTCCGGCTCCTGTTCCAAATGGCTGCTGTTGATTTAACTGATTGGAGACAGGCCCACTTAAACAAAACAGAGTGCGGGCGTCCCGCTGAGAGTGTTACAGAGACAAAACACGTTGGTATAACTGGCCTCTTGTTTACTCTAACATGGCAGACGTGACCTTTCGTGAGCATTTCAAATAACCAGGGGGACCTGACAGAGAGTAAGTTGGGCTTAGGAGAGGAAGTTCCTGCTAGCGCTGACATTACAGGCCATCTGCTTTAACTGCTCGACTGGGAGACCTGCACAGGGGCAGGTACTTAAAACTGTGCAAGCAGCTTTAGAATTCATTTTTAGTCATATGGGCTTCAGTAAAAAGATTATTGAATTATTCTAGGTATTCCAGTTGGACTTAATTTAAATTATTTCACTTCATTTTACCAAAATGTCTTCCAGGTATGGCTGCATATAGTGTTTATAACCTCCCACAGCGTGAGAGTGACATCTTTAAATAATTTGCTTTTGTCAGACCCAAAATATTTCGTTATTGTCAGTGAAGACAAAGAAAAGCACCAAATCCCAATACTTAAGAACCTTGATCCACAAATTGCTTGAAAAATGACTAATCAATCAAATATTAACACATATATATATTATAATATTTCCAGATTCATTTTCAGCGTACTATTTGATTAATAGACTAATCGTTGTAACTCCATCTCCAGGTGATTATTATTATATATATTATAATAAAGCATATTTGTCTTTATTTGATCTATAACTCATTATTAAAAATGAAATCCAGCATTATTAATGTAGAAGGAGAACGTGTTGCAACAACACATATAGCTCCTCCAGTGACAGGCATGAGGCAAGAGGTCTTGAGAGAATGAGAACTGGGTTAAAGAAAGAAAAAATAAATTAACAAAAATAATGCTGTATGCATGTCTCATAC
>NW_023340257.1:18668071-18668279 GCF_004916995.1 Morone saxatilis | reverse complement strand
CTTGCCTCATGCCTGTCACTGGAGGAGCTATATGTGTTGTTGCTAATTTGACAGTGCCGATGTCTAATTGTGCAGCTAACATAAATATATAATATAATAAATAACTAACTTCACTTTACATTTTTTTGTTCTAATAATGTTGCAACATGATTTGTATTTATGAAATAGGAAGAAACCACTAGTGTCTTTAGTGGTAGTATTACGATTG
>NW_023340257.1:18652059-18667971 GCF_004916995.1 Morone saxatilis | reverse complement strand
AATGTTGCAACATGATTTGTATTTATGAAATAGGAAGAAACCACTGAAGTCCAAAAGTGACACTAGAAGGTACCTACAGCGTCACTCCTTGAAGCGTAGGGGCCACTGACCAAGCTGCAGTTTTGACGCGTTGGGAATGAGAACGTGTTGGAATATCATGAACTCTCCCTGTGTATGTTGGAGATTGGTGGAACACTAAAACCGCCAAGCAGTATTTAATGTTCTTGGAAACACTCTCCATCCTCTGCTACTGATAAGGCCAGGTTTGTGAGACATTGATAATATCGTCTAACTTCACCGTGTCAGCAAATTATGTATTCATAAGTCACTGCTTACTTGCAACAAGGATGCAGTTTTGTAAAATTCGACAAGCACCTGTTCTGTAATCTTTGCTGTAGTTTGAATGTGGGAAAAGTAACAGATTGCAGCTTTAAGTTGTGTTTTTATGACTGCATTGGATTTCCTGAAAAATTAATTGCACACATTTTCAGTGCTGTGTTAAGCTTTTCTTTATAGATGGGCATGGCTAACACTCAGTGTTTTGTGTTTTGTGACTGTGTCTTTTATGGCTGTGTGTAATCAGACTGCTGTCCTTCTCTGGATTAATAATAGCTGTGATTTCACAAGGTGCTACTGTATCAGCGTGGCTGTGTTCCAAGATGTCATTTGGCCAGAGAGCATGAACCAGCAGCAGAATGAATGACTGCATATCCCATTACCCCCAGTGCTGGGTTTGCATTTTGTCCTCCCTCTTGGAGCTAAACTGAAGGGTATTTCTAGAAAAAAAGGCCCAGAGTATCTTTAGAGCAGAAGGAAATGGTGTGAGATTTCTTCCCTTCAACACCCTGCTGATTTACACCTCGTCATATCCTTAAATGAGAATGAAAGCTTGTGAAATACTGGTTATTGGTGGTTTCATAGCTGGCAGCAGGAATAATGTAATGACATGTTAAGATTCAGAGAGAAGGGTTCGGACCAGCAGGATAGCAGAGTGACCTCTGCCCAGCTAAGTGATGGTCTCAGCTCGGCTCCATCTGCCCATTGTGTTTGCCCTTGGCAACCCAACGTAGTTGCTGGTGTTGGTGAGTTAATGAGGACTGCGGAAAGGTTAAGTAAACAGGAGGGGCCAGCCTAACAGGAAAATTACTACTGCCATCATCACAGACCGTGGCTAAGCAGAGCTCAGGCTGCTCTCATCATTATGTCATTCATCAGCTCTGATTTTAATGATGCGTGGGTAATATTGAACTGTAGATTACAGCAGCATGCCAGTAGTACATATTGGCACCCCTGGCTTCTAAAATGCTTTGAATTCTAATTCCAGTCCACATTGCAAAGGAAGGTAAGGAAGTACAACCCTCCTATTTCGCTCTCTTTTGAAGGCTGTGAAGCAGAGTGAGGGGAAAGTGGCCGTTTTCAGTCTTGCCATCCCTCATGGTTGTGAACTGCTCCTCGGAGCTTCTCCTCAGGACGAACACAGCCTGCCGACTCCCTACATACCATGATGGATGACGGGATTGTTATTCAGCATTCCTAGGCTCCGCTCGGCTGCCAAGCTGCTGTCTTCTCCGATGGCCATTGTTCTCCGGTCGGCTGGAAGAGTCACCTTTATCCGATTGAAATAAATGAGATATACTCAAACTGAGACATTAATTACAAAGTTTATCTCCCGGCTAAAGTACACTAATAAAGGACTCTAATAAGGCATCCATCATAGCTAGACTCTGTGGATGTGGCTAAGGGCACTGGCCAGAGGTCACCCGATTTGATGAATGGCAGTCATGTATGATTCAACAAAAGATATTAAAGATCTCTCCCTCTATGCACAAATTGCACAAACATGCAAACTAACAAGCATGCATGCCATGAATCTCAGCAAAACAACATTACTGTATTGTCAACTGTATTCAAATTTTTGATCAAAGACTGTGCACCAAATTATGCAGAAAAAAATACTTTTTTCCTGGCTCCCAGTCCCAGTATTCATGGTTGAGAGATCCAATCCTGAACTTCATGATGCCGCCAAACTTGCTTCCAGCCAATAGTAAAGCTGGGTGTGTTCACCCACAGTATGTCAACTTGTCAAAGCAGAAAACCTGCACAACAACTGTAAGTACTATTTTTGTGTGCTTGCCTGCAGACAATTATGACAAATGTGCAGTCTCCGCTGCTGGGACTTGCTGCTGACTGCTGCAGGCCAGGCCAGAAATTGGTCCTGCTGGCTCGAAGATAAACTCAAAGAACAACCAAGATGAACAAGAGAGTTGTTCTAAATTGATCAAGCTTTTCTGTAACCTAGCCCTTTGGCATAGGATGACCCTTAAAGAGTTAGCCTAAACACCTGATTCCAACCATAACATTATATCATAAAAGTAATTTTGATCCATGTGATCCATTACTGTCAACTGACTTTGAGCTACGCTATCTTCAGCCACTTGTGACCAAACAAGATGGTGGAAAGATTTCTCATTTGTCTTCTTTTGCCTCCTGTGTTGACTCGTCTCACCCCTGGAGGTGGCTTTGTAGAGGCTGAAGGCTGCTTCTTGCTAGATGATGCATTTAGTTTCTTGAGTCCTTGAGAGACTGAATACATGTGGACTTTAAATTTTCACACGTGTACCACAAAGTGCCCTTTTAAAGATTTTGCTAATGGCTTTTATTCAGATACTCACTCCTCATGCAAAGAATAAACACCAAAGTGGTGATTATACTCCATATTCAAGCTAGACTTTAGTTGTGCTCAGCGCCTCTAAAAAACAGTTCCTTTTTAAGCCGGATGTTAGAGTGGGGCCTCAAATACTTGGATCACAGGTGAAGTTCAAGGTGATTACAAGTGTTTCACAAGAGCTGCGCTCGTTGCTGGTGTGGCAGAGAGGAGTTCTCCAAAGTGAAGTGTTTTAAAGAATAGTGGGTTATTTTCGTTCTTCAGCGAGTTATATTTTTATGATTTCAGAGAGGCTCATGATATACAGCTAAGGTAAACATATTTTTCAAAAGCAGATACATATGAAGGGCTATGAAAAGAACTCTTCTTATGCTCTAGTAAGTCTTCAAGAGCCTTTTTTTTTCTTGTACAGAAAAGCAAATTGTCCATGCAGTGCAATTTTAGTGACCATATTGTGGCTTTTGGCAGCGACTCAGAATGACTGTCTGACATCTCCACTGCTGCTCTGCTCTGCTCTGCTAAGATTGCACCAGCTGTCTCCCGTTTGCTTTCTAATGTCTTCTTTGTTAACATTTTATCAGCCGTCTGATAACGGCGTAACTGGAGGGCAGGCTCCCTCCAGCACCGGATTACAATGGCACAGAGGATCCTTAGTAAAGATCTACTGTATGCATGAGTCAAAGTAAAACAGTTAGGAGACAAGGAAATACTAATTCTGCTGGTGATCAACGCATTAATAAATAACACTGAATAGAAGTGCAGCTAAAATAGTTTAAGCTAATTAGATTTAAATGGTCAGAGGTTTTAAATTTTAAAAGGCCTGTCAGCACAAGTGCATATATTCTCATTTGTGTTTAATACGTTAAATTGATACTACATGTACTGTGGTGACAAATTTACAGATAGAAAGAGATGGGACATGCACTGTTAATAGGAAACATAAGGGGTTCCTTTTAACAGGGATTAAAGCAAAATGTTTGCGGTTGAATCGGTCTTTTCATCACAAAACAGGTGTCCTTGTGCATGTCGTACATCATACAAACATAAAAGCTCATTCATCAGTGAAAGAAAATGACCGCCATCCTCAAGTGTACGAGTTACAATATGCAAAATAGCAGCATCCCCTCATATGCAAAACAGCCCTTTTACTTTAAGATCTATTATTCACTTTCTTGCTTGCATATCCAATTACTAAATGAGCTTTGCTTCATTCCAACAACTCTTTAAAAAAAAACAAAAAAAAACTAGATGGTAGCAATTAGTAACACCAGAGGGTAACATGGCTTGTCTTCTTTTTGCTCTCATATTGTCTCCCTTTGGTGTCATTAATCACTGAATCTGTGGACTGTGATCTGCGCTGATCTTTCAGTTATATTCAAACCTTTTTCCATCCAAGTGTAGAACAATACTGTACTTGCACACAAATGTCCTGCACATGTGATTATTTCATACGCAGGGACTTGAGCCCACTGATTCCTGTGATAAACAGCTGCCAGTTACAGTAGTCTTCTACAGTGTATTTCTGGGAGAGAATCACACAAGATATCATAATGATCTCCTACTGTTTAGTTGCACATGCATGCTGTGGTTGGTGGTCGGGTTTGAAAGGAAGGTGCCCTATTGTAGCATGAAAATAATGTTACAGGAGCTTGTTCCTTCACCTCACTGCAGCAGAAGTTCACCCCTGCAGGCTGACCAAAGCTCCGTGGTTTTCCCAGGGCAAGCTGTCTTGCTTTTGCCTCTGCGGCTCATCTGTCATTGGCCAGACCTAAAGCTGCTGAATCTTTGCCTGAAGACTTTTAAAACTCTCTGGCGAGAGGTCATACATTGAATTAGAAAGCCAGTGGGGGAAAATATCTTGGTGCTGGAGCAAAAGCAAGTATTAAACTGCATTTCAGTGGCAGCACCGCCTCCAGCGTTGATCGCCCTGTCAGTCTGGACCTGGCCTGTCATGTGAGGTTGTGGTTTATTTCAGGGAAAATACATTTAAATATCAGGGTTGAGTTCACTGCTCAGTTGACCTCTCAAATTTGGTATTGATTTTGTGCTTTCACCAAGTCTTCTTTTTTTCATATACAAATAGCGGGAACTACAGTACGAACTGTCTGTGCATGTGCTGTTCAGTGGCGGGGAAAGTACAGAGATCTCTTACTTAAAGATGCCCCGCAGAGTTTTCTTGTGAACAAACAAAAGTTATGTTTACATTCAGTGTTACTCACCAAAACACATCAATTGTATCCTTGAACTCTAACAAATGTCCTTAACTGTAAAATATTTATTTAATTTATAAGTACTTTAATTCCTCCTGTCTGGATTTGCTGGCACATTTCTGTGTATCTTGGTGTGTTACCGCTACCTTGTGATCAGTGGAATAGTGTGAAACCAATGGCAAGATGTGCAAGAGATAAACGAAACAGGGACCCACTTGTAGAAGAACAGCCCCATAAAGTCCACAGGGAACCTTTATGTCAACGCAGCAATACCACGCACACCATATATGAAGTAGTTAAGATTAGATAAGATATGATTACATAAGATTCTTATATACTGTTGAGTAGTTCAAGTCCCACAGACCACAAAATATGGAGTGTGGACTGGTAGCTGGAGAGGTGCCAGTTTCACTCCTGTGCACTGCCGGGGTGCCAGTTTTTTTTTGATGCCCTTGAGCAAGGCAACCTAACCCGAAACCTGCTCATGGGGCGCTGGTAAACAGGCCGGCAGCCCCATCACTCCACCACCTCTCCCCTTTGCATGTCCACATGTGCATGAAGAGTGTATTTCAGCCTGTGTGTGTGTGTGTATAAAAAAAGAGTGAAAAAAATAATTTCCCCCTAGTGGATCAATAAAGTATATCTTCTTCTTCTTCTTCTCTTTCTTCTTCTTCTTCTTCTTTCTTCTTCTCTTTAAGCAAAATATGTGTAAAGCTCATTATATGTTTTGGTAAAATATTAATTTGTAAAGTAACTACCGGTAGTAACTATAGCTGTCTAATAAATGTAGTAAAAAGTGTCTTCCTCAGAATTGTTGTAGAGTACAAGTACATAGTAGCATGACATGGACTCATGTAAAGTACCTGAAATTTACACTCAACAGTACTTGAGCAAATGCCCTTACAGTAGCCACACGCACCCACAGCTAAACAGCAAACAGTTTAACAATCAGTAAAGTTGATGATGTTCAAAATGGCACAACAGAATAATAAAGTACTCTGGAAAACTAACAAGCAACTGAAATGTGGGAAAGCGCATGCCTCCTCCCCAGCAGCATCTCTCCACTTCAAGTGTTGAAGTGTTTGTCATTCAGCTTAATAAGGTGGCCTCAACAGGGAAAACCACACCAGCAACCTCAGGATGGAGAGCCGGAGTTGGGGTTGTGGAGGGTTTATGACTTCATTTTGCACATCGACAGTAAATGGATTTGCATAGGACTGCACATGAGTGGAGATGTGGGAATCAGTTTTGCCACAGTCATTTCCTCCATGTGGGTCTGAAGGCAGACAGATTTTGTGCATTAGAAAGAGTGTTCAGTTTTACATGCAGCCTCCATAAGTGAGCAGATACAAAGTCAAATTTAGATCATCTTTTTACAACACTGACAACATTGCTTGCGTAGAGATATGCTGAGATATTCTGTGCAACAAATAGATATGCCACATAAATTAAAAGACACATATGGAAGCCCATTTCCAGGAAAAATATGACATACCAAGTCAAAATTAGGACATTATACATTAAAAAAGACAGATACCATGTCAATGTTTTGAAGTTAAATTAATCAAAATTGTGACTTAAGTCAAAATGAGATATTACATTAAAATCTTCACTTCACTGTATCAATTTTTCAAATAAGTAACAATTTTTTCTTACCATGGATATTTTTAATTGTTATCATGCCTCCCTTTTGATTAATTGTTTTTCTTTTCTTGATGGAAATTGGCTTCCATAGAAACAGCAGCAGGCATGAAATAAAAGCAGAAAAGCTACAACTATAAAACTAAATAAAACCCTTTGAAACAAGCGTGGATACACTTCAGCAGCAGAGGAAAATGACTGCATTATAGTCACGGCCTTACATATTGTTTTGTTTAATCATAGCTTAATCACTGAATTGTACATATGCTTGAATAAATCATTTAATAATGGCTGACAATTCATAAATAAAACTACTGTAGGGTAATAAGGTTATTTATTATTAAAACAGCTACCCACTTATTATTAAGGCGGCGAAGTGTGGGTCAGTCAAGTTCATGGTTCAAAACTGTTGACTGAACCTGAAGTTCATCATCTGTGCTGAATCGCCTGCAGGAAAACTTTTAACTTTAGAAATTAATTTCTCTCAGTGAGTTCAAAGCCTCAGTTAGGGCTGTATAAGATGAATCCTGTGGGACTTATTGTTTTGCATAAGTTGTTATCTTCCAGGCTGTGGCACTGCTCTCTCATCTCTCTCTCTCTCTCTATCTCTCTCTCTCTGTGTGTCTGTCTCTCTCTGTTTTTAGGGCTATGAGATTGTTTTTGTAGTATGATAATGCATTGTTTGTCTGAAACTTCATATGTGTTGCCCTCTTGCCCACATCTGGCTCACAAAAATTATTTTGGATCTCATAAAGGAATAAATTAAAGGATGTGAAAGAAAAACCCCTCCCGGTGATAGTCCAGTGAGGCTCTTAGTGCCAAACTTCACCAAATGGCCTGTCTAGCAGTGAACACTGCCAGCCATTTGTTTCATGCTGTACCAGATTTCAGAGGGTACAATCTGCACAAATCATAGAGGCATTAAGATTTGGTTAACTGCAGAGGAAAGGAACATAGCAAGGTGTTAATAATAGGAGCATTTACTGCCATTTAATATATATAATATGCTAAAGATGGCCAAAAGCGACCCCTGAACAAAGAAGCATTTCAGTCATATGTGAGTGTTGAACAGCTCATTCTACAACCATTGTTAAGCTGCTATTACAGCCTCTGCTCTTCCTGGAAGGCTTTCCACAAGATTGTGGCCAGGTTCCACGATCTGCAGGGATCAGTGCCACCAAACCAATGTAACAACCAACCCATCCCAAATGCTCTGTGCAGGCCAGTCAAGTTCCTCACACCAAACCACCATGGAAAACCATTATCTTTGTGGGCCTTATTAATGCACCATGGGCATTGTCATGTTGACACAGGACATTCTCCAAACTGTTACTTCGAAACACGACGATGGTGTGTGAGAATATGATGCTGTAGAATTAAATGAGTACTCTACTGATTTAGCAACGCTCTCCTATAACATTGTCTGCTTCGCCATGGACTTTTAAGAAAAGGATTAAAATTGTTTCAATAGAATTGTTTGTTTGCTAAACCCTAATCATGAAAACAGACCCAGACCCAACATCTGTGTCCACATAATTATGGTTATATTGTGTAGGTTTAATATCTAAACCTTTATGTTGGTGCCTTTTTTTTGTATCTGTGTCTTAACATGGCCCATGTGCTTTATGGTATAATGCTGAAATTAAATAATTGAAGCAGAATTTCTATGAAATGCAAATGTAAACCTGCTATATGGAACGATCAAAATGATGTTAATACACAGCACATATAGTTCTTGATGTCACTGTCAGTGTATTACAGAATTACATTTTTTCACGTTTTCTTTTTAGAAATGTCTCTGCTCATCTGCTTTGAGTTTATAAATTAGTTAGTTTTGATTGAATTATAGAACATATTTTCATAGTTGTTGCTAACATATTTTTATTGGTGCTGTAATTTTCATATAATTTCCCGAAAGAACTACGTAATTTGGTACTTGGAAGAATCAGTGACATCTTATGATAATAAGATATTGTTGATAATAACTCTTAATTTGGAATTTTATTGCATTTCTTTTTTGTATTATTTAAATTGTCTAGTTTGTTTGTTGTTTTTGCCCCACTGCAGTCGTGAAATGTTGTCAACCATGTAAAGAAAGCACTGGAGAAAATAAAGTCTATTATTATAATTATTATAATTACTAATTGCAGGGAAAGTGGAGACAAAGTTAGTTAGTTAGAGTTTAGTTGTGTTGAGTTATTATTTGTTGCTAAATTCCCGATACATTTTCTTTTTAAAAAACTGTTTAATTTAAGTAAACATTATTATATTTTGTGTTAGAACATTTATCCTTCAAATATAAAATTTTATGATTTTCTGTAGTTATATTTGGGATTATAACGAGTTCAGCTGACCTGCAGTGCATCGACTAAAATAGTTAATTGGAACCAAGAAGAAAAGGGCCCATAAAATAAACTGTCACTGTTTATTTTCATTTAATTATCAATTTGTTTTTGTATCAGAAACTTTAGTAATAAGTCAACTAATAATATACTTCCTGTCTCAAGACAAAAGTTGTGGCTGCAGCATAGGTTAACATCTCAATAGTTTCAACACTGTGTATCTGTGGGAGTTGGAGGACGACAGGACAAAGGTGGAAAGAAAAAGAGACAGGGGGATGACATGCAGACATGGTCCTCGGCCGGATTTATACACCCAATGTGCTGTGGTTAAATTGTGGCCAGCAGGATGCCCTGTGAGCAGCTTCTCTCACATTTGATGACTAATACATGTGAGAGGGACTTTTTGACATGAAAAATAGCATGCGGTGAAATTCAAATAGCATCACAATCATGAGGAAGTAGTTCATACCGGAGATGTTGACAAGACAAATGTTTGTTCATTGGGTTGTAATAATCTGTAATCAGAGCACAGCAAATGCGTTTTCCATCAGACTGTTTTGTAGTGCAGATAGATTTGAAAAATTGCCTTAGGACTGTGATCAAACACTGGATTCACATCATCTCCAACAGCCAGTATTAGAACATTTTGTAAACAGTGTTTATCTGTAATCGCTGTCTTTTTTTCTGACATCGTAAAAATAAAAATACATCATCTTACCTTTTTCCTTGAGTGGAAGCTGGAATTTAGAGTGGAGATGAGTCATTTTTTTGTTTTTTTTGTTTTGCAAATACTGTTGACATTAGAAATCAGACCTTTGGGGAACTAAGTAGTTCCTCAAATAGCCGTAGAGATGGGCAGTGTTTCCCCAGAGTGAAGGTGTGTCCTACTTTGCACAGGAGCAAGAGAGGCAATTTAAATGCTTTGATGTGCAATGCAGTCTATGCTTCTGAGAGTTGGAGTGAGACGAATAAGTTGAATCTAGACATTTGTTTGGAATTTTAAATAAGAGCAGAAACAAAACAAAAGTTATATGAAAACAATCCTGTGTTTTATTTTTGCCCAGGATTATATTTGGAAGATTGACTCCCAAAGGCTTTAGGTATAAACAACACATAAACATTTATTGGCTGCATTAGCACAAACCTGTGTGTACCTATAAAAGTGTGTGTGTGTATTAAGACACTTAAAGGGCTTTTACCAGGGTGTTTTACAAGTTCCTTAACAACAAATCATGTACACATAATGTTTTAAGAATGTTTCTACGGTGGCCAATAGGTATCATGATGTTAAATGTTAGATGTTTGCTTTTACTATGCAAATGTGACAAATGATGTTATTCAGTGTCCTTATATTTTCATAATGCCATCTAACGTTAGCTATGCTATGCTGTAGCATTACATCTTTTACCTAACGCCCACAAAGTTGGTTTAGTTAGTTTATTGTGAGCTGATGGTGACTTGATGCTGTGTAATATTTGAATCTGAGGGATGAGGCGCTGTTCAAAAAAACTACGAAAAGTACATTTAAGTAACTTTACATAGTTCTGAGTAACAAACTAATATCTAACCAGATCATAGTTTGCTAGCAAACGATGTTTAAAATAATTGTCAATGGACAAGAACTTTCCTCTTCCACACATCAGCAGCACTAATAATGGTCCGCCTGTCCATCCATCCGTTGTCGCTCACTTCCGTTGTGTTGTGGCTTTTGCCGTTGTCTGATACCTCTCGGCCACCGCAATTTTCTCCTTCAAAAGATTTTCTTTCATTTTTGCCTGGTATGAAGATCAGTTAGCAGACACTCGCTGGAGTTGTGTCCATCTATCACAAACTTGCTTTAGTTTTTTGACATCTTACATTATATGTTGTGTGGTTTGTTGTTTCTCTGCATTACCTCAGAATAATAATGTAACTGATAAAATGGTATGGAATGGCTACATGAAAAAGTTTTAAAATACATTTAACTTTCTAAAAAACAGCAGCATGTGTTTGCAAAATGGCTTGATGTAAAGTAAATTGAGTAAATTGACAAAGCCAATGGTATGGTCCTTAAGGGTTAGGGAAAGTCGGTTTTGGTTTAATATTGACAAAGTAAAAATGCTGCTGCTTCAAGTCAGCATTGACTTTTTTCATATTTAATCAAGATACAAATATTTCTCTAACCTAAAGCAAGTGCTTTGAGTTGCCTAAACATACTGTATGTCTAAAAACATTAAGGCTTTAATTGCCGTGGGCTGGGGAAAACAAACAGAAAACGTTTTTGGTGAACATTTGATCTGATTTGGGCCACTTGTGCCTCCAGTGTGAACGCAGCAGAAGAAAATGATTGATATGCTGATGTTGTTGCTCTTAATCGGGATATTTACCTTCCGTAACCTGCCTTTACCACTGGGGCTGAATACTTTGGTGGGTTTGGTTTGCTGCTGAGTGAAACCAGTGACTGTTTCAGATGAAGGTCTACTGTTTAGTAAAACTGACAGTGAACATGAACTTTTACAGGTTTTTTATATTTATGTAGGTACATAAACACTTTAATAAATCCAAGTGTTATACTGTGAAATCCCCACACTCCTACACACTACAGTATGTGCAGTCTTTTAACTTTTGACTCAAGGCCAAGAGACTACTACATTCAAGTACAGTATGCTAATAGCTTTGAATTTTACTCAGATTGGCCCCAAAGAATACCTGATGTTCCCATCTATCGTTTCTGACATGCAGAAGCTTAAGAGGTCTAAAGTTGGGGGGCAAAAAACATGAATTTTTTCAAAACTGGTCTATGTTATTACATAAAGGTTATATTTGCACAGTAACTTATACAATCTAAAATGGATAGGTTTCCTTGAATTATGGTGTGTATATATACATGAGTAATTTCATTTCAACAAGTTTCTTTTGAGTTTTTACCCTCAATTAAAGTTCAGCCTTCCAGGATAATAATAAGACTCCATCCTGTGCGATAATTGAGGTGATACAGAATTTGCACAGCAGCATTGAGATCAGAGAATCAGTGGGCATGTGTATTTAAAGAAATAATCCTTACAGGCGAAGTCATATTAAGTGTTTAATGCTTGTGAATCAGAGTGTATTAATTGGAAAGATTTATTTTAACAGTGATGCAGTATAACCGATGATTTAAAGTGTAATCGCATTTAGTGAAAGACAGGATAAAGTTTGTTTGTACATATTAAGGCTTTATCTGTAACAACACTCTCATGAAATAATAATGAACATGATGGAGTTCAAGTTTTGAAGCTATTGAAAAAAACAATAAAACCCAGCATACTATCAAAAGTGGCGTGGCCTTTGTGTGTGTCAGGGACAGTCTTTCGCTCAATCTGTCCACCACTTCAGTCCAGACTGAAATATCACCACGATTTGATAGATTGCTATGAGAATTTTGTACAAACATTTATGATTTCCAACAATGAATCCTTATGACTTTAGTCGTTTTCCTCTAGCACTACAATGAGATTGATAATTGTGACTTTGAGTGATGACTATCATTGCAATGTAATTTGGCTCCTCGGGATGAATTGTTATAACTCCCCTGACTTTTTATTATCATCTGGTCAAAATGTGTTCAATACTTTGTTTCATGACCAAATACCTACAAAACTAATGGCATTCCCATCAACCTCTGCTGTAGCCTACTTTGTGTTTAGTGCTAATTATCAAATGTTAGCATACTAACATGCAAAAGTAAGATGGTGAACATGGTATTATTATATTACTACATACACATTATATCTGTATCAGCTTAGTATCACCTTGTTAGCGTGAGCATGTTAGCATTTAGCTCAAACATGCACTGTGTCTAAGTACAGCCTCACAGATCTGCTAGCATGGCATTACAGGCTTGTTAAATGATACCCAGCCATAAAGCCAACTAGTAGCGAACATTTTAATGTGGCAGGTTGTAGTTTACTTTAAGGTTATATGAGATTTAAAACATTAATATAGCATTAAACAAGTACTTGCTCAGGTAAATTAAGGTCCATCTCCATAGGGATTACTTTCATAATGTCAGACTCTTAGAATAGCAATCTGAGCCTTCATTTTGCCAGTCAGTGGCAAAATGAAGTTTTACCTCTTTGACAGGTGTATTTGTCACCAAGGATTAGCTAACATTACACAACAGCCATAGCAGCCCATTTTGCTGCTGCTATTTTCTCATCTAACTCTGTGACTTAAGGTTTTATTTTGACCAAACTAGCGTTGGAGATTGTTTTGAAGGTTGTTATTTTGTTTCTGTCCAGTTCGAAGTGTGTTTTAAGATTATTTACCAGGTAAAATGATCTCTTTTTGTCAATGGAGTCTGCTGTAGCGCCGATTGTTTTGGTCTGACCTGCTGTGCTCTGGTGTGACATCTAGTGGCAAGTTAATTTTCGCAACAACATACATTATTATACATTATTACATACATATTGCATCCAACTTTACACTTTCAGAGATATAGTAGTTTTTATTCCACCACATTCATTTAAAAGTGGCAGTTACTCAGGAGACAAAGATTTTAATGAGCATATAGTAGGGTACAATGTTTTAAAGTAGAAATTACCCAACAGTCTGTAATATTTAAAGTCATATCTTCAAATTAACTCCACCTCAACCAGCAACATCATTAAAATGCTGCTCACTTTTGATACTCATAGTAAATTTGGGGTATTGAAGCTGAGACTTGGTCTGCTGTACAACTGAAGTACTGAATGTTAAATTTAGCATCACCCCCTATTTAAAAATAGATGCATAATGAAAGCCAGTGTTTCGACAAAAAGCAGAAGACTTGAACTTTACCTCTTGTCATTTATTTATGCAGCAACACAGACCTCTTTGCCTGCATACCATTCCTAGTGAGAAGAGAGTACATTACATTAATCTGACTAATGAGCTATCACATTGAATAAATAAATCTACAAGAACAATAATGTATTTTAATAAGAAATGCTAAAGGCCGCTCAGATGAAAAATTACCTCTCAAAAGTCTTAGCCTATAGAATAAATCTGACTCTTCCATTTTGTTGACACGTAGGGGCCATGTGAAGTTGATTTTAATAATTGATTACCAGAAAGTGCTGGGAGAGAGCTTTGCTGATAAGGAAAAGAATAGGTTTTTGTGTTGGAATCACAACATTCTATCGATCCTCTTTGAATAACGCTTAGTGGAAGAGCCACAGACTTAGGGATTATTTATGGATCCTTCTTGACCTTAGCATTTCCCTGGGAGATTGTGTTTAGAGCTATGAAATTGACTGCCAAATCTGCACACATACAATGGATAAATCTAAAGTGACAGCAATAATCAGAGTGGGGAGATTAGCAGTTTTCAGCTTTGTTTTTTTTTTTTTATCCTACGAAGACATACATCATCATCAGCAACAACTAAGGTGGAGCAGCTTCACCTGCAGGGTGGTTGCTTTTCAGCTTGTGTGTTTTTGAGACACAATTCTCATTTGTCACCTTTGATCCATCAACAATTTGGTTAAAACAGAGACCGCATTGGAATATTTTGCAGATAGCTTTTGCATTAGTATTACACGCCAATTCTGGCATCTCTGCATCCTGAATACCTATAGTTAAAAAAAGTATTACATTTTGGTGCAGACAACCAATCTACTTGCAGCCTTAGGGCATTCTGTAAAACAAGAAATAAAACAAATTAAAAAGTAAAAATGTTTTCACTTTTAGTGACCTTTAATGGAATCCTAAATATTCTTCTTTTTCTGCTCCAAAAAGAAACTTATCCTGTTGTTTTCCTTCCTAATTTCCTTTGCTTGCCTCACTTGTCGGTTCGCACAATCTGCTGAATTTTGGGTCGAAGTGAAGATGCCCAGAAATGAAATGGTTTAAAGATTTGTTTTATAGAGTGGACTCTATCTGCACACTGTGCCAAACTAATACGCAGCAGTTTGAGAGAGCAATCAAATGGAAATGGAAATTTGAGCAGTTTAAAGATGAAGCTCATTTTTCCCTTAAGAGCTTATGAGTGTTCTGCCAAAATGTGTGATTCTCTTTTTCACTGCGACTGTACCGAGGGTATACTGGCTGATGCTCACAGCCTCCTTCTGTTATACATTGTTTACACTTTTACTGTGCCTGATGCCTGAGATTACTTTACAGAACAATAGTGCTAGTGTTGCTTTAGTGTTAATTCAAAGTGACACAAACAGCATTCAGTACCACCTTCTCAGTCATCTTTTATAGAAAAGTTTCTTTCTTCAATTTACTTAACATTTCATAAATTGTTTATTAAAGATTTATGATTTACTGATAGCAAAACTTTGCCTCCCAACAATAATTTTCCAACCATAAGAGTTGCGGTGTCCTTTTTTTAATAACCTTTTCAAAACCAAAAACTTTTAAGGAATGGGATAAATGGTGTGATTAATGTAAGCTGCACACATTAGCATGCCAGCTAACTACTTAAAGTGGTAACCTATTGTTATTATTAGGTAATTATGTGGGGTTAGAGGATTTGTTATGAAAATACTGGACAATAATAGTAGCCAATTTTTTTAACATTAAGTTTAGAGCAATAATAGCAGTACTGCTTTGTATTTGGTTTCAGGATATTTGCGCTCTGCAACAGCCAAACTTGGGATTTATGGCGTTCCGTTCGTCAGTCAGTGGTTTGCCTTACTGTAGTAATGGTGGCAGATTTCTTGAATGTTGAGCTTGAAGAAGAAAATGCATATGTAGTCGAGTCGAGTCTGCAACACTTTTGGTCTCATTCTCAGTCGTGGCAGATTTACCATGAAAATTCTAAAAAGTTTTTTTATACAACCGGTCTCTGAATGCTCCTCACTTCTATCCAACTACTGTAGATTTTGGTAGCTGAAATGGCGACTAGCATACTAGATTAGCATAACCTAATGCTAGGGGTAAAACTAAAACTAACATTCACAACTGCAAATTACCAACTTTTTAACATTTCCAAGCCCAGATTTGGTGGTTTATTGGGGCGCCCTGGTAGCTCACCTGTTAGAGCTGGCGCCCCATGTGCCAAGAGTCATTGTGGTATCGGCTGTGGGCTCGAGTCCGACCTGTGGACCTT
>NW_023340257.1:18635769-18651959 GCF_004916995.1 Morone saxatilis | reverse complement strand
TATATATATATAAAGACTCAGTGGTTTATTACATAGTGAGAAATGAATCAGGCTTTATTAATGAATTGCCAAAAAATATTACTGCAGTGTAATTAATATTTTATATTAATATTATTAAATGGAAAAGAAAAGGTTCAAGCTAAAGGTTTTTTTTAACAACCTGGCAACATATAATTTGTTCTTATCAGTGGTTAACTGATCAGTAAATGACTTATGAATAATTAACAATGCCAGCATAGAGCTTATAAACCTCTCATAAAGAAACTGGTGATATATATATTTTGCTATATAGCGTGTGATGATATGCCACATATCTGATATTTTCACTTTCAGACTTCTGTTAAATGCTTGTTTGTGCTGCATCAAAGATTTAATGCTGTCTTAAACTTTTGAAAGACTTTAAACTTCTCATCTGTGGTTAAAAAAAAAGAAGCCTTTGAAGGTACAGTTCCTTCCTCGCTTTATTTAGAAGTAGAGGTAGTTTCTCTTTTTAAAGCTACACCTTTCAACACAACTGACTGAGGCAACAAATTCAAAGAATGTGGAGGCAGAGACAAAGAGCTGAAGTGATGAAAGAATGAGACACAGAAGAAAAGCAAAAAAAAGAGAGGTAGATGCCAGCTAACAGGATCGTTGTCCTATGAAACAACCGCTGATGTGTAATGACACTGATGTATTCACAAGAAAATCCGTGTATACGTGTAGATCCTTCTTCTTGGCGTGCTGAATCAATACAGACAAAGTAGCTACAACTACAGAAATACGTGAGAAATTCTCTTGCAGCTGTACATCGGGGCGGCGTTCAGCTGAATATTAATGAATCCCTCCTCCACCACTCGCGTGAATCTGTACATTCAACCTGTGTGACTCGTGTGAATGTTAATATGCAGTTGTGGGGACCAGGTATTAGCAGTGGATTACAGGTGACTAGCAGGCTTGAATCTCCTTCCTGTGATACCCTTTGAATATGTTCACTCCCTTTGAAGTGATGTCAGTTTTAAAATATCTCAGCCCTTTTATGTTTAACCATGGGTGTTTGCGTTCAAGGATTCTTTTTTTTTTTTTTTTAGAATGAGGAGATGAAAGCATCACAACAGTCAGCATCCATCAGAGAGCGAAAAAAGTCTGGGAAAAGTCCTGCACATAGCGAAGCATGACTTGTTAAAACACAACATGAGGCTGTTGTTGTGTCTGCGCTGGGTGATTAGGGTGCAGCAGCGGGTTAAAGAGTTGAATGACAGGCGGATCTTGACAGAGCTCGCTCACCGCTCTGTCACTGAATTTGATCGACTGATTGTGTGTTTTGCAGCAGTAATGAGCTTTACAGTATGCGCGTAATGTGCCAGGAGCTGATTCGTATGCTGGATGAGCTAGCTAATTGTTCACAGTGCATATTCCCCCAGTCCCATGGCTCCTCTGATTTGGATTCATTTAGCCTTTATTTTACCTCATTATACAGGCCTGTGTTATTGCCAGGTTGTATGTGAGGTATTTTGCATTGTTGAAATTGACTCTGGTAATTTAATTTAAAAAATCAGCTGAAGTACCCTGCACCTCTTAAATACAAAGCAGAGTGGGAAGGTGCAAATTTGAACAGATCGGTTTTGAAAGGTGAACTATATTTGATTGTTTTTTGCTGCAAGAAGAACTAAATTGACTCGAATTGAATTGTTACAGAGAAAAAAATATCCTCTTGTCATTTTATTTTACTGCTCTCAACAACAAGCTGCACAGACTCCTTCATTAATTTTCTCATATTGCAACAAAAAAAAAAAAAAGAAGCAAAAACTCCCAAGCTGAACTTGCCAATGAACCGCGCTTCCTCCAACCTTGTGCACAAATCAAACGTGAGGAGCAGTTGTGGGGCCCTTTTTTATTTTGAAGGAGCAAATCTGGCTCACAGCTAAGAGCAGGAAGGCTAGGAAACGGATGTGGAGCTGCAGTTCAGTAGGTCTGTAAGCCGAGGGATGAAAATATTCTCTGATGCTGATCCTGCGGTTGCTCTGGATCCTAAACAGCAGCACAGAGAGCTGAAAACCGGGTATTTACTCTGGCATTCCAGTGGCAGTCTCTTGTCTGTCCAAAACAAACAATACCCTATGCATAGCCCTGATCTTCCTGGAAAACACACACTCTCACCAGCGTGTGTTTTGTGTTTTGTGCAAAAAAGTCCCTCAAATGCCATTTTTCTGGTCAAATCTCCAGCAGTCTGTGCTGCTGTGTTAGCAGTATGGTTGAACCTAAGATATAATAGTTTGCGTTTAAATTTAAAAAAGAAAAGCAGCTCCTGAGTAGTGATTCATGACTTGCTTGGTTGTTTCCAGCACTGTGGCTGGCAGCCCACAGGAACGTTCAGACGCTTTCTGTAAAGATTTCCCTGAAAATTTCCTTGTTAATAATCGTATTCGATTCGTCTCTATCTCTCTCAGCATGACTGTGTGAGTGGAAGTCCATGCATGTGTGCGTGTGTTCCCGCTCTGCAGCTTGGCAGCTACCATTGTGTGGGCAATGCACCCCTAAGGGTAGTACCCCACAAAGCGAGTAATGGCACTAAGCATGCAGATAGAGGACTGATTTAGACTGAGAGGCGTCTCTAATCTTACGAGGTGTCAGCGGTGTTGTGCCATAGATTAGCCGACTCTTTCCCTTTTATTTCCTCTATGATCATCGTCTCTTCTGTGTTCATCGCCTCCTCCGGCAAGGACAGCTGTGCAACACCATACATTCACAATTTTTTATTATAACTATTAGTGTCGTGGTAATAGCGACTGGATTGTTGTTGTTGTTGTTAGCAGCAGTCAGTATCAGAACCGTCATTTTAGTGTTATTTCTCTGGACACTGGCAGGTAACAAACATTTAGCCCAGAGCTTGCTATCAAACCCCCATGCTTTTTTTGGTACTGACTGAAATGTCTGTAGCACCGAGAATTGAAAACTGTCAAGTGTTAAAGGCAAGTATCTAAAGCTTAGATTAACAGTTTGAAACTATTTTAAGTTCTTGTACAACTTTTGTAGTTCTGAAGAATTTAAAATTTAAAATTTTTACTTTAATTGATACTGATAACTGAAGAGTGTCAGGAAAGGGGGTGAGAGAGGGGACAACACGCAGCAAGCACAGGCCTGGAACATGGGGCACCAGCTCCACCGGCCGAGCCACCAGGACGGCCCAAGAAAATCACATTATTCATTCAGAGTAAAACATAAAAAACCAAAAACATTTTGCAATTGGTACTGAAACTAAGTATCATATCTGCACTAGTATTGAAGAAATGTCAGTATGCAGCCCTAGTCCACAAAATGAATTATTATTATTATTAATGATGTATACAAAACTACTGTAGCGCAGTTTCAGTAAATAATTAGAATCATAATTTTAAAAACCTTAACGAGCATCTTGTCATAATGAAAACACAGTTAGTTAGTTTTATATTACGTAACGTACAACATTCAAACATTGTTTACCAATCCATCCATTTGTAATGAAGTTATAATACAATAATGTATGATAATAACACTAACCATTTTCCAACCACAAGCTGCATATATCCTCTACCACTGTGCATGGCATGACAAACTGCATTATTTATTTAGCATAATGTCTTTGAATTTGTGTTGTATTTGTGTTAAATATTGTTCTAAATGTACACGGGCATTTGAAGCAGTAATAGATGTACATCTTCTTTATCTGAGGTGAGAAGTGCAGGCAGAGATAAGCCAGTGTTGTGTGATGTGATCGTATTAGCATGTTTGGAGACTTGAAGGTGCAGATGCAGTGGGCTGTGTAGCCGTACAGATGCAATAAGCTCCTGTGAATATGTGCGAGTCTGTCAGCCTGTTGGCCTCTGGTTTTCTTGGCGTGCGCTTGATCGGTGAGGAGTCTTTGATGTTGTGCTGCAAGATCTGACACTCTGATCTGGAGCACGACAGAGATGACATTATGGGAGACTGCATCAGGAGAGTTGGCGTACACAATATAATGTTTCTGCCTGAATCCACACAGCATCATGTTTCTTCTGTCCCTATATTCTCAACCTACTCTCAAAGCAAATTGACTCATTCCCATTAGAATAAGCTGCAAACATTACCTTTAAATTGACAGTACAATGTATGCTAATGGTATCGGGGCTGTGGTCGCACAGTGTATCCCCAAAGTAGTTACAGAGGTGTCGTAGCTGTTTCTGAGGAAGATGTGGAAAAAGCCATTACAACTTAAACTGTGTAAATTGCTGCAACCAAATGTGACCACCCTAAGTCATGTGGGTGGTACACTAACAACGAACCTGCTTGAAATAAAAACACGGCCAAACACGGCTCTGCATATAAATTTGTGTATACTTGCTACTGCATTATAGTTGTTTACATTCGGTGCCAGTGGGGGCACATGAAGATTAAAGAGGTAACTCTAACCTATGGAAGCAGTGGCAGAAAAAAAATCAGAGAACAAGAGCAACAGGGACCGTGGTGAAAAAGCAACAAAAGCAACAGAGGGAATGAGGATTTAGAAACTGTTGATTGATCAAAAAGGTGCAGATATTCCCCTAACAAGCTATATAGCAAACTGAGCCACTAATGGATTCCTCTTGAAAAATGGTGACCAGCAGTTGTTAACTCGCAGATACATTCAAAGGCAACACAGACAATGGAGCTACAGTATTTCTGGACACTTTCAGACAGTCTTGCATTGGGAGTTGGTTTGCAAAGTTAGTTTTAGTCAAAGCCAGCGGGTCTCTGCACAGGATGGAGGCTGAAGCCAGTTTTCCCGCTGATACTGGGCTTTGCAGTGGTAAAAGTGTTTTCTCATTTACCCCTGGTGGTTTAGTTTTAGTATTATTTGCCCAAGTTTTGAGATGGCTGACTTTAAAAGATTTCTGCTTCTACCCCAATACAATGGAAGTGGATACAAGTTTGTTCACGGCGCTCACAGCGATTAAATGTTATACTTAAAACTCAACAATTTGAACAGTTTTCGTTGGAAGTAATTACACAGAAGAAACAGTCCCTAAGAAAAGTGTTGACAGCGTGTTTTCTGGATTATCCAGAGTAAGCAGGATAATATTTCTGGAAAGAGCTTTAGATGTTGATTTTTTTTTTAAATGGAAATTTTCCAACCCAGTATCCCCAGTAATTACATCAATATTGGATGAATCTACAGCTCACAATTTACGTTCGGTGCCAACATTCTGCTGTCAGTGCAGGGAGTAGGGTGCCTTTTATGTAGCGAGGCAGATTGCATTTAGTTGGAGGGTGAGGTTGTGAATAGGTGTAGTGTATTAGACACTAGACTCATGCAGGAGACCAGAGTTTGCATCAGTATCACAGACGATCTTTCTCTGACCTCAACCATGTTTTTAAACCCTAACCCTAACCACACCATAGTTAATTTACCATAACCAAGAAATTTCCTAAATGTAACCTTACTTGTCATGAACAGGTATTGTAAAAAGTGAGAATTTAGAATGTTCTTTGCTCTTCTTTCAATGAATAAATACTCTGTAGTTCTGATATAACTGATGCTATAGCAGTATCTACACTAACCTCCTTAACAGCCACCACTGTTGTTTTTTAGTGAGCACACACACCTAGCGTGAGCTCCTGCCATAGCTGCCAATAGTTCCTTCAGCTTGAAGCCTGGCAAGGTGGATCGGCAAAGGTTATCAGCTTAAAGGGTTAGTTCTGTTTTTTTAAAGTGGCTTTGTATGAGGTATTCAGTCAGTGTATTACCTACAGTAGATGGCAATTGGCACTCCCCCTTTTTGGAGAAGCAGACAGGGGGAACTGTGGACGGGGGCTGCAGAAAAACCCATTTTAACCAGATAAAAAAAACGTACACTGTATTATGTTGTAAAATGTTCACACCTACCATACCATACCGCCATGCCTTTCTGATGGAGAACTCAAGCCATTTTATCTCTCTCTTAGAAGCAACCGGACTCCTTTGACAAAAACTGTAATTTTACCTTTCAGAGCACATGAGCTGATGGTGTTGTAACATGTTAGTTTGGTGTTTTGAGCTAGTGAGCACGTTTATTGACTGGATGGCACAATGGTTGTGGTTGTCACAGAAGGAAGGGCTGGCATTCACCTCCTAATGCTGGCCCTATCCATATGCAGTCATCATGTTGTCCTGTTTGTCTACAAATCTCCTCAGCAGGTCTTCTACCACATATCTGCTGTAGAACAGTAAGTTAAACAAATGAACTCGGAAAAGCTTGTTTGCTTTGGACTCAATACTTCTAGATATGTGTCTCCCTTTGATCACATGGGTTCCTGCTTGTTTCCTCCCACATTCAACAAACATACAATCACAGGGAGTGGAGACTCAATTGCCCGTTTGCCCGGTACAAATGCGAATGTGGACCCCAGCAAGCCTCACAGTCACTGAGGCTAATTGGAATCCAAATATAGAATAATAAACCTGCGCTTTGCCCACACTGTTGGTCGTCATGGTTATACTTCCTCGGGGACGAGTTTGAATGCCGACACCAGTCAGACTCATAGCAGTGCCGCTTTTTTTTTCTCGATGTGTTTGAGTTTGCATGTGTGTTTCTGGCCTGTCAGTGCGGCACATCAGCAGTCATAACAGGCAGTCCCTGTGGAGGGCAGACTGACAGGTAGGTAATGATCAAAGAGGCCGTTTCCTGTGTTTCATGTTGGGCTCAGAGAGAGATACATCTGTACTGCCGGTGCCTCTTCTTTAGCATGGGCTCGGGTTGCAGATAGCACTCACTCAACACAACACACAAACACACACACACGTGCACGCATACACGTACGAGCACCAACTTTTAGTCATTTTCAGACTCCTCACATTAACAGCTTCTAACACATTTCTCAGATTCAGCCTCACTCTCCCATCGTGCCGCACTCCCTCCCTTCTAATAAATCGCTGAACTCTTTCCGCCTGCACGCTGACTCTCAGTCATCTCACACTGTCATCTGAACTGTATCGCACTTCCATAAAATATTAACCTGAAGGGGAAACACAGGCAAAGCCACCCAGCCTGTCTCCAATTTGACCCCCCCCCCCCTTCCTTCTTCCTAAGTAAGCAGGACTATCTCTCTGACTCAGGTGCCAGGCCACTCACAGATATCTTCACCCTCAATCTTGTGTCCACAGTTGCCAGTGGCTGTGTGGACGGGTTTGTACTCCGCTGCTGCTCTGTTCAGCCCGCCAGTTTCTGTTTAATCAATTGAAGCAATTCAGATTGTATTTGAGAGAGGCCAAATCTCATCTCGGGTTGGATGTTGTTGGAAATGAAGTGCATCCTTGAGGATGGGTGTAAAAACAGCTTCACTTTATCTGGAAGATTAAAACTTCAGGGTCACGGTAATCTGTCTTAATGAAACTGTCAAGTAATCCGAGAATCTGTAAACTCTGAGGTGTCAAGCCGGCGTTTAGGGCACTTGCTTGTGTGTGTGTATTTTACCTGACTGAATTTATACATGATTTTTAAATTACTGATTGGCAGACTAGAGGGTTATGTGATTGCTACTAGAGGTAAATTAACCAGCAATTAACCAATGTTAAGGTAATTACGTGGCCAATCAAATAAAGCTACTCAAAGCAGGTAGGGGAAGCATGAAGAGCTGATTTAATCATCTATAAGAACTACTCCTTTATGCACTCTTAGATTTGATCTCTTAGCCCTCCTAATTTTGCAGGAGCAGTTTTTTTCTTTCATTTTTGTTTTTTAATTTCATTTATACAGGAGACTATTGCAGGATTTACTTTGTACCACGACCCTTGGCGGTGGTCTGGAAAGACTCAACAGGCCTTTTTGTCGAAGCAGACTTCATTTTAAGTGATGATTCACTCAAACATCAACCTTAACCCTTCCCTTACACCTGACTCAACATGTACTACTGAATGAGCAGGTATTGAGCTGTAAACAACATTTCACATTTCTCCTAAATCTTTGAAAAATAGGTTACACAGGTGCAGAATCATACTTAATTGCACATGAAAAAAACACAACATAAACCTTTTTAACCTAGTTAAGCTTTTAACATCATGTTTTCTTAAAGGTCCTGTGTGTAACAGTAAACATTTAGGAGGAATCTATTGCAGAAATGGAATACCCAATATTATAGGTTATGTTTTCATTAGTGGTGAGACCGAGGGGGGTTGCAATCCTAGGAACTAATTTCCCCCACACAATTAAAGTGGGAAAACCTCTCCGCACTGTTTCTGACCACTATCATAGGGACATACATTCCTCATCAGCTTGTGTTCCAACTATCTTCATTTAAGCATAGTTATTTACACTGAAGTGAAATACTGGTGCCATCCATTCAAATGGGGAAATCTTGTGCATCATTCAGCCTGACATATTTGGTATTTTTCGAAAATTTAGGATCTGTTCTAGAATTTGAAATGAAGTTTTGTGGGTTTGGATAATGTTTGGCTGCACAGTGTGTGTTTGTATTGACTGTCCTGCTGCTGGGTTAGTGGGATTGCAGAGGCTGGGTAGTTTAAATACCCCTCTGTAGTTTGAGCATTGGCTGGTTGTGCTCCTTTATTTTTTTGTGGATGTCTGTGCCAGGCAAGTACTTGCAGTTTTTATTTTACCTTAGTTTGTCACCTCAAAAAGTTCACAATATGTCACGCTGTGTGAGCAGGGTCTTGGTTGCAATCTGTGGCAGCCTGCACAATATCAGTTTTGACGAGTTTTACATGTAGCGCTGAATGTGTAATAAGTCAGTGCAGATGTAAAAACAGATGTAAGCTGCGAAGCACCTGAGAAGAAGAGGAGGTGATTGTGAAGCTGATTGAGTTTGAGGTGAATGTTGCAGTGGTGGTTATGCTAGCCCACCAGTGTGTTGTCATTCATTTGATGTCCAAGACATTTTTTCTTGGTTTGTAAGTGTGGCCTGTAGTAATATTCACATGTCAGATTTTTTGACACAGCTTGTCTTTGGTTGACCAAGCTCTAAATCAGCTGTTGATGGACATTCATGGTCAGTAAGTACGGTGCAATGACCATTTCTGACTGATGGGCAAAGATTTCACCACATTTGGCGTTGTTCTGTTTTATATAATTGTAAACTGACACAATAGGACATCAAGAAATAATAATTGAATTAATTATAAGTTGCAGCCTTACTTTAGACTTAGAGATAACTGAATTCACACAATGTAATTTATGAGATGCAGTTTGCAGTTTAATAATACACTGAAAATTGTTTCTTATCACAGATAATAAGATTAACTTTTTTTTTTTTTTACATGTTTCTATAGTTTCATTTACATTTACTTAAAGCTGCACTGTAACACGTTCGGAGTCTTCCTCTTCCAGCTTGTCGACAAACACTGTTGAACTCAAGGCTGACCCTTTTTTACACACTCAAGGCTGGCAGCTGATCCCTCTGAAAACCAACAGAATCTCTGAAAAAGGGGGAAGGGATGCGTAGCTGGCAAGCATGAAAAGCTTCAAATGATTGATAGCCATTTGTTTTGCCTGCTTAATACAACATAAACTCTCCAGCGATTCATCACCAGAGTGAGGGTTTTCCACGGTGCCTCTGCGAAGCCCACTAAAAATAATTCATTTTCTGCGAGCTACGAGCCAGGCACTAATGTTAAATATTCATGCGGGTCCAGTCTAAATGATGTGGCCATTGGCACACAGTTAGAGCACACTCTGTGGAAGGGAGGAAATGTCAAGCTGTGAATAAATGAAAGCAGCGAAGCCGTATATAACCGTGCCATTGTGAATTTACTATAGTTGCCATTTTGTACGGCCACTTCAAATAGATCTCTTTTATAATCAATACACTCAGTAAAACACGGAGCATATTGCCACGTTGGCAATAATCTGGACTCGTTGTGTTTGCTCATCCTTTATTCACTGTTTGTATTTGTTGCCTAATTTGTGCCTCATGAATGTTAACAGAGGACTTTGTGCTACTTCTGTTGTAATTGTTGGTGTGTTCGGTGAAACAGACTATCAAAGCGAGTAAGTTGACGCTCTTCAAAGCTGTCGATGCACCGCGTGCTCCTCTTGTCACATGAGATCAATAAGACTTGTGCCTATGCAGCTGGTTTGATTCGTATTGACTGCCACATCAGTCAGCTGCATTGGTTTCTGAGATGTTTTCACAGCACGGCATGCTGATACAGAGAAGATGTTGTCATGGCTGCACAGAAATTGTTTTGAAACGTTATAGGTCATCTTCTGCCACGATATCAGTAAGCACAGTGGAGGGAAAGGGCAAAATATAATAGAACTTACTGGGTTGAGTATCCATTTAGAGGAACTCAAATAGAGAGCATAATGTCCGCTGTGCATCATCCGGGTGGAATGGGGAATGTTAAATGGCCTCATATTGACAGACACACTCTACCAGTATTCATTTTTATCACACACACACACACACACACACACACGAGTCCCCCGCTCACATTTACACACACATTTCCTCCTACAGTCTCTGACTAATGAGGCCTAGGGCTGGAGATAGTTCCATCAAGGAACTTCCCCCTCTCTAACACACACACACACAGTCTCTTGCTCTCTCCTCTCTCAAACATGCACCTGATTGATAGCAGTGATTTGACTGAGAAAAGGGAAATGGGAAATTGAAAAATGGTGGAAGAAGATTGGAAACAACGCGCTGATTATAAACTCTGTGAGGAAACAAAAGGCCTTCCCTCTGCCTTTTCTCTTAGCACGGAGGTAGCAGGTGTGTGTCTGACAGGTGCCTGATTGAGGCGCACAAAAGACATTACAACTGCAAACAAATGGACGTGTTTAGCGTCCCCGGATGCAGTTAACGTTTTGGGCTGATAGATGTGATTATGAGTATATGAGCAGAGGCAGCCAGAGAATGGGCACAGGTGTTAGGGAGAGTGGAGCAGAAAAAGGAGCCATGTTATTGTTGTGATGATAATAATCCATCTCTACAATTAATGGTATGTCATCGCCAAGGTCATCAGCCTTGGGGGATGTATTTAATATGTCTCATATTGTAATAATAGAGCATCTCTCTGCCGGAGACAGATACACAGGAGGCCTGAGACCACACAGATTTATCATCATGAAAAAGAAGAAGTGTGAGTGTAAAAATGAGAACAACAATCACTGTGTTCTAAATTCACTGATTTACAAAATAACCTCAATTACCTCAATGCCATTGCTATTTATTTTGGTCTTTTTATGTTTATGTTCTCATATTTCAGGATAAAAAAAAAAACAATAGCACTTTTATATCAGTGGAATAAATTACTCCCTACCTCTAACAGCTTTGTGTATTCCATAAATGAGGGAGCGTCTTGGCCGAGGCCCCGGTGGTTTAATATTCTCTGAGAGCTTCCAGACAGTGAGTGGTGGTGCAGCAGCTGTCTCTTGACCCTGCCGGACCCCCACTTACCCCTCTGACCACCTCCTTTCCACTGGGCAGGCTGTGGCGATGACAAGCCTGTCAGAAGCTTCTCCTAATGTCCTAATTACCCCTCGCACATACACACACACATACGCATACACACAGAAACGCTTGCATTCATAGTGAGTAAGCAGATATGCTGGCTGACAGACACACACACACACACACATGCCATTGCTTTTGTGAACACTGCTCATGTGGGTTTTCCTGGCAAGAGACCATACTATAGGTGAGGCATTACAGCGTCTCTGGAATAGCAAAAATCCCTCCCTCAAGACTCTTTGAGAGGGCTTTGATTCGTATCGTTCTGCGAGTGTTTTGATCCGGGCAGGGCTGCGTGTTGAATCAGAGCTTTCGGTTTCTCTCCTGTGGAAACAAACGAAGGCACTCCTGCCGCAACTTTCTTTAAAAAAAAACTGAGACAGAGGGGCTGAAAAGAGGCTTCGCTGCCTCCGAGTGGGAAAAACACAAAAGATGCAGTGTCACTCGAAATAGACAATCTGAATGAGATGTGATGTGTCACTTTGCCAGAGGTTAAGCTTTGCCTCGGCTTTAAGCGAGGAAGCTCTCTCCACTGCATGTTTTTTGGGTGCAGAGTACACTGCCGCTGTTGCACTTAAGTCCATTTTCAGTCAACCAGTCTTGTTAACATAACAGAGTGAATGACTGTGCCTAGTAGGAAAAAGGAAATCATTGTACCTCCCAGCGAATCCAGTTGCTTGGTGATTTATAGACCTCTGAAGTTACTGCATTTGTCACAATCAACATGACTTAATAGTGTTTTACTATAATGCTCTTCATGCCTCATATTATTTTGATTTGAGGCATCCTGCCTAGTACACGGTCTTGTTTCATTATGTCAAATTACCTTTTGATAGATGTGTCACTGTGATTTGAAGCAATGGCTGCCTTTTCTAATTCCACTTTTTTTTTTTTTGCATTTTGATGCCTTTTTTATTTGTGTAACAGGGAGAGCTAGGTGTCTGTCATGTGAAACTGTGTGGAACAGCAGTCTGGCATCTACAGTAGTCAGAAATGTGTTAGCGCTCCCTTTTTTCTTGACACGACTGCGAGAGCCGAACACTACCTGAGCTGTCATTAAAGCGTCTGGTTGCTGTTTGCAGTAGAGGCATTTTCATGTGTGCTGTGAGTGACAGGACCCAGTCACGTACACCAATGAGATTAAAAACCTTTTTTTTAAATTTGTTTTAAAATACATTACTGATGCTTAATTTTAATTTTTTCTTATTCATAAGAACGTGCCTCTATTGTTATTGATGTGTAATTGCAGATGCCCATAACACTTTACTAAGAGTAAAGGAGGGCAGCAAATTCAATACATCTGCTTTTTATCTGCTAGCATTTCTGAAGGATTATCCCTTAATCTCTCACAGTAAAAGCTGTCTTCAGCTACACGTGTCGCCCTGGCTTTTGATGAGTACAACACAAACATTCAGGCCATAGATTGGACATTTACAAAGCATATCCCATTAACAGTAAGCAATTAACCTCCTCTGCTGGGATATTTGCAAAATCTCCTTTTTATTACAGTTTATCGAGCAGGAACATGCTTTGCATCTGCTGTAAGCCTACCTGATTAATATGTTTCAGTCGACTCTAGGGAGAATTAATCTGAGTATTCCCTGTAGTGTTTGCAGGTGAGAGTTTTCTGATATCTCACTGACAGGTTAGGCTGGATTAAGATGTACCTGAGAGCTGATAATAAAAGAGGCGGGTCAAGGATGTAAATAAAAGGAAACAAAATGACTGAATAATGCACAAAACTGTTGTCTTTACAGTATCACAAAACAAGCTTAGAGGCATAAATGTTACAATAAAAGTCTCCACTAATAAACATGAAACTTTCTTTGACTTTGAAGAATAGAGAGATTCAAGAAATCCCAGCTCAAGGTCCACTTACTAGCTTTTTCCAGAGCTTTCAATGTGTCTTTGTTGGTGGATGGATTTTTCTCAGTCATCATGGAGATGGATCTGTTGACATGCAAGCTCAGTAGCTGCTACGATTTCATCCATAGCACTTTTAGGACCTCTCTTCGAGATCCCCCTACTAGCTTTTTGCAGAACTTTCAACTGCACAGTTCTATCTTTATCGGCAATTGGAGTAGGGCTGCAACAAATGATGATATTTTTATTATCAATTAATATGATGATTGTTTTCTCAGTTAACTGATAGGTCTGTATTCAGTTTGAATAGGACCACGACCAGGACTGACTTACAAGCTATTTGTGAGGTCACGAATCATGCTCGTAGTCCCGCCCCTTGAAATCTGATTTTTAGTTAGTACAGAGAAGCCTTCTGCGTTCCACAAATTAATGTGAAAACATCCTCCTAGTGTCAAACTCTGCACATACTTCATTCTGCACAATAAAGCTCAAACAACCAACTGTAGGAAAAACAAACATTTGAGTGAAGGGAGAAATTTCAGAAGGTTTTTTTGGGCATTTTTGCCATACATAAACAATTATGAATCAGAATTGTCAAAATCAAATAATTTTCTGTCGATCAATTAATAGATAATAATTTAAACTCTACTGGGGATTTTGCCAAGCTGTCATGGAAATGGATATTTTGATTAGCCATTGCATGATATGGTTGAAAGCTCCTGTTGAAAATGCTGCGAAGTACACCTTGAGTTGGGATTGTTTATGTCAAATCTCCACAGTTCACACATGCAAAGTAAAGAGCCTTCATATACTGTATCTGGAGGGAATGTATGTAGTATTTAATATGGATTTGAAAAAGACTATGGCTGACGACAAGGACTGGCGTAAGGTGGCAAGTTTTTTTTTCTTCTTTTTGCGCAGACAGCTGAAACTCTTTGATCAGTTTCTTTTGTGAAAATCCTGACCTCAAAAGCCGCCCGTGTTTATTGGGTCCACTCTGCAGGAGCTCGCTTCTCCATCCGATTTTCTTGAACAGAAAAGTTTGAAGCCCACCTCTAATCCTTCTAATTAAATGAAAACACAGTGGGCTACACACAGTAAGACACATGCTTCACACACATACACACACGCTCACAAAGGTAACCAACGTGGATCTCTATGGGGAACTACACAGAGTTCCAGCATCCAACTCTGTTGTGTCCTCTTATGCAGTGCGATCACACACTAGGTTGACATGCAACACGCTGCAGATCATGAGCATAAATAAGCAAGGGAATGTTTTACCTGAAAGGAAAAACATTAATTCAAAGGCATCACACTAGTACTGAGAAGAAATGTTGCCTCATTAGTGTTACCCCACTGCTTTTACTGAGCAGCAGCGATAGAGAGAGAGACAGAGAGGCTATGTGCCACTCTTACCACACAGACATCCAGTCTCCTGAGATCTTAGTTTGCCTCTGTGACTAAAAAGTAGTGCAGATTATTATGGATTCATTGGGGTGGCAATGGGTTGAACACAGGTGCCAGAATACCAGAGCACTTAGAGCCTTACTTCTTATAGAAAACACGCAGTGCAAGAATATGCCCTTTCAAATGTCAACAATGAGCTTGTTTCCAGCAGGAAACGCAACATCACTGTAGGTAGAAATCGGGAAATGTTCCACTTTTTCCATTTCTGAACGTAACACTGCTCGTTGTGCCGAACAAGAGGATGAGATTCGGATGAAAAGGAGAAGAGGTGAGGAGACAAGGACAGACATTATTTGGAGGACAGTTGGCCTGCCTGCTCTCATCCCGAGTGATTGACAGATTGGTGCAACGGCTACACTCGCACGAATGCCATCACACGCACTTCCCCCAGAAATCTGTCTATCAGCACTGTCTAAGCAGAGCGACAGCCATGACATCTAATCACAGTCGAGCTGGCACCTCATAACTTCTACCTAATGTGCTGCAGGTACAGAGGAGAGAAGGGGAGCATGGCAGACACACCACAACTGCTATTTATAGCCTCTTCAGAGGCCACCAGCAGGAAGTGGATCATACTGAAGGGTTAGGGAAGGTGTCACCACACTATATCACAGGTCTCTCTGTTTAGATATAGTTCCCTGTTGACAAGATTAAACACTGAGATGCCCCGGTATTATGGTGATACATTTTTTCTGGGTTACACTCTTGACAAAGTAACACAAAACGAGGTCAGATATACTACACATACAAGATGATAATGAGTCATTTACATAATGTTGCTACAACATTATAATTACCTGGCAATTAAAGCAGCTCAAAAGCCTCATTATGGGCTGTCCTGAGGGCTGGTTGGACTGGGACACATACGGTGTGCTCACTCAAGCTCGAGTTTGAGTCTGGCTATCAACCTCGTTCACTTGCGGTCTCTTTTTGTTCAAATCACTTTTAGTAGAAGCAGAATTGCCCTCATTATGTTGAATTATCACATAATAAAGATAAAGTTTTGAGTGGCACTTGGAAGTTTTAAAGGCACAGATGCTTGAGATATTGTAGCAGGCTCCTGGACAATGTTCAGAAATTTGTTTCCCATCGTGTGTGATTTGTCACTCACACTTCTTTGTCCTCAGGGAATTGCTGACACATTGAAAATGCACAAAGGAGTATAACAAGGACATATGTCATACCTTACACCCTTATTACGCCGGCAATGACAAGTGAGACAAGCAGTCACTTCAACATACTGTACGTTCGGCACTGAAGCTCCCATTGCTCACAGCCGGAGCAAAGATGCTCCAAAGTCTGTGTGAAATGTCAATATAATAAAAGATGGTGTGTGAAATATAAAAAATGTAGATATGGGTGTGCAGAAGAGGGCAGGGGAGGAGGTGTGTGTGTGTGTGTGTGTGTGTGTGTGTGTGAAGGGGGGAAGGAGG
>NW_023340257.1:18620549-18635669 GCF_004916995.1 Morone saxatilis | reverse complement strand
GGGGGGGGGGGGGGGGGTTGTTTATGAATAGCAGACAATGAATGATGGAAGCTCTCCCGAGGGTGCAGGCCCTGAGCAATGCTGCGGGGACTTGGGAACACGCCAGTCTCCCATGCCCTGTGAGATGCCAGTTTGGGTGGGCACCGTTCCGAATGGGTGCTCTCCTCTCCAGGATACACCGTGGGTCCTGGGGGAGTGTCTCCAGGCAGTGGCTGCTCCAGAACAGGGCTGGCTGGAATCTCAATCAGGGACATGAGGAGGGGAGAAAACAAAGTCCACATATTCCCTCTGTTCCTCCATATTAATATAACAATTGGAAGCAGAGGGGAAATGGCTCATTATGTCGGGATCGTAGACACCTGTGGAATAAAATACAATGACTGGATTGTAAAAATGACTCATTATGATGCCTTTTGTAATTCTCTTAATTGGTGGAAAATTACGCAAATAGCATATGGAGCTTGAATTTAATGAATTTCAACACCCCTATTTAGAAATTATGAATATGTTTTTTGTTACAAGTGGAAAATGGCTCTATGCTTGCATCCTGTCTGCTCACAACCTGTCTGTTTTCTTCTCTTTCTGCTCTCGTCCTCGCCTGCACTGCAACAGGAGCTGCTGAAACCGTGACAGGTACTCTTTCTTTTTGCTACCTGCTGTTCATTTGGAAGTGCTCGCTTCTGTCTGTGTCTGTTGATTGGCTGTCCATAGCAGTCTGTTCATCTGTGCATATTTACATGAATGGCTGGTTATGTTGGTATTTTCTTTTCAGGAAGGAGGAGAGAGCCATGCACTCATAATGCCGATCCACTCTTTTTATTTTTTTAACTCTAAAATCAACATTTCGCCACATGTAATGGCAGATTTCAATTTCTGTTCTGGCCACTTGGTTGCCACTTTAGTTTGTCTGTTTTTAATGAGATTTTTTTTACTGAGTTCTGTGATGCTAGGAGGTGCACTTTTATTACACCAATTTTAATTATATTAACAGCAAAAATAAACTCAACTGGTTAAAAAGGGTTATAATTAAAACAAGATAAGTCTACAGCCACTTTAGATGCTCTGCGAGGCTGTACTCAGGCACAGCTTTGCTCTGAACTACTGTAAATGTAACATCAGTATAACATCAGTATACAAAGAACCACAATGCTAACTTGATGTTTAGCAGGTATAATATTTACCATGTTCACCATCTTAGTTTTGTATCTTAGCATTAGCAGTTATTCAATTATGTAGAATTATTCTCATATAGAATTATGAATAGCAGCCATATATCTATATTCTCTATATACAAACAACATTTACAGCACATATTGTCTGAACATGTAGTGAGGGTGCCGCTGTCTCCTCCTTTCTCTGATACCTCACTAAAAGATGTGCACTTACTAACCCTTGTTGTTCATGTTATTTTCTGTCTTAACATGGTTCCTGTGAATTAATAAATGATCACTGTGGAAAACACACTTGGCCAAAAAAACTAAGACTGTGATTTCTGCATCCCAAGGACTTTTAAGC
Organism: Morone saxatilis; assembly: GCF_004916995.1. Lineage (NCBI taxonomy): Eukaryota > Metazoa > Chordata > Actinopteri > Moronidae > Morone > Morone saxatilis. The sequence continues at coordinate 18,634,154 of NW_023340257.1, read as the reverse complement.
ACTCTCCCTGAAATGTTTTTATTTTATTACATTAGGATTTTTTCTGAATCTGACAAATGCGAGCTGGAAACATGGTGCTTTCCCCTAATATAATAATGTCAAATATTTAAAAGGGAGCGGTTGTGTCAGTGTTTTGAGTGCCTGGGAGTCAGATGCCACAAAGCAAAGGTTTGTAAGTTGTAACTAATGAATTATAAATGGTTAGCAAACCATTTATTACAGCAGAGGATACGAAACTTGCTCAGTCTGTAAGGACTTGGCTTGGGAACCAGAGGGTTGCTGATTCTAGCCCAGTATGGACCACAGTGTGGAGTGTGGACTGGTAGCTGGAGAGGTGCCAGTTCCCCTTGTGGGCATTACCGATGTGTCCTTGAGCAAGGCACTGAACCCCTAACTGCTCCCGGGACACAGCCTATGTGTTTGTAGAGAAATCGAATGAAAAAATAATTTACCCATTGGTAATAAATGGGTCAATTATAAGTCAGGAATAAGATCATTTTGGGTTGCCAGGTTGTTCCAATGCAGTGATCCATTGATACATGCTTAACAGGTTGTTAATGAATGGATTTTGGTCCAGACTTCTATAGCTCTTTTCTGAAAGGGGAGTGCACATGGCTTAAAACTGATCAATAAAGGTTTAGTAAACGATTCATCAACCATTACTAAAGCCAGTTGCAATTTATAAAGGGTACCTCATTAGAAAGTGGTGCCTAATCGTTGTGCAAGTGTGCAACCATTTAATTTATATCAGAAAAATACATACCATAGCCTGATTTTCAAGTCATGTTGTTGCATCGTTTTAAAAAACTGAGCTTCTAAGAAGGCTTGTGTTTGGTAGAAAAAAAAAGATGGTCAAATTAGTGGGCATATTTTAAAACCTTCTCATGCAAAGGGTCTAGGAGAAATGGCACTGTGCTAATTATACCCTGAGACAGAAGCCCTCTTAGTTGTGAAGGTCCTTAAAACAGCATTTCATCATGAGGATCAGGGTTTAATGACTGAGCGGGATAAAGATACACGGCAGTGAAAAGACAGCATCAGAGAAGGAGCAGGAGAAACTTTTATTGTTAATGACTGTCTATAGTCCTGGTTGTTCCTTGAAAGGACACGACTGCTGGAGACACCGGTGACTCAAGGGAGAGGAATTGGGGGCTGGCTGTCCTGCTTTTTGCTACCCCTTTCATGTCTTTTGATGTGAAAACAAGAGAGAAAAGTTCAAAGAGAGAGCCAACTTGATTCAAAGCTGCCTGTCTCCGAACTTCTGCTGGAGGAGCCGGTCGGCTAATATTTCTTGATTTCGTCAACTTTTGTCCAAATTGGTTGGGTTAGGTGCTGTTTTGCATTTTGAGTACGGCTGATGAGACGAGCCTCAGTGCCAGACACTTGATGCCAGATTGTACATCCCCTCAGAGAGCGCGCAGACTTTTGAAGGTCTGTATTTCCCTCTGACTGTTTCATTCAGTATGTTGTGATGCAGGAACAGGAGGGCAGCCATGTGTAGAGATACAGGCACTTTACTCTTCCAGACAGCTGCTGGAATGAGTGTGAATTTATCAGCCAGTCATCTGTGCCATGCCTCTGCCCACTCCCACTCCCCCTCCATCCCCACCCACCACCCAGAATTAATGACTGCCTCTCCTCATTTGCACCCAATCATGACCAGGATGCCGAGGCAATTGAAAATGTTTACTCCAATTGCAAAAACCCTCCATGTTCCACAAAGTGGCCTGTTTTCACTTTGATGGGATTGCTAATCACAGCGACGTTATTTATGTGTGTTTTGAATTGGAGATGAGCCTAGGCTAGGATATTGGAGGGGGACCAACCTTGCTTGGGGCTGGTAAACCTTATGGAGAATTTATCTATTGCAGTTCCCTTTCTCTCAGTCCAACAGATTGGGAGCAGAATAACCTTGCTTTGAGGCTGCTCTATGTTGCTGTTTTGACTGCCAAATATATTACTTTTACAGCTATGAAATAAAATAGACATCAAAACACTTCACATTGCTTTCGCCTCATCTTCTGCAGCACTAAGTGCATGTACAGGAGCTCCAGCACACTTGATATCATTACAGACTTTCACATTTCAGCTCTCCACATGAAGATTATTTTGATTTGATGCTCATGATTTTCTCTCACTTCATTTATTTATTTTTTTAAGTAGCAAGGAGGTAACTAATCGCTCACTTATTCTTCAATTCATTCACTAATTCTGCGATTCTCAAGTTGCTACAGGTCTGAGAGGAAATGAATTCATTGGCATTGGAAACGTATACACTGGCAAAGCATGTGTGAAATATATGTATACAGAGGTAAAATATAATTTAAAAGAAAATTGAAAAAAAGAAAAAAATACATATTATTATGACTTATGTTTAACAGACAGATGAAAGCATTATTGATCTGCTCATCTGGAACTATTGTTTCCAGTTCATTTTCTATAACTACAATCTTAACCATACTTTAGACGATACGCACAGATGTTGTATAAAGCAACAAAAAAAACGTTGGCATTGGACAGTTTCTGCAAAATCAGTGTCAGCGTTCTTGTCTGGCAATAGTTTTGTCACAATGATATGCACCATCGGCGCATCTCTCCATCTGCTGGTTCGTAACAACAATGTCAGCATGAAAAATGTGTAAAAAAGTTTTAGGAACCCCCCTGCATTTATTTATATACTCCCTTGTCCATACACTGCTGGCTGTTAGAAGGTATTACCTGTTAAACACTGAACCAGAATCATAAACTGTGTAAATGTGTCTTTAAATTGAATTACATTAACACACATTATCAAGCAGTAAATATTAATTGCATTAAGTTAACTATAAACCTATAATGAGCTGCAGTGAGTACTTTTTAGACTTAATCTGTGTCTGTTTACCTATTACCTTCCTTTTGTCCTGAACCTGGTCCCTGGCAGCAGAGAGGAATGAAATGGGTAGTTCATTACATCAGACAGGTCTGAGGAGCTTTTTCACCACAGGAGGTTAATTTCTTATTGCTTGCCGCATTCACAGAGTTCATTTTGAATCATGTTAGTTTGGCTGTCTATTCCCATTATCGCTAGCTGAAAATGCAGGTGTTTTTTTCTCCTCCACTTTGTAAATGTCAGAATGCAATAGAGGTGTCTGACAACTCGGGCATGCAAATGTGCTTTTGATGTTTTCTTGGGGCCGTGGCTGAGAGTGTTGTTCCTACGCTGGTGTAAAGCTGAGGCATTAAATTCTCCATTCCCCTTATGCTTTTTTGGCTCCTGCCAGATAAATATAGCACAAGGTGACTTTTGATTCCCTTCCTCTATCCTTTGGAAGATGGGGGGGGAGGGGGGGCAAAGCCAGGCTTTTTGTGCGTGGGGTTTTGATGTGAGGTGTAAGTTACAATGACATGGTCCAGGGTTCTGTCTGTGGCAACAATGCCAGTGTACAGAGAGTGATTCAGATGCTTACAGCACTTTTATTCCTAGAGATACAGAACAGAACAGCTGAGCACACGGAGCGCACATTGGTCACATGGAACCTCAGATGGAGGGCTCTGATAAAGCTCAACCATAAACAGCATCCAGCCCGGCTCATCTCTCTCTCTCTCTTTCTCTGTCTAACTCCCCTCCTCCTATCCTCCACCGTGCCCATATCTACTACTTGCCACTTTCTTACACTCGTTCTTTGTCTCTTTTTCTTCCTACCCTCTCCTCTCTCCCTACCTTCGTGGGCAGCAGAGCTTACAGCCCATCTGGCACTGACTCACAGGGCCCACTCTGAGCTGGGGGAGATCAATAGTGACAAACATTGCACATGGCTCCTATATTAAAAGGATTAGACATGGCTGCAAACAGACAATCTACGCAGCCTATTCGCGTATCTTTTACACTGTGCATGTGTTTACATGCAGTCCCTGTTGTAGGAAATACAAATATTTGATATGCTGTAAATATCCCGTCCCCCATCTGAAGTGTAATTTTTCTCATCTTCATTTTGTCTGTTTTGTGAAGTTGAAGGTCAGAACCTGGCAACTGACAATGTGTCGGTGATCGAGGGGGAAATGGCCACCATCAGCTGCAGAGTGAAGAACAATGACGACTCCGTCATCCAGCTGCTCAACCCCAACAGACAGACCATCTACTTTAAAAACTTTAGACGTAAGTGTCCGTGCCTCAGACACAATGTTAAGTAACTTGTGAAGTAAGCAAACATGTTGCATCCTGTACAAACATCTGTTTTCCCACCACAATCAAAGTGCTGTTTTTGTAGCTGTGGACATCGTTCCAGTCCAATGATAACCAATTTCATTAAATATATGGGGACACAAGAAATTTAAATGCAAACATCCATTTGACCTTGTAGAGTCACTTCATCATTAAACTTATTCTTACACTCTCACCTACTATAGTTATGTTACTTAAAAAAAATCAAAATTCCAATAATAATTTACCCACATGCAAGGAGCCTATCCAAAAGTACATCAGTCACAGCAGATTGAGGAATGGGGTGACATTTTGCTGTTAACCTGCTAGCAACGCTACCCCCTGCAGTTTACTTGCCCACACAGTTGTTCATGTCCAAACTGATTTTTCCTCAGCATGTGAATAAATTTCACCAGGAAAAATCAGGAGTGACTGTAAGCTAACGTTACAAGGCAGTTCAATTTTATAAAGTCAGGAAACAGACCACTGGGGCAAAAGGCATGGTCCGTTATGTTTATATTTTAATTGAAATTGATCGTTTGAATATTTATTTTATTTCTACTGCCCCCATGGACGGTAGTGTTTCCACGGCCTCATTTAATTGATTTCAAGGGGAATCTTGCAATATGAATAACTATATAGAAATAGCCAATCTTCTCGCTGATGGACTAATAATTTGAGACTGTTTCATAAACAGTTAAAAACTCATTTTAGGTTTAAGCTTTACTTTGATCATGACCATAGCCTTTTACCAAAACTTAACCAAATCATTTAAATTGTCTAAATTAAATCCAAGCCTTAACCAAAGCTGTTTTACTTGCCAAAACATACGTTTTACATGACAAATATGTGATATAGCCTGAGTGTATTTACTCTTTAAAATCTAATTTGTGGTTGAAGAGCGTATTCCTGTATCCACAACATCTAGTCTGCATTTCAGCCTCACCTCAGCTAATTTCTCTACATTTTCGAATTGCACATGACGAGCTTTAACAATTTTTTGTGACAGTTTCACATTTCAGGGCATCCTGTACTGAAGGAATCACTCATGTTTTGACATTAGAGTAAAGGTAACAGATATCAATAGAAAGATCACCTCCAGCTTTAGGTTAAATTTTCTGTGAAAACGTGATTCCATCTGTCCTTGACTTTTTGGCTCTTTTACAAAAGTCATTAAGCTCAGAATGTGGCAAGATTAATATGAGATAATACACAGAGCTACCATAATGGGAATACTTCTGTGTCCTTGTCACTGTTCGATTTTACGATAATCTCTTAGATTAGGATATTGAACATTATGATTATGCATGAGCATATGGGCTACTTCTACTTCGAGCTGAGTTTTTGTCTCTGCTTTTTTACTTGTTTGTATCTGGGATCTAAGCCAAGATTCAAGGTGAACGAGAAACACCCTTCATTTCAGTCTATATTGCATCCCAGCTGTTATTTCACAAGTCTAGGTAGCGAGACGTGCGTTCCATTTTCTTACTTGCAAAGAGCAAGAGCATCAAGGGAGTCTGAATACACATCTTCGTCATATTTGTACAAAATACCCAAAGCTGTCTGAGAGTAGAGGAGAATGGATTCATATAAAGCATAGGTCATGTTGTGGCTCTACAACCTTAAAAACATTTATTCTGACACAAAGGAGTGGATAGGGACTGGGGGTCATCTCAGCAACAATAAATGATTAGCTCTTAAATCCTGTAACAATCAATCTTAGCTCTGAATTGGAAATCTTTCCATAGGGTTATGACAACCTTTTTCTCTTAATTCTTTATTAATCTGCTCCACATGGGCCTGTGAACATGTCATTTTGTCTGCCTTAGTCAATTCAGTTCCTTTGTCAATTACAAAACACAAATAGTTTTTGTTTATCTGCAATTAGATCTGAATATTATGTCAGATATCTGACAGGAAAAAGCATTATTGAGCTGCTGCTGCGTGTTTGTGTTCCTTGTAATGGGATATAGTGAACCCCATGGCAGCGCTATTCTAGGCTCTGCTCCTAAAGGACTGCTGGTTCAGTGGGGACCCCCCTCAGCCAGTGGCATTGTTACCTGTCAACAGGGCCACAGACACAGTGGCAGATCTTTGTATACAAGGAAGTAAACAGCAGCAACATAGAGACACACAAGGAGCTACAAGAACAGCAGCAACAAGCGAAGCGGCAGCCCAGAAACAGACACAAATACCAAAACAAAAGCAGCTTTTACAGTACTCGTGACGGCCAAATAAACACATTTGTATCGCTGCAAATAAAGATGAATTATGTCATAGGTATAGAGGCTGAGCGAGTGTTGTTGGGATGAGCCATTTATTCTGCTAGATATATGCAAAATGACATGCAATTTGGCAGAGTTGTCATCTGAAATGGGAAAAATGAGCTTTTATCAGCATTGGTGGACCTCTATGGATGGTGATGCAATATTACGCCATTATTTGCTCACTCCATCTTTCCTCAGGAGTCGTCTGACTTTGTGTTACAAAGGTTTAATGTTTGAAGTGATATTCTGCCAAAAAGAATTTCCCTTTAGCATCAAATGCGTACTCCCCGTAGGTCAAAAAGACGGTGAAAACCTTGTTTCAAATCTTAGGTATTTGTCTAAAACATCTATAATATCAAAGTAAAAGTTTGGGGTAAAACAAAACCATCTGTAGATATTATTTAAGAGTTTAACACTGACACACGCTCTCTGCTTTAGTAGGACTGTGTAGGTGTCGCTTGAGCATATTTGATTGACAGTGGTTCTGCAATAAGCAAACAACCCCACAACTGTCAACGAATTTGATTCAAATGTTCCTAAATTGTGATTGCTGCATGGAAATACATGTACCAATTGTGTATTCGGTTGCATTTGAAGTGCGAATCTAGTGCTGCCCACTTCAAAACCAGTATGAAAAGCAAAGACAAAAACACAAAAACATTTCACTGTCAGTTTCCAGAAGTGTCAAATTTAGTTTTCAAGTTTTCTCTTCTCTGTCCAACTATATGCAGTAAGTTGACTTGGGCCTTAAAGTATTTTTTTCTGATAGTTCACAGATCAAATGGTTAACCGAGAAAAAAATACATATTAGAAACTAATTTAAAAAACGTTGCTGGTCCAATATATTGACATATTTTTGTGAAAATATTCCTAAACACCAACTAATAAATACTAGATACTGTGTACCCTCCATAGTCTTATGTAAGCAGTCAGCCAGTTATGAAACTGCCTCGTATGCGTCTCAGAAGTGAAGGGTTTCCCTCCCTAGCAGGTGTTTCGACTCTCAAAGTGCATCAGTGTCATTGTTTCCCTTTGAGGAGAGACTTCCAAAGAGCTCTCAAATTATATCGGGGGATGAGGTTTCATGTTGACACTGCCCCGATACCTTGGGTAATGATCATGATGCTAAGTGTAAAGCCTGAAGGGAATAACAAACTCCCCGTGCTTTAAACAGGGGCTGAATGGAGTTCGTTAGCTCGACAGATGCAGAGAGGACTTGATAAAGAAGGCAGGTCAAAACATCAAAAGGGCTCCCAATCAAATCAACCAAAGCTGTTTATGTAAAAGAGTGTTCAGGGATGAGTGCTGACCCAAATGAAAAGCAGAGTAAAAACTCAGAGGGAGATGGCTAACCTAGTTTGACGACATTAAAAGAAAATTCAGCCAATCTATACCGGCATTAGTATACCGATTCCTGGCTACTTTTGATTTTTGAGTTTCAGGCATCCAAACCTCTCTACCTTTGCGCTGTGATTTAATTTATTATGTATGTTTGAATGCTTCTCCTTTTTCTGGAATATGTGAGTTTTATGCATCCGTCCATGACCAGCAGCAGCCCATTTTAAGAGTTCCTAGCTTGTTAGGAGTCTTCATGAGCACTCTTCACACTTTCCTGTCTTTGCGAGTGCTCCATGGACTGTAAAGCTACTTTATAAATCAACTTGTATGAATCATTTTGAAACTCACTTTTCTTTTACTCAATTAAGGAGAAAGCCCGCAAAAGGGCAGCACTCTCTCCCCTCTACTCTCCCCCTTATCTCTGTCTCATTTTCTCCTTCTGTCTCCTTTGTCCTCCTCCATCCCCATTTCTCATTCTCACCCCTTTCCACTTCCCATTTCCCCACTCTTCACTCCATGTCTCACGTTTGTGTCCCTGTACTCTGTATCCTCACTGTCTCTGTCTCACATGTATCCCCACAGCTCTGAAGGACAGCCGGTTCCAGCTGGTGAATTTCTCTGACAACGAACTGCGGGTGTCTCTGTCCAATGTGTCACTCTCCGATGAGGGACGCTATGTGTGCCAGCTCTACACAGATCCTCCTCAGGAAGCCTACGCAGACATCACTGTCCTGGGTAGGTGTGAGGGTGCATGTGTGAACCTCACTCGCATATCACACCCCTCCTCACACACGCACACACACTTTTTATTGTATTTCGCTCCGTTATAGATAGCGAATATGAAATAATAGTAATCTTTGATCCTGTTATCTTTAGCAACTGAAACAAAATGTCAGCCAATTAGGCTCTCGCGGTGCTCAACAGCATAACGAAAAGGAGCAGATGCTGAAACTGATGGCTCAGACCACGTTGGTTTTGGCAGCTGTGTTGACTCTGTGAATCCCGGTGAATGTTGACTTGGCTGCTCCAAACGATTCCCTATTGAGAGTCAGCTGTGCCACACTTTGATGCTTTGGAGTGAAATTACTCTAGTTAAGCTTTATTATACATGCAGACATCCTGGGGGATTGAAAGGAATTAAAAGCACTTTAAAGTAATTACTTTAGTTGTACAATTGAAACCTAGCTGCAGTATTTCTGAACCAAGGGTTGCATAGAAGAGTCCTTGAAATAAACACCCCGCTGACTTTTTGCTTTCAAGTAACTGAGTTCAGCAAGTTTGCTGCAATGATGACTAATGCAAGAGACAAGGGACAACTGTGCCTTATACTATTTTGTGTATACCCACGCAGCCATAGGGTGTAATCACATATACTTATATAACTTTGGCAAGGAATTTCAGGGTGTAAAGCAACAAAATGTGCTTAAGTAATGCAGAATTAAATGCAGAACTAATGCAGGACGACGGATGATTTAATGGAGGTATCATGAATTCCTTTTGCACGCCTATTAGAAATTACTATGAGTTTATGTAAAAGTGGTCTGTTGGAGCGCCACTTTAGTCCAAACTGAAATATTTCAACAACTGTTTAATGGATTGCCATGAAATTTTATACAGACATTCATGGTCTTCAGCCGATGAATCCCACAGACATTAACGATTCCCTAACTTTTCCTCTAGTGTCACGGCAAGGTTGACATTTATGGATTCGAGTGAAATGTCCAACTATTAGCTGGATTGCGCTGATTGAAATTGGGTGTAGACGTTTAAGTTCCCCTTGGGATGAATTGCAATGACTTCCTCTGACTTTTTAATTAGTCCCACCATGAAGTCAACATTTGTCCTATATTGGTTTATCAACAAATACCTGTCAAGTACAGCTATGTTGTGTGCATACTAACATGCTAAACTATGATGCTGAACATGTTAAACATGAACATGTTAAACACTTAAAAAGTAATTTTTATTTTTTTATTAATCAATGGAGGCTCCCAGTTTTCATTTTTCCAGAGAAAATCCATTAATTCTGTCCCCCCAAAATCTGTCTATCAATGTACCCTTGGACACCCTGGAGAGGAGGGTTTAAGTTGTGAAGGGGGCATGCTCAAGCTAAAACTTGGTGTTAAGCTGCTCTTTAACATCAGCATGTTACCTTGTTAGCATGCTTACATAGCATTTAGCTCAAAGCACAGTAGGCTAAGCCTCACAGAGCAGGTAGCGTGGCTGTAGACTGACAGGTTCTTCATACATTCATTTATGCCACCAAATTAGCTATCCAGTTTCATAGAAAAGGACATTTTTAGATTAATGCATTTAATTAGCCACCATTTCTTACAAGTTACCTGGAGTATTGTGTTATTCACTTATTCCCTTAGAGATGCTGATCAAATGCACAGTCCTAAAAAAAATCCTCCTAATTTATTCATATGAATGAATGTATGAAGTTAACATTTAATCCTCATTATTGATCATTAACTAATGACTAGTGTTTTTTTAATGGTGAGAAACAAGAGTTCATGCATTAGTTAAACATTCGCTCTGTTCCCCTATTATTAAGTATCACCACATTGTGCATGTGTTTATTAATGTTGCCTTGCTAGTGTCTTTCTGACTGTTGCCGTTGCTGTGGGTCAGTCCCGCCAGGTAGCCCAATCATCGAGAGCCGCGAGGATGTGGTCAGCGAGGGGAACGAGACGGAGCTCACCTGCACAGCCATTGGCAGCAAGCCAGCTGCCTCCATCAGATGGATGAAAGGGGAGGAAGAACTGACAGGTCAGTAGAATAACAGCCTCCCCCAGTTTGCTTCACATGCTCCAGGTCTGTCCACTTCCCTACAAGTCCTTGTCTCTGGAGGCGCTTCCTCCATGTAACAAAATGTAGTTCTCCTCTAAAACATTAATGTGTACTGTACTCATTAAAGTATGTTACTGACACGTACTGTATAGGAAGTACCATGGAAGATAATCATGCCTGGCACATACAGCTAGAGGAGAGCTGTGCATTCCTGCTCTCTCTCTCTCTCTTCTTCTGTGTGTAAAACCCCATGTCCATACGCCTGGGCTGCTTGTTCAGTTATGCTGCTCAGCTATGCTGCTAAGTATGTAATGATCAGACTTTGTATTCATATCTGCGAGGAGAGCTAAGAGCTGAAATCCAGGCTCATGTTCGTTTTACATATATTTTTTACAAAACATTAAAGCCCCTTTTCATTCTGTAATTTTCATTTCAGAGATGCGTGTTTAGATTTAAAATAGCTTACATTTTTCATATGAACATTTAGTAGATGTTGATGGAATTCCATGTTTTTAAGACGAGACCCTAAATGTTTTCTATTTACTTTAAACCACCTGTACATAGTAAACATGGGTATGAGCTCATATCTGCACATTTTATCATCCTTCCAGTGCCTTCGGCCGGCTGTAGGCTGTTGCAGAGAGGGGTATATAATCTGGGGTGGTGAAAAATCCTTATTACCGCTCAGTTATGATTAGGGGTCATCAATTATTCATTACATACTTATTGTACAGCAAGGGGGGATATTCATTTTAGTCATATCGTATTTACACAGAGTGGATATCTCTGGGCTTGTTGTCAAATTATATATGTATTAGAATGGAGAGGATTCATTTGGCTTGTTGAGAGATGAAATATTTAGACAAGAGCGAATCTGAAGCTAAATGCCATCTGTGCCTCCAGTGTTCCCTACAGGAGTCGAAGTCAATTTCTGTTTATGAGTTGTCGAGTGTTGTGTAGGGGAGTGAGAGACAACAGGATGGTTGGATCAGCGAAATGCCACTGACATGCTGAGCGAGGCTAATCCATAGTGGCAGTGGATACATAAAGAGAGCCGGAGAGTCACGTCCTCCTGTACCCCAGGAAACACAAATCACTACTCATTATGGATGAGCTAAACAATTCATTAGCTCCTGCACGTATTGAGATTAAAAGACACACATCACACTGGGTTTTATAGAATCTCTGTGATCATGTTTGTCTTACGTCTGCGTGCAAGCAAGACAGCCATAATGGCGAGAAAGAAATCCACCGGCTAATTTAAACACACTTTCAAATTGGCCGAATTGGTTTTGCAACCATTTATCATGCTGGCAGGTAGGGGACTGACGGGCTCTGGCCTGAGAGAGACTCAACACACAAGGTGGCAAAATGCTTGTTAGCATAAACGACAGCTGCAATATTATTTAAATGTAGTGGAACCTGGCTGCTACTGCTGCTAAAGTACAGGCCGAGATCAGACAGATGCATTTAAATTATGTGTTTTAAAATTTGTATGTGATCATGTGAAACTGCATGCAGGAGATTTAATCAGAATTTTGAAAAGTTAGCAGACCTTGTGTTTAAAAAATTAAATCAAAAATATTTTGTTTTTATTTGGTAAAATAGCTTAAAATTTCATGCATTTTGCACACATTTTTAAAAATGCACTCCAGCTGCTATTTCAAACTTATCTTTGAATGGTTGTGGATTATAGCAACAATCAATATCCAGTAAAAAAAACTAATTTGGGAATCTCTTAGCAGATCAAATAAAAGCTTTATTCACTTTTTACCTGTATTTTTAATTTTATATGGTTGAATAATAAAAGCGCTTAAGCATAGTTTTATTCTTGGCCTCAGGGACTCATATTTGTGAATAAACATTATAAATCCAAGGCTCACTCACTTTTCCTGAGCTTTTGACAATTAACACACTCTTCTGTAGTGAATAAAACTTCCTGGCATCTGAGAAAGTTCTATTTAGTGAAATGAAATAAAAGAAAAACCAAGTAAGTGGATGTTAATTTTTTAGTTCTTTAATACATTAATTAATTAAGCTTTTCCACAACCTGGCAACCCAAAAGTTCTTCTTAGTCTGTAAATGATTAGTAACTTTATTAACTATTAATAAAGCCATTAATTACAGTGTGTATTCCTCTATAAAATTCACATGTCTCATTTGTTTCCCCATTCTGATGTAGTGTCTAGAGCGAGTTTCATCAATGTTATCTTAATTGTAGCCTGCCTTACTAATGTTAATACCAGCGCTACATTACTGTCGAAGCCACTTTCAGACAGCTTGATGAGTGGCTGCTTTTCAGCGTATTGGCAGGCAGAAGACTCGGGTTAGAAACTGACTGAAAGAAAATGTCACCCTGAGAAGAGGCTATGCTTGATTGCGCTGGGATTGATCAGTGGTTGATGCTCACAAGAGCGTTTGATTTGACATCTCTGCTGCAACACACAAATCTCCTCTGCATTCAAATTCGAGTCCTTCTGCAACCTGATCCACCGTTGTTTTCCTCATCTGGGTTTGGATGACACTGATAATTGACAAGCGTTGGTTGGCCCGTACACTGATAATGGCTCTGTCTGTATGAGTCTGATCTTCAAAACATGACTCCGAACTTTCAGAAGTTTGCCAAGTGTTTTTCATATTCAAATTAGAAGGCTCACGACCCAAAAAACTGATACAAGAAGTCAAATTAAGGACTCATTTTTTCATGACAGCGCTGAGATGAGTGCAAGAAAAGCTATTTCCCTGACCTTGAAATGTGTTTTGCTTATCCCCTTGGTATTTTGCATGATGCGGAGGTCAAATGAGAGGCACAGAATCATGGGACTTTCATGCAGACAAGGTAGTTCAAGAAAAGATGGTGCTATTTTAGTTTTTTTTATTGCATAGAAGCAGCTCTGCTTTTTGCACAAAACCAGCAGTGATAGTAGTTCAGTCAGGACCACTTTTGTCAAAAGAAGTTTTATTCCAAAGCAGAATATTTGGCGGTATGGCTCTATTCTGGTTCCTCCTTGCCCTTCCATGTGCCTA
>NW_023340257.1:18559123-18620449 GCF_004916995.1 Morone saxatilis | reverse complement strand
TGACTTTGTGGCCTGCCTGAACGCTATGCTTAATTTTTTTATAATATATCACATAAAACATAACCAAATGTTATCATAGCTTATCTTAATATATGTATTATGTAAGATGTGGTTTCTTACATTTTTTCTTTAATTACAAGTTTTATTGTAGCCTACAAAAATGTGTGTAAAGTGTACATTATAAAGGGAAAATATTTCAGTTGCTCCACAGGCATAAATTATACTTTGAAAGTCACATTATGTTTTTTTTTTTCCTCACTCTGCACCGCCATACACTGTGCTAAACGCTCTTACAATAAAGGCTGAAGACTGCGGATAGCCATTATATTTTTTACTAGAAGCAACTGTGGAAACAGTATTGGACAACCCTTTCAGTGATAGTGTGTACAAATCAGAAAAGGATTAGATTCAATAAATGAGAGATCAAAAATACTATACACATTAGTAACAAGGATTCACAAAAGTAGTCTATAGACTAACTGTCAAATTAGTTTCATTGTGTTTCAGGAAGAATTAGTATCGCCAGTGAAAGATCAACATTAGGTTCTCATAGGAAGCAACAACACACCTATTAATCTGCTTAACATACACATGAAGCCCACAAGAGTAAACGGTAAAACACATCAATATTTAGCCCAATGGTAATTAAACCGTTACCTATACTGTTGTTTTAACAACACATAAGCCTCAGACAGCAAGGATAGTGGTTATCATGATTAACTCAATTCTACTAAATCAAAAATTAGGAATCACAGTTTCAATAAATAGAGTACCAACAGATGATGCGTCCAAAAAGGCATTTGGGGTGAAGATAAAAGATTCCTGTCAATATTTGCTTGGATGCAGATCTGACAAAACTCCAGAAGTTGCCCATTAGAGGGAGAAATTAATGTTTAGAATGATTTAGCTCACACAAGGGGATCCTGTACCTCCTTCCAGAATTCATTAGCACATACTCAGAGTTAAACACATGGAAAAGGGTCAGATAAAATCCTACTGGCCTGCCGAATAGCAGACTGCTGAAAAAAGTCTTAGGAGGTGAGGGGTGTGGGCGTTCCCAGAATCTTCTAGGTTTCCAAACAAACTTTTTTTTAAATGTGCATAATATTCCTGCAGACACAAAGAAACTCTAACATCTTTCCCTGAGCCATTTTAGTAATCCTGCAGTGTGATTAGTATGAGGCAATTATTGTGACTGGCTGAGAGGATAATGACTAATCACCACACCCCTCCAATTCATACTCCACTTCACCCTACTCTTTGGCGCACAGGACGCCGTTCCTAGTGAGTGCCCTTGGAAGTGCCCTCATCGACCTTACAAGTGTGACCTAGTGCGGCGTTTTAGTCTTTGTGATGGCCTGCTGACAATAGAGCTCTTAATGTGAAAAACCTGTTGTTATTTAGTGAGGAACAAGATGCCATTGTTGTGTGAGTGTTAGCACTAAACACAGCTTTGTCGGGAATAACTAATTTGCTGTGTGTCACGTTAATCCTCGCAGAGCTTTTCCGAGTGAAGTCAAATCACTAAGACGTAGACTAGAGTTAACAGCTCGCAGGTGATGAAGACATGTGTCACATTAGATATATTTTTACACTCACAGTACGTTATATGTTCTAGTTTTTACTTTTTTGGGTTTCAACACATTTAAATGTAAATTTAACTGTTTGCCCGGAAACTACTGTTTCCCATTTGATTAATTCAGTAGCAAAATAGCAAGATAATCACAGTTTTTAAGTGAAAGTCATTTATTTTTTATGCTTTCATCGCACTGTCGCACTTTCCAGTCCTGCTGTTATTATCATCATGTTACTGTTATTACCTACTCGCTCTTCTCTACCGGTCAGTGTGCTTTTCAAACAGCCTGTTCTCTCACCGCAGTTGGCAGAGTGGTCAAATTTAATGCCCTCAAGCGCACTGACCACTTACTGATCCCAGTACTTTAAATTTTATGTAGGCAGGTCTTGGGTGGGTGGGTGTGTGTTACACTGGGTTAATATCCATCAAGAGGCCACATATGTGTGTGTTGGTGATCATCAACTGTGGAACAACAGTGTTTTGCCCTCCCTGAGTCCAGCCGGTCTCCCCTGTGACAAGGCTGAAATGGAAGTGTGCTGCAGGTCAGAGTGGGGCTGTAATTATTTCCTCACTTCATTAAGTGCGAGTAAACCATCACACTCAGCACTGCAGCTAATGCGATGCCCCTGTGGCATTGTAATGCTCTCTAAATGAATGCCCCTCTGACAGCCTAGGGCCTTGTGGGCAGCAGATTACTGCAGGGTTAGCCCCAACAATGCTCAACCCTCAAGCTGCAGAAGCATTCATTATCAGGCTTATATGACCCAGCCGGTCCTCGTTGCTCTCGTCTGAATCGAAGGCCCCGGGCCCGTCTGAATCGTCTAAAGTCTTGTTCGGGCGCCACATCACCAAATCATAAATTAAATGTAAATGCCATTTGAAAGCACTTCACTTTGACAGGTAATGTGCTCTTAATAGCCAGGACTATTTGCTAGTTTGGGCCACTGCAGGTTTGTGCTGCTGCAGGATTTGAGATTTGTTGTCGAGCTGTTAAGTTTTTCCCCCCTCTTATGCTTGTGATGTTTTTCTAGGTGAAACAACAGTTGAGGAGACGTATGACAGGATGTTTACTGTCTCCAGCCGGGTAAGATTTTCTGTCACCAAAGAGGATGATGGAGTGCCAGTGGACTGCATCATCGACCACCCCGCTGCAAAGGACCTCCTGGCTCAAAGAAACTTGGAAGTGCAATGTGAGTGACCTAGAGCTGTACTTTTTCATGCCTAGAAGTAGACCAAGGCCCCACAGACAGTGACATAGGGTTTCTCTTGCATGGGCTTGCTGGCGGCTTTACTACGTGGCATTTGTTAGTGTCATATTCCTACAGATATTCAGAGTATTCAGAAATTTAGAGTGTCAAAACTGACTGTAAGGAATTACAGTAAGAATAATGAAGAAACTACACAGTTGACATCTCAGCAAGCAAACAACACAGTCAGGGTTCTTTGACAGTCAACAATTTTTTCCAATATATTTATTGGAGAGTGAAAATAAAAATTAGTCCTTGGCTTAGCCGACATTTCAACTCTAAAGACTCCAAAAAGACTCCTAATAATTACTTATTTTAAATGTATAAGGCAAGAGAAATGTAATTGTGTACATTGCAAAAAAATAAGGATTTAATATGGAGATCTTTAGCCACCTCCATTGTAGAGACTTGCACAAAATTGTGATCTATGTAAATAATTCCAAAGAATCGTCTCTGAGTCCAACCAACACTGAAAGTAGCCACCTGAATGGCCATTATAGCTAATCGCAGAGGGATCAATGGGTTGATAAAAAGAAACCAAGAAACTACAAAACCATTTATTAGATGTTTGGATTTTAGTAATGGAAACATTTTCAGAATATTGCGCTTTATTGTAGTACTCCTTTGAGAATACCAGCAGTGGCCCGAAGGCTATTTGAGTTTGAGACCCTTGTTCTTATGTGTGTGCAAGCCACATTAGATTAGGTGCAGCACTCCTTAAGATGCTTAGGCGCCCCAGGTAGACTCTCAGTGTATCCTCTGATCATTGGATGGTAGATGTACTGCATGTTTTTCACTGCCTGTCTGTTATCTGTGGATCATGCAGTCCTGGTATTCTACAGCCTACTTAGGCCATGAGATACAGTTGCCAGAAGGAGAGAAACAAAACTTTTGCTAAGGTGTCAAATGATGTTTAGGTGTTCTTTAAATGGTGCATTGATTGAAGAGGTAATACAGACTGCCTTACATTGCTAAACGTCAAAGAAAGGTTAAGGTACCCTTTTGTAGTCTGTGTAGAATATTAAATTTTTTTAGGTAGACAACTGTTTTGTCTGACCTTTCAAGGAAAAAGAGAAAGCTTGACTGGAACTGCTTGACATTTTGGTAATCTTCGGGCTAGCACTGATAAGAAGAAAGAAATAATTTTGCTGTAAGGTACTGTAGACTGACTGAATATCTACTGAGCACATAGAATAATCATTTCATCCTCCTCTATGTTTCACTTTTGGCAGTTTTGCTTTCATTCAGAACTCTGTTTCTCTCAGTGCTTCACCTTAGAGTCGAATAATCTTTAAACTTAAACGCAGTTTTGTTATCATTTATGACACTGGTAAATACTCACCTCTTTTCTTTTCAGATAAACCAGAAGTGAAGATTGTGGTGACGTACCCTGAAGGTTTAACTAGAGAGGGTGACAATCTAGATTTGACATGTATCGCAGAAGGAAAACCACAGTGAGTGTTCACAAAGATGGCCGCATTTTAACACCTCAAAACATCCCGACATTTCTGTTTAGCCTCACATTTTACATTGTATATCTCTTTTATAACAGTCCGAGCACCCCCTTAACCTTTACATTTGATTATACCATTTAAATGTTACCAGTTGTTAGCATGCTGAATAAAATACATCATTAGACAGGGCCTGCCAATGGCCCTCCTCAGACAATCTCAGATTTGACCTTTATTTCAGATTTCTAGCATGGATAGACAGTGCCTGAGTGATGTGTGTGGTATTTATGCTCTCCAGTCCCCATCAGATCAACTGGCTGAGAGTGGAAGAGGATGTGCCACCTCACGCAGTGGTCACTGGCTCCGACCTCTACATCGAGAACCTCAACAAGTCCTACAACGGCACCTATCGCTGCGTGGCGTCCAATGCTGTGGGAGAGGCCTATGACGACTACATCCTCTATGTATATGGTAGGTATTACGCTTTATTGCACTTGATTTTTAAATGCTACCATCACTGTCTTACGCCAGGATTCAGTCTGCATTGCTGATATTGGAAGGTTTATAGACTTAACTGCCTACGGTAGCTTTAGCAGTCAGGGGATTGAACTATAAGGATTTACTACAGCATATGTGCAACAAACGGAATCACATTTCAATCGTTTATTAATTCAAGCCTTTATTGAGAGGAAAACTGAGTTTAAAATCACAGAAGGTGGCTGGAGTTGACAAAGCCATGCAGCTCCGAATTTGGGTTTTGGGATTTGAGCTGCCGCTGTACTGTTAATGCACGATGAGTTTGAACCATACAGGGTGTTGCTGACTGTTGACTTTGGACTGGCAATTTAGAAATTTGGTAAGGGAGATTTAATCTGGTAGATTTATATTTCTGAAGCAACAGTTTGCGCAGCAGAGTACAAAATGAATCAGGAGGAATCAACAGCCTATATTGCAGCTACAGCCCGGCTACATGTACAGCCACATTACACTTCCTGTGAATATTCACTTGTTTGTCAGGCCTTCACCCTACATAGCCATATTCAAAAGAAAACTCTACTGGTTTAGCATTGCACTTACATGACCCTGTCAGACTCAAGATGACACAATCAAAAAACAATCGAACAAAGAACACATCCTTTCTTAATGCCAAGTACATGCCTATTTTGTAGAATTGAAGTGTAATGTGAACAGCAAAAGCATAATTTCCTTTCTTTCTGAGAGTTGACCACACTCTAAAGCCAGCAGGAAATTGGCTTAGAGGGAAACAGCTATCCTGGCTTTGTTGAAAGGTAAACTATGCCTACTAACACCTCTAAAGTTCACTAATTAACATTTAATATTTTGTTTGTTTAATCTGTACAAAAACCAGATTATATAACCAGATAGAATAGAACGTGTTAATTGGGGTGCTTGTAGGTGGATTTTGTTACCTCACATCCAGGCTGATTCCTGGTCTTTATGATAAGCTAAGCTAACCAACTGCTGGCTCCAGCTTTATATTTAATGTACAAACATGATCTTCTCAACTAACTCTTTAATAACTATATCTTAACAAAACAAAAAACACCATAAAACTGTTGACTACGACTACACTATTGGCACCAACTATTAGGTCTCGTAGCAGAAATGTAACTTCATATTTCTGCAATAAAAATGGCCTTTGGTTCTGTTGACTTATATTGAAATGGGTGGAATTTCAATGTGTTCTGCAGCCAACCAGTAAAGGGCAATAGAGGGACCATCTCTCCCAGGACCTGACTTTAAATGCAGTGAACAGTTTGTTCCCACCTGGTTTGAACCTCTCTTCAGTGAAGCTTCTCCTTCTTTTAACCTTAAAATGACTGTCAGTGTTTGTTCTTTACAACACATCACAATCCACAATACAACAGTAAGTAGAACACAAGATGAAGCCAAATACATACAATAAATAACACATACATAAAAAATTGAATAATAAAAGGCAAATACTTAACAGAAAGGAGGCCATTGCCAGTGAATTCACTTGGCTGCAATCACACATAATCTTAAAAAGTTTTTTGCAAACAACTCGACTGTTTAAAGGTGCACTAGGCATCTTTGCACTTGAATCCCCAAGGGGGAACAGCAGGAGGTAACTGTTTGAAGTTTTGAAAATGAAAAGGACTTCATCATTTAGAAATCATGTAATGTGACATCAGGGAGGTACACACTCCTCGGACCTTAATTTCCTATTTTTGGTGGCTGGCAGGGGTGATGAGGATGAGGGGAAAATAAATTTGCAGCAGGTGCAGCCATTGTTGGTGAGTTTAGCTTTCTCTCCTTGGAGCGCTTACTCCCTGCTGTTTAGAAGAGGATTTTGTATTTCGCTCCCAAGTTTCAATTTGTTTCTGCCTGTGTGCCAAGAACATTGCCTGCCAGTGACCATACTTGAAACCAGGAATAAGGGTGGCTCTTCTGTAGACTTTCAAGTAATATGTAAAAAAAAAAATAATATTTCTGCATACCTAGTGTGCAATTTTTATGTTCAAATTGATGCATTTTGCATCCTTTTTTTTTTTTGGCTTTTACAATTTTACATTTTTACTACTGCAGGTTAAGGCTTGTAAGGCTTTGTGTTAAAGTCAGTGTGAGGAATAGTAATATTTATTGATGTTGGTCAGATTATGGTTTGCTTTTCTATCAAACTAAATGACTAAAATATTTATGTCTAGGAGTCCCACTCCCCTTAGTCTGGCTCACAGTAAGTAGACTGTTGGTATAAATCTGCCATTGCCCAACTATTTCAGCCGGCATTTTCCTCCCCTTCCGCTATCTTCTGACACTATTTGGCAAGGGCACTATCGCTGTATCCTCGGCTCAGCACCCAAGGCGATTGTGATTGTTTTAAAGTGATACAAACAAAGCAGTGTTTCTGTTCCCTATACCAGAATGATAATGGGTTCCGCCAGACCTTTCTCCAATGCTGGCACTGCACTAAAATGAAGTGTGGAGATCTGGAGGTCTGGCTATGTGAGACTACACTCCACTCAAAAATGCGTTTTGCTTATTGTTCCCTCACTCTGATGCTTGACCTTCACTGTGCAGAATGATGCATGTGCAGAGTTTGACACTAGAAGGATGTTTTCACACTCATCTGCTGAAGAGGGAAAGTTTCTCTGTGCTCACCTTCAATCTGAGTTTTAGACATACGTATGAGCATGATTTTGTGAAACTAGTCTGGAAGCCAATTGTGGTCCAATATGCAACTTAAACAAGATGTGATGTGGAAACTTGAAAACTCCAGTGCACACATTGTGTGCACTGAGAATGAACTACAGTGAAGTAGGTCACATCCTGGCTCATGAGTTATGTGATATTTGCAACATGGTGGAACATGGTACTCCTGATCTATACTTCTCTTCCCAATAGTTCCTGTTTGGAGCTACAATTGATTTTTTCATTTTCCCCTTGCTCACTATCTTACCAGCACGTTTTAGTTTGTAACATATCATGGATGCATGCATGCAATAATTGCATGGATGTGAGTACACAGCAGGCTGATATTGAAACATAAGTATTATATTGCAAAATGTGTTTTTTCATTTGAAATGTTGTAGTTTTTTGATAGTATGTTGTTTTATGGTATGATATATTTCAAAGATTTCTTAACATAACACCAGAGGCAGCTTGCCATAGTTTGAGAACCAGTTATTTAAATAATCTAATATATCAGACACAAGTTCTTATTTAAATATTATGCGTGTCTGGAGGGGATCTTTAAGATATGATAAATTTATGAATCTGAACATTACCATTACACTATACACTTACTACTATATATTACAGAGCCCAAAGCATTTTTACTGATGGGCAACAGAAATATAAAAAAGTTAACACATCAGTTCATTGTCCCATACCCATAATGCTTTATTTTTTAATGAATAGGCACTTACTGTATCTTTTAGAGCCCACCGAATTACCAGGCATGAGGAGTCATACTGTTCAGAGAACAATGACAACAGCTGAATGTTATTTAAATGAAACAGTCTGATCTGTCTGTACCTTTCAAACATTGTCACACTAGAAAAAGACAAAACAGCTCCGGTCTTTGTATAAAAGAATACAAACCCTGGTGGGTTATGCTATGGTACAAAAGGACGTTATTACATCTGATTCATCACACACTGATGCAGATTGTTAGATTTGGCCACTGAAACCAACACTCATGTTTGAAGTTAACATGTTCCCAAAGCAGCGGGATCGGATGAGCAGAGGAGCTGAGGTGCAGAGTGTTGTGCTAAAAGCAAAGCTGTTGTTGAAAATGGGCTCATTGTGGATTTTGCGAGAGAGACGATTGCAGGTTTCGGAATGGTAATATTGTTTTGATTATCACTCAGTCTGCTTGTTTAGGTCGTGTTGACAGCCATGAACTGTGTGTCAAAAACCAGCAATGTAACAGATTTTTTTTTCTGGCTGGCGAATGTTTATGGCATTTGTGAAAATAAATGCATTTGTAATGGTTTTAACGTCTACGCCATTTCACCAATTGTAGGGCAAGCAGTGAATATGATTTTAATGGAGGGACAAGGTCTTGGGCAGAGAGGTGTCAGAAAAGCTGTCAGAGTCAGGAGAAATAGAAAAACATGGTCTGTTGTAGGTGTCGGACTAATGCAGTTTTTCTACACCTGCAAACTTGAAATCTCTGCCTCCTGAATGGTTTAGTGGATGTTGATGTTTTGAATGCACATGAAGAATAACCATGTGGGTTTTAGGAATGTCTTACAAACCGGGCTTCAAACACAGTAGGACCTCACTAATCCAAATCTCTCAGGTACAAAGCCGTCAGAGAAGTACTGGTAGAAAAAAAAAAACTCCCAGCACGCGGTTAATGAAACATATACAGATTTTGATATTATCTAATGTTTGATGTTCAGTAGTTCTGTGGGTTGGTTGATACTCACAGAAATGTGTTTATTGCACCAGCTGACATGTGTGACTTTGTCACTGTGACATAGGTTTCCTGTGAGTCTCATAACTCTGCCACCCCATGGTTATTCATCATTGTGCTCTGCCAGGCAGATGATGACATCTGCTTGTTCCCAATGGGCCCATAATGATCACTCCCAAACAAAAGGACAGCATATGCCAGCAAATAGCTCACTCAAGGCAGACTTATTCAATCTATCGCAACTTAATTTCTAATTGTTGTGTAAAGATTCCTTTGAAGCTGAGATTTTCCGTGCTTCCTCTCAGAATGTGTGAAAAACACACTTGTTATTCTTAAACACGTATCTTTAAAGTTATAATATAATATTCTAATACTTTAGAAGTTTTCGCTGAATCGCCTGCGGGCATTTCAGAACCCATGAATGATGTGTGTGTCTACTGCTGTTAAATGCATACCATTTGCTCCATGCTGCACCCATAACACTTGCATGAATGAATGAAAAGCAATGGGAGGCAAATGTTCTCTTTTCCAGAAAAAAATACAACTATTCTTTTTCTACCTACAGTGTATTTGCTATCAACATTTGTGCCTGTGGCCATGACATCTTCAATTAGTAACTTCCTATCCACATATTTTACCAATTTCCATTAAACACAGTTTCTCTGGTGTACAAGTGTTGGAAGCTCTATGACTTCAGCTGGCTATAATGAGACACAGGAGATTGGTAAAAGGTGCTCATAACTGCGTATAATTATGTCTGTGACTCCCACTCCTCTTTTCTGGAGGATTTAATGCCAGACAAAATCATGTTGTGGTCCATGTGAGGGTTTGTTGTCCCAGACTAATCATGCTTGCAACAGTTGCTTAATTAGTGTGTGTTTCTGAAACATAGATCTGTCTTAGCATGATAACCTTGTGCTATTTTTGTGTAGCTTTTCAGCAGCAACGCACAACCTCAAACCCAACTCGTATCGTCATTGTCATTTTTCTACTAAATTACAATTTCCTTCTCGTATCTGGCATTGTACTGTTTTGTTTTGTCATTTATGAGCTCTTGCTCGGGTTAAAGCCATCACACACCTGTCAAAAAAGTGTCTTTTCTTTAGTCAGCTGCATGCAATAAATAGCTTTATTTCAATGAGTTGTTTTGTTCTTGATAAATATTTGCTTATAAGCATTATTAATAGAGCCAAGTTGGATTGTCTATCAATTTTCCTTTCACCCAACTGCCAGATTCTACCAGTGCTAGTCCTTCAGGCTCTTCCTATTTCAAAAAGACTAATGACCTTTCTCTGTGCGACAGAGACACCGGACAGGTGTGAGGCCGATGTAAATCCACGTCAAATCAGGTCCTATTGTGGTGCATGTATTGTATGTGGCCGGTTGAAAGAAGGCTGAGAAAGAGGCTTGTCATACTGTTCTCCACGCCAGTGTGTCTGGAGCAGACTGTGAATTGTGCCCCCTGGCTGGTGTGTGGTGTGGGAGAGAGTTGGCCAGAGGGAGGGCTTTCTCTCTCAGAGGTTACCTGGTACTATAACTCACACATACTGCCTGTTGGCAGGAGAACAATGCCGCCTTTTACTGCCACGGTTTAGCCCACAGTTGACTTTTTGACCTATAAATCTTCCATGGACGAGAAGTCAGAGATTCACAAGCCACTGGAAATTTGGGGTTTATAAGGGTTTTGACATAACACGAGCAGGCAGGCCTCATGAGTCTCCCTGTTCCTATGAAAGGCTGTTGTGAAACTGTCCTTGTGAATCACACTGATTTTATAAAATGTGCAACATAGTAAGGAACTTTCAACATATCAGCTTGTAGATTATTTTTTCATAATATAAGCGATGACAACCTCTTTTACAGACATTTCCCCATGTTTATGAAGAACACTCATATAAAACCTCTTGTTAAAGTAACTTTTAAGCAAGAGAAAAGCAATAGACATAAGAAAAACAAAATCTCTTCCCTGCTGTCGTGTTGGCAAGCAGGTTTAAGCAGGCATAGATAAACAATTTCTCCTACATTGTTTCACTTAATGGTTAAATTTTCTCATATCAAATTCCTCACTGATACAAATGCTCCCTGAAAATATGGCCTCTCCAAAATACACTCATATTTCAGCCCTCATAATGCTGAGCCCAGAGTCATCCAGCCTGGAAATTGCCCATGGAGAATTCTTGTTCGCCTGGATATTATATGTGCCACATCCTATCCCAGCCTTTGTGAAGACCCTCTTCCCTGAATGGCCAATTTCCCTCTTCCAGACACTGACATTTCAGCTATCAGACTGCCTTCGGTCACAGGAAAAGAAATCTAGCCCACCCCCCTCTTCAAATACTGTCAGAGGAGAATCTCTTCCTGATACCCTGATACCCCCCTACCACCATCAACACCACCTCCGCCATACACTCCATCCCCGGCGGCAACATTATGCTGTCCTTGATGTTTTATCATTAGTTTGGGAGTGTGTGGTCCCCCACTGCTGTCTTTTGATGGAGTGCAGACAGTAAAGGCATGGAGACAGCCAGCCAATTTCCCCTGCTGCGACTCTCCCACAGCAAGGGGTCGTGCTATCTTTCCCCTGCACCAGAGCCAGGCATATATTCCCCTGATGAGGAAGCTTTCAGCCCTCCTTAGTACTATTGCATACCTGAATTGCCCTCCATTTTGTCTTTCTGATTATTTTGTTTGGGGGTTAGTGACAGGCCTAATCAGTACAGTGTGGGGCGGAGGATGCTGCTCTGGGCTCTGCTGTGCTGCAGCGGGAGACCACCAGAGTGGTTTAATTTGCAGTTTGACTTAATTATTGAAAGAGACTGTGGAAAATAGCAATACCTTTCCATGATTGCCAGACATTATTATTCACAGTTAATTAGAAAATGTATAAAAAAAGGAAATACAATATCTTACCATAATTGAATGTAATGCAACCCCAGCACTGTTGCATAGTGTACGGACGCGGCTCTGTGGATGGTCTGTCTGTAGGTCTGTCATTAACCAGACTAAAGCATCTAAACAACTTTTATAGAGTTTATTGAGACTTAATGGTTCCCAGAGGCTATAGGCTAATGAGTATGTTGATCCCCTGGCTTTCCTCTAGCACCACCTAGAGGTTGCCATTTTTGTTTTGTTCGGATGGATTGCCGTGGTGCCCAGAGGATAAATCCTAACAACTTTACCGATCCTTTTACTTCACCTCAAGAGCACGTCAGCATGTCATAGTTTTCACTTGTTCAGCGAATTATCTCAACATCTACAGCACAACAGTTTGTATATGGTCCCCAAATGACAAATCCTAATGACTTTGGTGATCCCGATTTCCTGTAGTGCCACCATGAGGTTAACATTTCCGCAATGGCGTTAAGATATCTGGTCAACTATTTGTTACACACATTTATGTCCCCTTCAGGATAAATTGTAATCACTAGGGGATCCCTTAATTTTTCATCCAGCGCCATCATCAGGTCAAAATAAGAGTTAAATTTGTCCAATACAAATACCTGACATTTCCATCAGCTAATTAGTGCTAATTATCAAACACTGGCATGCTTACACACCAAGTTAACACAGTGACAATGGTAATCATTATACCTGCTAAACATCAGTCTGTTAGCATTGTCACTGTGAGCATGTTAGCATGCTGACGTTAACATTTAGCTCAAAGCACCACCTAAGTCTAAGTCTCTTAAAAATGAACTCACTGCAGGAGCTAAAACATGTGCATGGTATGGTTATAGCTCAGCTTTTCATCTTCAATGACTTTTGTCTATTTCTTTACTCTTGTCTTCCTTTATTTCTTATACATGTTCTTTATTTTTTTATTCTTTTCATCTAGATGCTCCCACTACTAGCCCCACACCCACCACCAACCCAGTCAACACGCAAGGTACTGTATGCCCCCACTACTGTCCCTCTCAGCAATCATGTGTGTTTGTGTGTGTGTGTGTGGGAGCTTGCATGCACCTGATCAGGTGATCGGGAGAGGAAGAATGAGGGCTTGTACCTAAGGTTAAGAGAGACCGTGGATGGCCAGTTTTAATCAGATAGTGCTGCTGATAGGTGACATTGAGGACAGGCAACGCAGGGCTGACAGAGACACCTGTCATAGTCCTTTTCCAGGCCCATGTTTGATCTGAGAAAACGTACAGACTCGCTGTTCTGCTATCTTATCAGCATCTGCAGCTATATCTCAACCGGCCCATCCATCATATTATAATGCCCTTTACATCTCCCCTACAAATGCCAGTCACATTTCGTCTTTGCGAGGCTGAAAAAACATCAATAACTATTTTCTCAAAGACATATGAAATGAATGAAAGGCAGTTAATTTGCAGTGTTTATAGCATAGCAACCTTTTGACATCTTCTGTACACACTATTTTATACTTTGATTTAAGCCCTGTTGCTAAAATTTATGACAATATTAACCATTTAAAAAAAGATATCACTATTATTTCAAAAGCGCTGCTAAGGCTAGACAGATGGCGAGGCAACCTTGGGAGTTGACATTTGGATATGCCAGAATGTGACATTTCAATACAAAAAACTATCTTTAAAGAATAGATCGGTTTATCAATAGCTGCTTTAGAGATACGGCAATTTTGGCCCTTTTGTCATGACCATTCTGCAATTCATACCGTCATATAAATGTGGAGTGGCGATATACAACATAATAAGTTTGAAACTCAGTGTGAGACTGCATCAAAAGCCTCAATATTCTAATGTGGCAGCTTTTAGATCTCCTTCATTTATAGTTTTATTTGATCAAACAATTGGCTTTTCAATAGTTTGTGCATTATGTATTTATTTATTAAAAATAGGGTCAATAGCCACATAAATGGCACTGTCTATAGTTTGTGAGGTCTCCTGGGTTTTTAATTTAAATCTCTGTTCACTGTGATGGGGCTCTTCTCTGTTGCATATTTTACATTTCTTACCCAAGTTTAAAATTTCTTCTTCAAACTCGCTTTTTTTCCCTCTCAAGTAAAGTTATCAGCAGCATGCCAGTGATCATGCTGCATGGATACAGCCTCACGTCAGCTCTCCTACTCTCTGGGTGTGGCTCAGTCGAAACAGGAAGTTGCCTTTGCAGAAGTGTGCATTACTCTGCAGTTTCCCCTCTAAGCTCTTCTCCTCAGAGTTGCACTGATGCAGCCGTCTCCGTCTTTTCTGCTGAAACATTCCAGTAATTTCCGAAAGACAGGCTTGAAAGAGGATTTACCGTGATTTATGCAGTACATGCTGGGAGGATGTAATTGAGCTTTCTTGCAGTTCACTACTCTTCTAAATACCCTGTCACAGGGGCAATGGTAAGCTGGCTTGCGGTAGATTGCTTTGCACTACCTTAATCAGCATAACAGCACAGTATAGCATTTTCCTCTGGCCAATAAGAAAGTATACAGCACGATTTCTTATTCATTCATTACAACCAGAGTGTGAATTGGCATGGCCACTGGCAGCACCAGCTGCGATTTTCTGTAGTAATCAGGGGCCACTGAACTACTACTGTATATGATTCTGATTTTAAAGGTCCAATCACTAAATTTTTGGGTGCATACATTTCAGTTATTGTCACACATGCATAGATTTAAGAGTACTGCTTAAAAAAATCTTAATTTCATGTGTTTGTCTACTGATCATAACTAAACATTGTTCACACATTAAAAATGAATGAATAATCAAGTAATATACATGTACGCATGTTCTTATCTGATGTTTATGACTTTTATGGATGGTTGTGTACATGACCGTGGTTGTTATAATCATTAGTTGTCATTAATGTGTTCTTGTTTGGATCATTCTTTGATTTTGATGTGGTAATTTGAACCATTTATTGGCCATATATTGATTAGTGATGGTTGTGTTATATTGGGATTAGTTGCGTTCTGTTTCATTATTGTATTCATGTTTGGATATTTCAATGTGTAGAATACGGGAAGATAAGCAACTGCTATGATAGAAGATAATGGAGATCTAATAAAATAAACAACTCCACATACAGTAGATGTAGTTATGGTTTAGTGTATTAAAAAACTGGTTTTAAATATCCAATTTTTTACACCTGAATCACACATTTTAAGTGTCACTTCTGTGTGCATTATTTTAATAGCTCCAGTAAGATCTGAGTATTTTACAGCGTACTGAACAAATCTTTCAAGTTGCTATCATTCATTCATTATTCTACAGAAGCAGCAGGTGCCACGCGGTCACACTATTTTCCCTCTGTATTATGAAAGAAAACATGCAAGGGGGTTTCTGAATTGTGTTAACCCACTCCCCTTGTGGATTTGTGGTTTCATAATAGATGCAAAAATTGGATTTAATTACAAAAAGCTATGATTTTACTTGCTATATTTTCTTCTCTCTGTGTAGTTTTATTTTTCTTCTTGTTGTCGCCTTGCAAACCGAAGACTCAGTTCAAAGCAGTGGGGGAGCAAATGCCACGTTAAAGCACAGAATCTCACAGTTGTTTGTCTTCTATGCTGTTTCATGTTGAGAAAGTTTCACTAGAGTTCATATTGTCAGGTCTTTCAGTGTCTTAAAAGATGCAAAGAGTGTGTGTGTGTGTGTGTGTGTGTGTGTGTGTGTTTGTGTTTGTGTAGAGCTCATGGGAGAGATAAGTCACAATTTCATTGGAACATTTCTTTCATGTGTTTGAAAGTTTTCCAACCTTGTTTCTCTCCGTGTGTTTTTACTGCACATTTACACTAAAACAAATAGCTTTTCATGTCTTGTATCAAGAAAAAAATTGACAGACGTGTGACTCACTGATCCAAATACTTGATTTAGACGTATCACATTAAACGCAGCATGAATCATACATTTTAATATGAATGAGGCAGAATATTGTCTTCAAGATGGACAGTAGATCACAGTGTGGGGGGGGGGAATCTACAAGTTCTTTGTCAGTGGTTGTATTTCTTTCGGGGAGAGGGTAGAATTTACCCAGAATCCCCAGCTCTGAAGGAATAAAGGGAGTCTGTGGCGATAATGCTCCAGCTCGTCAGATGCTCAGAGATGATCCAAGGCAGGGACATCATATCCTGGCTAAGCCTTCAGTAACCCCCCTCTCCCCCAGCTTGTCGAGTGGAACCAGAGGAAAGACGCGGAACAAGGAATTATGTTGTAGACTTGATTAAAAGGGTCCTATGTTTCTGCAGATCTGCAGTCCAGGGTAAATTGTTGTTTAGCATGCTACAGTTGGACTCCTGCTGAATGGTTTAAAGCAATATAAAAACTCAAGAACATTAAAGAGGCTTTGGGGTGTGATGAGTTAAAGGGGGTTTTCTGAGGTCAACAGCCTTCTGCTTTATGGATAGTACAAGCAGTAAATTAACTGCCAATAAGAGCTTTGCAAGCAAACATTACACTATACATGAACCTGAGTTTGATCTCTATATTGCACCCTGTAGACTTTATAATACTACTAACCATAATATAGTTTTTATTGCTTGCCTGGCTAAGCCGTCAGGGATTTGTAGATCCTTACAACCTGAACGTGCGGTGCACAGAATACGCACATGACTTCAGGGTTAGTCCCTTGTCTTTGTTCAGACAAACATGGAACTTTTTTCTTTTTTTTTCCATGTGAGTAAAACCATGTGATTTAGTGCCAGATGGTATTTCAGGAATCCATTTCTGGCAGGTTTTCATATGTGTTTTGTTTGCTGTTTCCTCCCTCGGTGCTGGTATATGTTAGGTGTAGGCAGATTTCTACTGTTGTTGAGTCTTGGGATTCATGTCAACTCCATGTACACTTCAGCAAAGACTGTTATGAGTGGATTTAGTATTCAACATAAATAGCCATTAAACATTTACCAGTGTTGTTTAAACTCTCACATGTATAATTTCTCTTTGAAGTATTTCATTGGAAAAATTAAAGAAACATTTAGAAATGCTAATTAGTTTTTTTTTTCTTCACATTTGTTTACTCTGATTCCCAGTTGAAACTGTGTTTTTTCTGACCCGCAGGTTTTTTTTTCTTCCCTTTAAACAGTTATTAAAGAAAGAAAATATTGTAATGGTCCACTTTAATTGGTCTCCAGGGAATAGGTTAGTAATGCCAGCCCACCCTGAAGTTAAAAGAGTGTTTCACTGCAGTAATATTGTTTTTTTCGCGGAGCAGTTGTAAATGATTATGAGAGCTCTACTTAGCACATTAAGGTTTGGAGATTGAATGTTATGTGCCAAGGAACTCACACTGTGTCCTCATTTTCGGCTGATGAGGTGTACTTTTACTCCAGGCTACTTTAGGAAGAGAATAGTGATTTCTATTATTTTGTCAACCTTTTCCCCTGCCTTGACCTCCACTTGGGGAGGCTGGGTGGGGGGGCTCGGTGAAGGGGAAGATGGGTGTGACCAGCTTTTATGCAGAGAATTCTGCCAATCTCAAAAGACACAATAAACTGCCATCGAGGAGTTCAAGTTCACTGTTACAATTTCCATTCATTTGCCATTTTATTAGTTCTAGTCAGACATTCACTTGTATTTCAGCATCTCCGTTAAATGTCACAGCTGTATTCGTACATCTTCAAATCATTGTTTGGGTTATTACAAAGGACTCAGGGAATCTATTTGTCGGCCGAGCACTGGCATTGGAATTCAACGGAGGCCTATATTGTGTTGTGTTGATGGTCTGCTACAACAGCAATAGGAAAAAATTATTTGGAAGAGATTGCCCATGTGTGCTCATCTCATTACGTTCATTTCCTTTTCAAATAGCAACAAATACAAAAGTCAAGGATGTTAGCAGTTCAGTGCTGCAAAATGACTATTGACGGTCCTTAAGTTGATTTTGCAGCAATGCCTCATTGTCTTGTCACTGTTCAGGAAAGGGTTACTGTGAGAGTCTATTCAGAGGAAGTGAAGGTTTTGCTCTATCAATGCAAGAGAGTCATTGTTTCAATTATATCCATGTAATTACAGCTATAAATTGTAATCCGTTTGTGTGTGCGTTTGTGTATGTGTGTGTGCATAGTGCATGTGTGATATGCCTCTTTATGTGAGCAGAAAGTTATTAAAAGAAAACTGAAATTATACTCCGTGTAATCAGCCCGGTGACAAGCTCGCAGGTCTGATCTCCACGCTGACAGACGCTCTGTTACTGACCACAGCAGCAATTGGTCATTCCAGTACAGAGATGGAAAGGTGCGACTGTAAAGCATGTGGTACTGTGGAGTTCAGCGGAGCAGATTTCACCGCCGCGCAGACTTAGGCATCAGTTGCAAATCCTCTATATTCCCCCATAAATCCCCACGGCTGTGCACATCCTGTCAGGACGCCGGTGTGGGCATGTCAGCACTCCCCGATGGAGCCGCGAGCAGAGCTGTGCCGGCAGTATGGACACCAGCCACATCACAGACATAATCAAATTCTACTTATTTCAAGTGCGAGGCCACAAATGCTGCTGTAATAACACTGGCTGTCATTTGGAGGTTTTCTTCTATTATAAGCGCCTTGTAGTGTTATGAATGCATATATATTGAACATGCAAGGCCTGAGGGGATCACACTCTTGATCCTGGATGTGTTAGAACCCGGAATGACAAACTAATCTACAAGGGACTAAGGAGGAATGACTGTAATGACAATTTGACACTTGATAAAGAAAATCTATTCTTGTTAAGGTCAGAGATTAGGGTCAGGTACAGAGCTGCATTTCTCGAGCTTAAACCTACCTTTTTGCTCAGTTACCAAAATGCAGTAAGTGGACAATATAACAAGAAGACATGAAATTTGTTGTGATCATAGCATGTTCCCGTTATTTTGTCCACCTTGTGACACATTTGTGAGTGGCTAAAACTCAGTGGGTTAGTGTAGGCAGTAGGCAGTGGTCAGTGTGTTTTCTACAGCACTTTGGATACAGGCACTATATAAATACAGCCCATTAAAAAAAAGTATTTTGACAAAATATTCTGAACACACTTTCTAGAGGCTACTTCAGTACATGGAGTTTGCTCAGTTGTCATGAAGATGGGGAAATTGTTATCATGTGACCTAGGTATAGAATTTTAGCCAAAAAATATCCGCATTGATGCATTAGAGCAGCGTTTTTCAAACTGTTTTCAAAAATGTAACATATTCTTTCATCCAAGTACGCCCTGCTAAAAGATAAATGCCAATTTAGTGACAGAAAAAATGGGCTTGCACTTCACTGAGGATCTTGGCAGGGAGGCAATAGCAGTGATCAAACTATTTTCCAATAGTTTTACTGCTGAAAATAGGAATATTGAATATAAGATGTTTTTTATCAAACTTATATATTTTTTTTGTTATTGTATAATTATTTTAGGAATTATGCTTGACATATTTTATTTTTATTTAAATGTCATATATCCCATGCAGTACTCCAAAGTACCCCTAGGGGTACATGTACTCCCATTTTACAAATGCTGCATTAAAGGCTGAGATATCCTGACTTTTAGTCCCTGTAAACTGAAAAAATCCCATAGCATCTCATTGTAAGACTGTCCCTGCCTGGTAAAGACCCCCCATATTTTAAGCTTTATACATCCAGTTGCTAACACAGGCTTTTCTGTTAAAGATTTGTAAAGCTGAGATAACCCTAATGACATTATCAGGAGGTACTTTTTTTCAGACATAAGTAAATCTAGCTTCAGAGCTGCAGAATACAACTGTTTTCACAGAGCTCATGACTAGTGACCTTTATGTTTAAATCATCTGACAATACACTTTACAGCTCTGTATCGCATTGCATTATGTAACATATCTCGTAATCTCCTTGCAATATAACGCAGGCTGCAGCACCACCTCAAAATGAATGAAAATCAGCACAAAGTAGTATTTACTGAATTTGAGATCATGTTTTTGTGGCCCCCCCTGTAATAACTACAGAACTGACAAACAGAAAACCAGTGTTCAGCAGTGTACTTAATGCAGGCAACATGATATGCAACCAACCATAACTGTTGATACTGTATGTGTTATGGGATTTTTAGTCTCTCTTTGACATTTTTGTGATAGAGTCTCGATGCTTTCTCTGGGCGGATTTTTCTACCTGTTAAATAAAACTCTCCCTTGCTGTGCAGAGGCGGTCGAGACCCTGCATGTTTCCTTGTGGATGTGTCAGGCAGAAGACAGCAGGGAGCAAGGTTAGGGTAGGAAGGTGTGGGAGGTGGGGAGGTGGGGGGTGGGGCAGGCCTATGCACAGGCCATTTAGTGGGTGAATGTTCATTAGCATGGAGCATGGGCCGTTCCCTCTCCTCGGGGGAATGAGCTATGCTATCTGACATCCTCGATACAGTAAACAAACTGCGCCTTGCACTTCCCTGCTTCACACACACCGACGCACAGCAACGGCTTGCTCCGTGAAGACGAGTTCATTTTAAGAGAGCACTCAACTGAGACAAAACTTTTTTCATTAATTAGTTTCATTGCAGCTCCTCTTCCAAGATGTCCTCCTGCTAAATCAACGCAACCTGAATAAGGTGCTGTTTTTAGGTGGAGACGAGAACGTGTCACACGTCTTGGGCCCCTCAACTCGACTTATTACGCCCTCACAGTGTTGAGAAATTCTGCACCCTCCACTCGTCTTTTATCAGAATCATTCAAGTTCAGAGCATGACTAGTGAGATTGATGGAAAATTGAGCTGCTCTCTCATGCAGCAAAGAACAGTGCAGCCATTCCCTCGCCTGCCACTCCTCCATCAGTCCAAATGTGCACAGATATAGACTATTGATAAACGCCTCTGAACTATTCTGAGACTGGAAATTTAAAGGCTTCAAATTTTGCCTTGTTCTTCTGTGGTGCACGGATAAATCTAGCTAAA
Source organism: Morone saxatilis (assembly GCF_004916995.1). Lineage (NCBI taxonomy): Eukaryota > Metazoa > Chordata > Actinopteri > Moronidae > Morone > Morone saxatilis. Next base: position 18,599,482 of record NW_023340257.1, on the reverse strand, counting down.
TGCTAGACAGTGATACTCTCTGACACCTGAGGCAGCCACGTATTTCTCTGCATGGGGACACCGGGCGCCAATTTATCTCCAGACTTATGTCTATTTCTGATGATTGAGCTCTATAACTTCCAGAAATGGCCTCTTAAATCACAATGTATTTTACAGTGTGTGAACTCTTGCTGAAATTGCAGACGGTGTCTACTGTTTCATGGTGAAATAACTGTCTAAAAACATTTTTCAACATTGCTCACTCAGGGGGCTCGGGCAGCCATTTCAGCTATATGAAGCATTGAAAACGTTCATGTAATGAGCTGGGTTCAACAGTATAACATTACAAATGTATGGTTTATAACTCAGAGAGACATCAGACTGTATTTCACATGTTCAAGTCATAGATGCTATTTTTTTGATTATTAAGGAATAGTTCAACATGTTAGCAAATACACTTCTTGCCAAGAGTTGGATGAGATGATCAATACCACTCCCATGTCCGTCAGCTGGTTAGCTTAGCTTAGCATAAAGACTGGAAACAAGGAAGTCACTGCGTCTGGCCAAGAAATAGTCTGGCACATAATCCCTGTAAAATCACAATGTGTTGTTTTTACGCTTCGGTTTTATATGGATTACACCAACAAGAGATGACGTGTTAATTAGTGAGCTTTAGAGGTGCTGGTAGTGGGATTTTGTTACCTTAGCACATCTGTTTCACACGTTTCCAGTCTTAACACTAAGCTAAGCTAAGACACATGAGTGAGGTATTGATCTTATCACCCAACTCTCTGCGCGATAGCCAAAGTGCATTTCCCAAAAACGTTTTTATTCCTTTAAATTAAATATGTGAACAGATTTTGTAGATTTAAATGGGTTTTGAATTTGAATAGTTTCATGGACAATGGGATGAGAACACTGTACATAAAGCTGCAAAGAAAATACGTGAGGAATAATTAAAATTAAACATTTTAGTTAGTAAAAAGCCACATTCTGGGTATTATAAAGCTGAGTTATTGGCAGTGTTTTGCAGGATTTGTCAGTATGTACTACATGGTTTAATAGCCTATTTGTGGGATGTTTAGTTCCAAATTGTGTACCATTTACCATCCTCCATGGGCCACCTTCTGTCATGGCATCTCATTTTCATTGGTAAGCAACATAAGCTGGCATTTTTCACAACAGCCTTTTCAAGTGTTTCCTCTGCGGTTGGGTCATGCTAAAATGGAAAAAACAAACCAATTTTATTTATTTTGGCAGCGTAATGATTTAATGGCCATAGCTTCCAGTGTGGTCCACGTCTGCCTGAATGTATTAGTTTTGTGCCTGGCTGAGAGGGTTTACTGATCATGAAATTATTTACGTTTATTGTCCTGTTTTCAGACTCTAGAGCCGGCGAGGGGGCACCGCAGAAAATTGACCATGCTGTCATCGGAGGAGTGGTTGCCGTGGTGATGTTTGCCATCCTCTGTGCACTCATTGTTCTTGGTCGATACTTTGCCAGACACAAAGGTAAAGCACCGGCAGCGCAATCATACTTGATCATGAACACATCTTAGAGTTCAAGTGTTTTTTGTTGTTAGTGCTAGTCGAGTCCAATAGGATTGAAGTGCATGAGAGGATGAGGAGGAGGTGTGAGGCTAATTTGGCTGTACTCTTTTTGCAGGAACTTACTTCACACATGAAGCCAAAGGGGCGGACGACGCGGCCGACGCAGACACGGCCATCATCAACGCGGAGGGGGGACACAACAACACAGACGAGAAGAAAGAGTACTATATCTAAACTGGACAGGCCAGGAGAGACGGGTGGGGATGCTGGTGGTGGTGGTGGTGGTGCTGTAGGAGCATTATGTCTAACTCCGATTGGTTACAAGAAGGCTTGGTTGCGGGGAGGGCGAGATTTAAAGAGGAAGAGAAGAAAGTGGAAAGTAGGACTGGCATGGCCAAGTGGTAAGAAGAGGCGTTGCTGAGTCTCCTATCCGACCCTTCCTGGACTGCTGGGGCCTATTCTGTACAGTTCAATTATTTTACAGACAATTTTGTGCCTTGTTCTATTTCTTTTGTTTATTTTGTTGTTTTTTTCCCCCTTCACATGCTTGTTGGATTTGATTTTTTTTCCATGTACTCCACCTGATCCTTTGTTGCTTGTTGGCTTTCAGAGGAGATTAAATAGGCCTGGTGTTTGTCTATGTGTGCTGCAGCTAGCTTTTAGCTCATGTACCCAGATCTGAGGAGCCAGCTCATCAACACTTATGACCTTTTTTTTCCTTTCTTTTGAGTTCAGTAACTGGTAGACAGTGTCAACGCATTTCTCCCTGCTCAGTCAGAGTCCAACAGTATCCTTAAAATTCATCACATTTCCCCAATACATGCAGGTTTAATTTCTTTAACGCAACCCCTTTGAGGTCAGGTTCACTGTGTTGATTACTAATGTAACAGTTGTGAGTAATCATGCTCATCATAGAATGTATTTGTTCCTGAAAGTGAAGTAGGAGTGCCGTTAAGTATCATTTCACACCAAACGCAACAGTACAACTGGTCCTTTGTTGGTGTCAAAAAACATGTGAGGATGAGTAGATGTGAGGTCAGTTTAGTATTTGATTAGGGTATTGTGGAGTCCAGTCTACGACATTCTGACAGCTGTATGTTTCTATAGAGAAAATCAATACCACTCTTATGTACGCTAAATGTGAGACTACAGCCAGCAGCGGGTTCGCCTAGCTTAGCATTAAGAATGGAAACGGGGGGAAACAGCTAGCCTGGCTCTGTCCAAAGGTAAAAAGAATACATGTCATTTGTACACTTTTGTTGTTGTTAAAGGTTAAAGGTTAAGTAAACAAGATAAAGCATGTTCATAATTGACCTTTGGAGATACTTATAGGCAGATTTGTTACCTTTGGACAGAGCCAGGCTAGCTGTTTCCCCCCTGATTCCAGTCTTTGTGCTAAGCTAAGCTAACTATCTGCTGGCTGAAGCTTCATGTTTAACGTGGAGACATGAGAGTGGTATCAATCTTAGCATTCAACTCTCGGCAAGAAATAAAGAATTTGCCAAAATGTCAAATTACTCTTTTAAAAATATCACCTGTATCTATTTTGTTTTGTTTTGTCAGAACTCATTTTTTTTAAGCATCCATGGCATGGATGGACCAAAAACATGGCAGAAAATGTTGCTTAGGGTCAGACCTTTTTTTGTTTTAAGTATAAACCCTGTAGTATCTAAAAGAGTGAACAACTGCATTGATCATAAAATGTTATTCAAATGTATTATTTGTTAGATATGAATTCTTTATCTCTCTGCATTTTTTTAGATATTAATTCTTTATCTCTCTGCATTTTTATACCACCCACACGGTCGACCCTGGACCAGATATAATAATTATAGGAGTCTGCATATATACAGTTAATATTACTTGTATACAGCAAAGGTTGAAAGTCCACTGTGCAGAGTGCTCCTCTCTAAATAATAGATTTTTTAAAAATCTAATAATACACTATATTGACCATTTAACTTGAAATATCACAAGGACATTGTTTTTTTTTCCAAGGTTTTTATCTATTTGTTTAATTGTAATGTGTTAAAGAGTTACACTTTGAATGGCAAAGTTTGTATAAGATATCAAAGTATGTCCGTGTGAATACCACGGCAGGTGAAAAATACATTATCACTGCTTATTTCCTGGCTTAGAAATCCTTACTACACATACTTTTTCACCCTTGCCCAAACGCTAGTGAAAAGACATTCAATCACTGCAAACATGAATCAGTTATATTTCCTTGCTGTCTGTAAAGACATTTTACCTTTGGGCTGTCTTTGATAACTTGTAAGGGCTCTCGGCCTTGCAAGTTATCAAAGATTTGCGTAGAGCTTAAGAATTGGTTTGGGGAAGATCATTTTCTTACCGTCATCCTGCAGCCTCAAACCTTCACAGAGGAGCCGTCTACTGTTACAAATTTTTATTTATTTTTTCACCAACACAAATCAGAAGACCCAACGCTCGCAGACGGAGGCGCAGTGTGCACACCATGCATGCTTCATGCTTCTCACTCTGTCACAGCTAGAAGAGTAAAACCTGTTTGGTAATTAGTGAGTGATTTCATTGTATTGCCTGAATAAGAAAATCTGTAAATGTATTATGAAAAAGGATAACCACTGCCTTAAACCCACCTCTTGATACTTATCATTATAAAGGAAAAGACTGAAGGACTTAATTTAGTGCCTTCTTCAATTTTGAGGCATATGGTTAGTATCGTACAGTATCCTCATGTACACTCTTACAGTATATCTTGTATATTTCTGTCCTTTCTAACTTACAGGGCCAATACTGATACACGTTGTCTGTATTCACGCACCATAGACTTACATCACGATTACGACCTGGAGCATAAAAAAGAGTTCGATGTTGAAAAGATAAAATGTATTTCTTTGCTCATCAGGGTGGTGTGGCAGCTTCCACTGACTAGAATGTCGTATGCCAGGATGTAGTATTTATTGTCTTAATTAGTGATCGCAAAACAGTTTCAATTTGGTCATAATTATTTTCTCTGCTTCACTTTATTTGTTATTTATTTGGATATCTTCAAGGACACGGCTCACTAGTAATATCAGAGAGGAATACAGTACTAAAAGCTCTAATAAGCTACAAAAAAGTACATTTTTCTTGATTTTAGTGTTTTGGTGTCATGAAAAAAGTTATGTGCATGACAATTTCTCTTTTGAGGTTTGATATTGGTCATAAATGGTTATAAAGTGCTGCTTTTAATCGAGGAGCGTCAAAACATTGTCGGAGGCATCATTCTAATCCAATTTTTGATTTCTTTTAAATACTTGATATTTAGTATGTTTGTTTTCACTCTCTCAGGTTCATGAGTGTTAATAGTTGTGTTTTTTGCATCTCAGGTAGAATGCAAATTTAAGGCCCCAAGTATATACTGTAGTACCACAGCTATTCAAGAAGTGAAGAAATCACAAGATGTACATGTTTTTTCCTCATTTGTACATGTTTATGTGTTTTTAATATGGTGCACTGTTACAGTAAACGTTTAATATTATTTTGCATAGACCTAGTTCACAAAGAAAGAAAACTAGATTTGTTAAGCAGACGAAAATTATGTACAGTCAGTGTCAACAAAATCACAATGATGTTCATGAAACTTCTTCTTCTTCTCCTTCTTCTTCTTCCACGTAACACTTTATACAGTATCGGTTATTTAGTAATTATAGGATGTGACCACAGACAGTCAATCAAGCATCTGTTTGCATTCAGTCGATTCATGCATACATTTTCATAGACGAAAAGATGGTGTATTTACTGTGACATGAAGTTTTATGAATGATCTGTAACATGTCTTGGATATTTGGATGAAACTCATGTTTAAAGCCTGGGGGGGGGGTTGGTTGTTTTATTACCCCGAAATGGTTGTTTTTGTTGTTGAATCTTAAATTGCTCTCTGTACCCAGGTGACATTTTTTCTTTTGTGTAGTGAAGAGAATGTTTCTCATATGACCATGCATATTTTGTATTGGTTTACACCAACATTTTTACAAAAGAAAAAAAAAATCAGAAGAGTTACTTGTCTTAATAAAAAGATATCAATGTTTAAAGTGCTGTGCTGTTGTTACTTGATCAAAAAAAAAAACGTGACTTCACTTTGTACTCCTGTCCTGCTCAGAGACGCAGACGGCAGAATTTATTAACTTGTATTTGTTGTCATATTCACTTCGCCTGTTCAGCGCACTGAATACATTAGCTGGATTGAACCTGTTTCATTTCATCCGGAGCTGCTGATACTTGTCAAACTCCCAAAGAAGAAACATCTTGAGTTGAGGGGAAAAAAATACTGTACTGATGTAGATTCGATGTGGGTGAGCAGCAGCAGAGGCAGCAGCAGCAATCTGAGCTCCCATCAGTGACTGACACATGCGTTGTGGTTACAGATCGAGGCGAGGAACGTTTTAAATGACACCATGACTGACACCGACAGGCTCGGGGGCCCCTGTTAAGGTTTCTGGCTGAACACGTGGATGTTAGTGATTTGACAAATTGATAGGCATTTTGAGGAACAAGACCTAGTTCATAACCATAAGCAATTCTGTCATCATAATTCTGTCAGTGCCACCATTTCCCATTACTTTAAGTGATCCATCCCAGGTAAAGGTCAATAACATTATTCAAACTTTAATGGGAATAGTTTAACCTTAGAAACCAGCCACTTTCTCCCTTACTCATACAATCATTGAAATATAATGCTTCCCTCAAGGAACATTAAATACCTGCCTACTGATTTTTTTTTAAAACATGACAAATTATGGGATGTTTTTCCATAATTTTTTTCCTAGTTTACAACTCTCGAAATGAAACCATCTGAGTTAAAAAGAGGGTACAAGCATTTTGTTGCTCGGCTGTAGCAGCTGTCAGCGCGTCGTGACTGCATGAATGTGGAAGCGTGATGTTTCAGTTAGATGCTACTAATCCCATTTAAATGTTCAATTTTAATTTGGAATGACATGTTTAAGTGTAATTAGCACAATGGGGAAATTGAGAGTGAACGAATGTCTGAGCATGGCTTGTTTAGTTGGCTAATTGATTGATTGAGATTGATGGCATGTAGCACTTGCCTTGGCTGAGGTATAATTAAATGATGTGGGAATAAATAGTGGGTGAACAAAGGCAAACGCAACAGGCTCTGTCTGCTCACTTATCTCTCTATGTTGCTCCTGTTTTGCACAAATACTTGGGACTTGCATAAGTCTTATTTATTTGCTGATTTAGTTGTTAACAAGAGGACAAATCCCTCTAGTATGTTGTTTTTTAAAACTACATTTTTAGAGAACAGCTCAAGGGCTTTTTGTTCCACAGTTTATTTCTTCAGATGATTTAAACCATTTTACATAAGATAAAAAAAGCCTCTACCTGAGATTAAAAATGCATGATGACTGCTAAGAGAAAATTGGTTTATACTGGATTTAACAATCACTTTGGCTCAATTTTCACAAAAAGTTTCAAAACACACAAAAAAATTGGAATCAGACAGAAAACATCTCTATCCAGAGATATCATTCAGATTATCACAACATATGTGTTTGTTTATCAATTCATTTTAATCATTGCTATTTGATGATGTTTTCAAATAAAATTGTCATTGTCAGTAGCCCTTTATTGACACCACTGTATTCAGTTGGATTTATTTTAAACTGTTCTTTACACAACATTATTGATTACATAAAAGTGGATCATAATGAGCAGAGTTCTGTTGAAAGTAGAAAGTTTCTCTGTGCTCATTGAAAATCAGATTTTAAGGGGCGGGGCCTTATGAACATGATTTGTTACATCACAAATAGTTTGAAAGTCAATCCTGGGGCAATTTACAACGTATACAAGTGTGATGCCGCCAGTGCTTATACTCATGTTCATGAGACATCTTGTGTCCAGCAGGAAAACTTTAAAAATATATAATATTCATAGATGGAATTTCTAATGAGGTAAATAGAGTAGATGCCTTTTAAAGGATTTTAATGTGGAAATTATACCTTTTAGTGGAAAAAAACATATGAGACATAAATTATTCCAAGCAGATTTGTATATATGTCTTAATGCATTTACATAATAAATATGCTCTATTACTGTAAATATGGAAAATACAGTCTAGTGTACAGTATGACTTTACACTACAGTCATATAGTCTTACATTCACACAAAGTAAAATTATGACTGTGATTAAGTAACATCAAGTAACTTTAAATATTTCCGTCACTTTCCAACACAATTTACACTAATATAACAGTTGATGCATAGCATCGCATGACTTATGCGAGCATGATGTGACTGAGCATAAAATTTAGTGTTTTGCGCTTCGTATGTAATGACAGCATTTCGTGTTAAAGGGTAAGAATTAAGTAAATTTTTACACATTGTCAAAACTGGGCCAAACAATCGTAAAATACTGTAAGAGAAGAAGAGAAGTTCACAGGCAGGAACAAAAAAGCCTGAAAATGAATCCCAATCTGACAAACTCACACCGTGTCATCTGACTTCTTTTGGATCCTCAAAGTGTCTTCTATATGTAGTTATTACTATAAAATGCCAAGTCATTTTCCATGAAACAGATGAGGTAGTTGTTTCAAACAATGATGAAGGACAAGCACCTGAAGCCGGTGATAACCACAACACAATTATCTCAGACTGCTACAGTATGACCCAGAGAAATCTGCATTAATTAAAGCACACACAACCAGCCTGTTAATCCTGTATGAAAGTGTCAGGGAGAAGAGACGTGTGTTTGTGAGGTGATTAACTCCAAACCTGAAAGATGCTGTGAACAGCACTATAGGCTCTAATGTCAGCGATGTTGCTGCCTGATGTTTAATACTCTGATACTTAATCAGAGATTGATGTTTACCAGAGGGAGGAAATGTGCTGGATGTTGATGTGGAAGTTTTAGGTGTGATTAATTAGCAAAAGCCATGAAAAAAACAAAACAGGTTCATCTTACCCTTCTCGACTCCAAAACAAAAAAGGTTAAGTGTTTCAGACAGGAAATCTGTAATTATCTGCTGAGCTTAAGCTTCAAACAGCATCCTCTGAAGTTCCCACAACCAAATCTCAAGGTGACTCCTTTCTGCAGAAGCAGAAAAGAGAAGTTTTCCTTTGCCAAATTTACATTGATGTTCCACTTCATAGCCACCACCCAGATACAATAAGCAAGGCAAACATTTCCCAATCTTCTCCTCTTATCTTTTATTCTGCCACGTCTGCATGTAATCTTTCTATCATATTTAGTATTGTTGATGCATAATTAATTTTAATTTAAAGTAGATTTTTAATTTGAAACACTTAGATAGCTGTTCGTGATTATCTTTTTGAGATAGGCGTAAAATACTATTGTTGCATTACAAGTTTATTTAGCCATCCAGCTCCCTTCTGATACACTGCAACGCCTCAATGGATGTTTTCTCACTTGTGTTTTGTGAGTGTGCTTGTGTTGCCTGCATATGAAAGTGTTCTATTTTTGTGGGACAGCCTGTTACAGTCTTAAAAAATGTCTGTACACAGCCTTGAAGTCACTCACAGGGAGCCTTAGTGAGTCGGTGAGTTGCTGCAGGAACACTGCCACCTCAACAATTTATCACCATGAGTCTATTTTCACTTATTAAATTAATCAGTTAGGTAATTAAAAGTTGCATGTTTTAATTAAATTGGCATTGAATTCAAACACAGGGAAAGAAGGCATCATGGGATGGCGTTCATCAGCTTGAATGAGCTTGAAGTTAATTTCAATTCCATTTAGGAAGATGTGGATAAGTTAAAAAAATTATCTGTTTCGTGCTCTGTAACCATTGCAGTCACTCTTTGAAATAAGAGTTGGAGATAGTAAGACAATGCACTGCCTTACAAAGACAGAGAGCAGTGGCCTAGCTACAGAAACAGTCAGTTGATTAAAATAAGGTTTTAAGACTCTTAGCCAAACTGTATAACACATATTTAAGTTGTAAAACCATATAATAATTATTAAAACACACTGGCAGTGGCCATGTGTTCTTTGTTTAGCATGCTAAAACACAGTATCACATAAAATGACTTCTTGTTTCTACTTCAACAACTTGTTCTAGTTTAATGAATAAATCTTGAATTACATACATTAAAATAAGTGATTTAAATTAGTTAAACCACATAAAATAAGATTATATAAAATAAGATAATAGGATTAATTACACAAGTCAGAAGCTACTCTGCTGAGCTAAGCTGTTAGCTTTTAGCTAGTCAGCATTTTGCAGGACTACTTTTGTTACTTTTTACTATTACGTTTCAAGATTTAGATACAGAGTTATTTATGTGGCATAAAAACCTTAGTTACCACAATGCTGGAGCATTAAAATAGATTTTTCAATTCCAGGAAAAAGTAAAGAAAACACTTTTTACTGCACTAACACAGAGAGCAGTAGACCTAGCAGAATAAGAGAGTAAAAAGCGCGTATCGGCTTAGAATATGTATATAAATTGTAAAATTTCCAATTTTTCCTTTTTTCTGTTGATCAGTAAATATTCGTAAAAACATAATCTTGAATTACATAAATTAAAATATTTGATTTAAAGGTAGCTTAACCAAATTAAATTTGTCAATGTCAGTTCTACTAGAGAGAGGCTGTTAGCTTGTAGCTTATTAGCTTTCAGCAGGAGTAGTTTTCTTACTTTTCATTAATTTCATCAATTACATTATGATTTAAGCTTGAACCACTGTGTTATTTATGTGGTATAACAAACTCACTAAGTTGTTGGACTGTCAGAATAGATTTTTCAATTTCTTGAAACAAGAAGAAGAGCCTCAAGGAGATAATCTAACATTTCTAATCATTTTGATGGCAAGGTAAGGTGTCAAAAAGTCTAGTTGCTGTGTTTTGGCTTTGTAGGCGAGCGCAGATTAAGAAAGGGTGGATATAGAGGTTTACAGACAAATACAGAAAAATGTTTGGTATTCATTTAATTGGTTCAGCTGTGCAAAGGATTCGGTTTTTGCTTGGTAAAACAATGCTGAGAAGGGCTGTTTATCCTATTTGTCTGTGTGGTCATCTCTACACATCTAGGGCTGAGTTTACCTTCACACAACAGTTCAGATGGTACACACGTAGAGTGAAAGAAACCACGATGAGACGAGGAAAGCCATCATCCAAGGCATAATTCTTGTGCTATCACTGGATATTCATTTAAAGACATAAAAGCCTGAGCCTGAGATGTAGTAAGTACCCCGTGTTAACGCACTCTTAGCATGTCATTGTGATGTGAACAAAAGAAAACTGAGCTACTGAAACAAGAAAAATGTGTACATAAAAGAACAAAAGAGACAAGTTAATGGGAACAAGATGGAACACACTTTCTTGAATGGTTAATTAGTATTTTGAGGAATAGTAGTAGTACCACGAATATTGTGTTATTCTGAGAATTTTATTACCTTTTTTTAGGCCTTGAGTGATTATAACAAACGTGAGGATGAACAACGTTCTCCAATTATGTTGATAATTACCTTTAAACACATCATTAGACCTTTCAAGATGTCACTTCCTGCTCTATACAGTCAGGGTTTGTTTTGCTCTATGAGAGAAAAGGAGTGTTTTTGTGGACATCTATACAAAGTTGATCCATGTCTGCATTATTTAACACTAAACAATACAACTATTTCATTTATACTGAGGCTCTGTGAATTCTCTAGTGACTTCTATTGGAGCATTAATTTATAAGATGAAAACAAGTTCACCAGAAAACTTTATTTCTATCATTCAAATTATGAAGAAAGCACAAAACATATCAGAGAGGGGGGAGGTAATGTCATGTAATGAGTTGACTTAAATTACCTGTTACATGTGCATGCAAAGGACTTTAGTGGTTGCTGAGACCCTGAAAAAAGATTTTTTACAAAACATTTCCACCTCTACCCTGAAGCATATTTGATTTAGTCCAATTTTAAAAATGGCATGTCAGAAAGATAAATTATATCCGAGCATGCTTTGTTTCTTAAGGTAGAAATTAAATTGAGGTCCTAAATGCATAAATTAAACACTTGTGAAATTACAGAAGGTGGAGCCTGAAGCAAGTGAGGCTCCCTGTTCTGGTCATTTAAATGACTGCATGCATGTAATTGCTTTTCCGCTCAGTTAGAAGTTTCCTTTCTGACATATAACTTTCATACTCCGACTATCTCATGTGTGGTATATTACCTGTCTGACTTTAGGGTCACTGACGAGTCATAAATTAGAACAGTGTGTCCACCTGCAGCAGTGGCACAACATTAGCAGCAACCTTTGAGTCTGTACGGCAAGTGACCATGAGCTTGTTTACTTTGGCCTCTCATTACACTGAATGCTCAGTGATCCAGACGGAAGCTTTATTTATTTTTTTAATGGATAAAACCCGCTCTCTGTTACCTGTTGAATCGTTTGTCTTTTGTTCCTATTTGCTCATTAGTAATGCCCTATGGTTTTAAATTTAGCGAAATTCAAAATCATTGAACTGTATTCAGCACGGTAGAGCAGTATCCCAAAATGACAGATGTATCATTTACAAGTAAATGCCTCAAATGGATTCACATGGTTAAAGCTTATTCAACTGGTGGTTACCTTTTGAACCAACTGTAATGTCTTGGATAATTACATTCTGTTTCTCAGGCTATTATTCATCAGTTAAAGGTCAAGAGCATTATTTGCAACACAAACTGAGCCTTGCATTGTATGGGCCAGCACACAGTCATCTAGTTGCTTAGTCACTTTGATATGCATGTGAATGTCAAATTAAAAAAACTGAGCCCTAATAGGCAGCCATTACTGCAAGTGAGGAGCCTTTGTGTAAACCTGAGGTCTAATCACTTATTCAATCACTAAGCATTGCGTCCCTGCTCTCCTCCAGTGCTCCCTCTAAAAAGCAGCTGATTTTGTATTTCAAAAACCATGGATACACTTTAATAAAATATATATTTCTGCCCATAGCCAGGGCCTAATTGGTTATCTGAAGTACTAACAAGGTCTTCTTGGTTGCTGTAATTAAATTAGAATCCATTGTCATGTTAACTAGGTAATTAAGTGAGCCATAGTTGATCTTTCTTTCTCTTATCAATGGCAACAATACATCTTACGAACGTGTATTGGAAGAGTACAAAATCTGAAATCCACTGGTGGCTACGACACAGAAGGCAGCAGCTTTTCCTAACTCCATAATCAGTGAGAAGTTGAAAAGATAACAGGAACGTGCCTAAAAGTAGAAACTGCCATCTACTTGTTTAGCTCTTGTGAAACTCATCTCCTAACCATCAACACTGAGGACAATGTGGCACTGAGCCAGGATGGCAGAGTGTGTATCAGACTTTTCCTCTGTCACACGAACAAGGAAAAGCACCAAAAATGGATGCTTTAGCTTGTAATAAGCTGCGGTACTGTTTTATGTGCTCACTAAAACATCTATTTTTAAGGCACAATTTCAGGCCATCACACAGTGCTATCTATATACAGTGGCAGAATTTTAAAAGACAATACTTCTTAATAGAGGAAAAAAATCAATCAACCCATATGCACACTGATATGAATTCCAAAATAAGCCCCGGCAAGATCTTTTTAAGGGAAGTTTTTAGAAACAGAGCCTTCTACTGCACCATTTTACTATTTAAATATGCTCTGCACTTCACAGTCAAGATCAATCAAAGAAACAATGAGGAAGTGTACATTCATAAAGTTCCAATAATGTTTTGTAATGGAACATTACACTGTAATGAACAACCAAAAATGGTTCTTTATGGAGCAACTAAAGTGCTGTGAACCAGAGAAACACAGCTCCTGCCATGTGCTATATTACTAATAGATCTGCAGACTGCAGTCACAGTAAGAACCATTAAGGATTAAATTGTTCCTCCAGAATGTAAAGAGTCTGTAATGCACAATTTTGTTCACTTCTAAAGAGTCATCTCCTCAAGTGCACAGGGCAACTATTATCCTGCAGATCACCTGCCCCTGGAGAGGTGACAGTCCTTTCACCTTGCAGCTGCTGGTGTTTGGCACCACACGCCTCACACATCCCATCTCTGCATCTGGACGCCACCAGATGTTCTTGAATAATTTCTCATACAGGTGAAAGTTCTTTCCCTTTGCAGTTGAACCATAACTTGCTCTACATTGCTTCCTATTCAGACACATCGAGACACGCAATTTCTGCTGAGATATTTCCTACTTTAAAACCTCCGCTGCAATGAGGGGAGGTGAAAAAACTAGAGGGAGGGACACTGGAGAGGAGCCCTTTTCTCCCACTCATTTCATTTGCCCCCTGCTGAAAAATAAGACTTTAACCTGATCTTGAAAGGTAGCATGTCTCAAATGCATCACAATGTCCAAAAAGCAGATGGCTGTCTAGCAGGGCAACAATTCTTTCTCTGAAATGCTGAATAATACATGCATATCTTGCTGTGATCCAGCGAATTCAATAGCATATAGAAAAGGATTGCTCTCAACGTAAACCATTTTGCTAGAGGCCGTTCTCTTTCCTCAGGTCCAGTCTCCCATAAATAATTTGCCTTCAACCTTCACATGCATAAAAATTGCAACTTGTTGGTTATGAGAGAGAACAGTGAGGATGCACTTTGAATGCCAATGCGGCGATGAATAAACAATGGCTCGCTGCTCCAGGAGCAATGCAGAGCTGCCAGGAGACATTGCTTTGAGTCCACGGCCTCTCTTAATGGTTTTTGCCACAGACCAAGCCTTTCAGTCAGCTGTGAATGGGAGGCTGTTTTGATCTGAGGGGGAACACTTTAATAATTTCTAACAAAGCAACAATTCCCAAGGCACTATGGACAACCTTGGCTGATTCCCTCTGATTATCCTCCAGCCACTCAACTCACTTTAAACTGTGATTGAATGGGCTTTCTATAACAACAAGCTTATGTTATGTGAGAAATAGCCTCATACTCTTTTTTAGAGTATGTCATCTACAGCCGAGGTCACGGCTATAGATGGCGGGATCTGAATACACGTTTCTACATCAAATCCAGGTAAAATTCTTATAATTATAACCTCCGCTAAAAATTCACAAACAATAAAACAGCTAGGATCCTCTGCAATGTTTCTGAACAGATATGAGATGTCTGAGAAGCAAATCAAAGTCTGTGATCTCCCCAGAATGCAATAGGGGCCATGGCATTCCTGCAGTGCTACAGTGCCACCTGGTGGGGAACAGACAAGTACTCCAACATATTAAGCGCTCCCGACCTGGGGATCAGGTCTCAAAATGATTAACAGGAAAAGAAAGAGCAAAAAAGCTGAAATTATTTTAAATGTTTTCTGACTTTTCCCTAATTCCCATTTTTCTTATGGTATACCAGATAGTTTGACCTCTTAAGGCAACAATATTAAAATCAAACAATCTGAGAAGGAAACGCCACTCTGAGATAACATAGGTTTCTCTAAAAAGTAATTCACTGGCAGTGTGCTTGTAAGCCAGAAGGTCACTGAAAAACACTTACCCTTGTTCTGTATGTATTTCCACAATCCACAAAGACTCTTCAAACCATCTGGGTAAAAAAAATATTCTGTCTGTAGAGTGATAAAACATATTTGTAACCCCTTTCCAAAGTTGCAGCTGTTTTCAAATCAAAGGCAAAAGCTGTCAGCACGCAGGCCCGCAGGCTGCCAGAATAGGAAAACATTTTTTATCGTGCAGCAGACAAAATATTTTTTAATCCATATAGTTAGAACAGTGGTAACTTAGATGTTTTTAAAGGCTCATCTCTACCAGAGGCTAGCAGTTTGAGGCTACATTAGCCGCTGCTAGCATAACACACCTGAATCTGACCAATTGTTAGAGGGTGAGTTGTATAAATAAAACAGATATCTCTTCAGCTGCATTGATTTTAGTCTATTGAGAGTCTAACAATGTTACTGGAATGCAATGCTAAATCCATGGAGTGCTCCTTTAAGGGGCGATAAGATAAGAAGGTTGGGGGCTACTGCTTCAACACATACATCTCCAATTTCTTCCTCAAAATATACCCACGACACAAGAGTTCAACAAACTATAATCATTGATATAATATATCTTTATTCTTTTTAAAGACTCTCACTAAAATAATGCATTTAACATGTCTTAACAGAATATCCTCATCTACATGTTTGGATTTGAAATAGCATCTTTAATGAATAAAACAACATCATAATTTATGTAAAACACCACATTGTTAAAAGTTCCCTAAAAGAGGAAAGAAATTTTCATTTTTGTGACAAAACCACAATGCAATACAAAATACACCTTTTCATCTAACTGAATGAGATAATTTGCATTTACTGTATGTCTAGCATATTTTCGCCACGGTAGCCTTGACCTTAACAGAAATCATTGTTATTTTAAGATTGCATTAGACAATGTGATAAAGAAAAAAAGCGAAAAGTTAGAAACCATGAGGTTATCGTTCATTTTACCCCCCAAAAAGTGCTAATTTAGTATTTATTGATGATTCAAAGCAAGCTGTTTCTTACAGAAAAAAATATATACTGTATATCAAGAGGCTTCATGTACACCACGTTAAGACAATGTGTTTCATACACAGTTATCCTCAAAAGTGCTTGTTGAAGTCTGAGCAGACTAGAATAGAAAACAAAATGTACAGTACATTGGCCACATGTTAGCGGTGTTATTTATACAAATATAATACATTTAAAATGAATGTTATTTTTTACACATTCCTATACTGAAATCATGAATAAAACCAGTTACTTTAGCTTTTCATCTCCTTTTGTTTAGACATTAAATAAAATATATAAGCCGTCATTTTCTCAAACATGCCTCTCTCTTACTGTTAATTTCAAATCTCTAAATTTAAGACAATATCTGCATACGATTCATTTGTTCCCTTTGAGCACCCTCAAAAGCCATTGCAAAATATGAAACTACCAGCAATGGCGACAATATGATCCCCAGCAGCAGCCTCACTTCACACTTTGTAGCAGCTCCTGAAGGTTAAAACAAACACACTCTCAACACAACAGTCTGTTGGTCTGGCAGAGGATAAAGTGCTGTTCTCCTTTGGCCCCGATGTGGAATCAGATAAAACCAGTAGTCAGAATCACTCGTAGACCCCGGCCTCTGATCTCAGTGCAGCATGATAAAAACCCTCATGACCCAGAGCCTTGGACAGCAGTCTGTGCCCGCGGGGAGACATACAGCCCTGGCCAGGCAAATATCCGGCCACAGCTTTACCGGATCTTGTGGGTTTAGGTTTGGGCGCTGCGTAATACCCCTCCATGTGGTCATATTGTGTGGGCCTGACTTTAGTGCTTTGAGTCCTTCTGTTGGGCTGAGTGGAAAAGGATCCCAGATGTTCAGGATCCAGAGGGGATTTGGCATGGTGATGATAGTAGTGACGATTTTCTCTGGTGCTCTGCGACCTTCCCGGTCTCCTGAGGATGCTGGGTTTCACAATACCAGAGTAGCTGTTCACAGCGTTGGTCATCATTAATCGATCCTGATCATGACCTCGTGTATGGCTTCTGTTACTGTGCTCGATGTTCTTGAGGTTAGGACAGCCCCTTTCTGGAAGTGAGGGGACTTTGTGGAGCGGTGGCTGCTGCGAGGAGCTCTCTCTGATCTGAATCCTCCTGGATGGTCCCGGCTCCACACTCGACCTGTGACCATACTGCTGCTTGGTGACCTCTGGGTCTGCCTGTTGAGAGCTCTGTGAAGTTGGGGATGTAACTAGGACAACATTTTGGTTTTCTGTCCTGTTGGCGGAGAGGAGGCAGGCGTTTCCAGGGTCTGACTTGCTTCTTGTGTGCATAATGTCTCTGTTTCTTGAGTCAGTCGGAGAGACAGGGCTCTCATATGGAGACACATCTGGACATGTATTTTTACGTCTGGATTTACTCTCCTGCTTGACTGGTTGATATACGACTCTTTCAAAAACCTCTGCATCTCTAGCCTCATAAACAACAGTGTCCCTGCTTTCTATGTAAAGCTCTCTGTTCCCAGGCGGGATATGGTGTGGAGAGTAGTTGTAGTAATCCGATTGTCCACTTTCCCTTGTGGAACGCACGGTGTAAGACTGACTGTGTCGCATACCCCTTTGCCGGCAGGGCTCTACATAATAGCAGGAGCTATCTACTGGGTTCACATCGGAGTAGGGGCTGTAACGATAGTCAGCAGGTGCGGGCTCAAACTGGGGTCGAACAGGGTGGATCAGCCTCTGATAGGGTGCTTCCTGGCTCGACGTTTGCTCGACATAAAACATGGTGTCAGGGGGCAGGACTTCTGTCTCTGCCAATTCATAGTGACTAATCTGAGGGGCATGGAAGGAGCGAGCCCTCCGGATGGCCGGGTGCCCAACTATTCTATCTTCTGACCTCTGCCACGGGCCTTGTTGCCTGTGGCAGCCACCGATAAGGTGCTCATCTCTATGGTAACGTCTGTACTGAGGTGACAAAGGGTGCCTTAACCCTAAAGTGCTGTAGCGGCTTTCAGAGGACTGCCTGTACATGCCCTTTGGCCCCAGAAGGTGATGTGGCAGAGCATCGGGCCGAGGGCAGTGAGGTGCAGGCATTCGTCCTGTTGGAATTGGCCGATGGTGATGATGATGATGATTACTGTAGACATCCTCAACCAGGCCTAGAGGTCGGTCTTCCTCTGGGCTGTAGTGATGGGTTGAGGAGGTCTGTAATTGACGTGGAAGGACCTCTTCGATTGAGGCAGGCATGGAGGTCTCCGCCAGAACGGCGCGGAAATTGAATACATTGATAGAGTCGGTGTTCACATATACAGGAGAAGTTGACGGGCTCTGAGTGGAGCACACAGGTTGGGTGGGTGTTGAAACACCAACGCTTTGATAGGTGGGTTCTACTTGTATGACATCTCTATGTTGTTTTTCCTCTCTGCAGTCCCTCCTCTCTGCACTGCCTTCATCCAAGCTTCCTGACCCCAGCGGACTGACATTAGGTGTGAAATTGCACATGCTTTCCTGTCCGTCAGTGACCTGCAACGGCTCCGAGCTGAGGTGTGCAGGGCGGAAATGAACAGGATGAGGACAGCAGTGGCTCTCCACAGGGCTGTTCCCTGATGTTTGCCACTGGGAAACAGATGAAATATGAGGGCTGCAGTACTCCTGGGGGTACACTTTAAGATCGAGAACAGAAGGCCGGGGCGGTCTGTCCTGGGCGTGAGGAGCTTCCTGTCTCTGGAGAGGGTGCGATGGGGTGTTGTTTCTTCTCTGGGAGCCACTGCTGGCCTTCTGGGCAGATTCGGCCAGAGCCAAAGCCAACTTGCGTGCAGCACTCGTCAAGGGAGGGTGAGGAGGGAGAACAGACACTGAACTCATAAGTCTATCTGTTCCTGGGGAGGGATAAGACAAACAACGCTACAGTATGACAGGACAAACAAAGCTATGGTAAGACATGATGGGAAAAGACACAAAAGCTTTCATAAGAAACTAGAGAATGCATTATTATTTAAATATATACTAACTATATAGAGTAAATGTAATGTATGATGTTAAAGAGGAGTGACACTGACCTGGATCAGGCAGGTTCTGTGCAGACTGACTGAGGTCAGTCAGGGCTGACGCCTGGCTTGCTGTGCTGAGTGGGCTGCAGTGTTGGTAGGGCGCTCTGGGCACCTTTCCATCTGTCAGTGGAGCTTCACCCTTCTCCACTGGGGGAGAAGAAGAAGGAAGAGGTGGAGGAGAGGCGGAGGCATTCTGAACATCTGCCTGCGTCTTAAAAGATTTCTTCCTGAGTTTGGGAGAGAGTGGCTTGGAGGTAATCTTCCTCCCACCCTTACCAAGAACCGGGCTAATATCTGGAGACTGAGAGCAGCTAATGTTGTTGTTGGGAGAGGATATTGGCTCCGATTCACTGGAACACCCTGCATTCTTCCTCCATTTATTTCCGTCTTTCTTGTGTTGCAGCCCAGGTGTCGCTGAGGCTGGGCTGCACTGGAAAGACATGGGGTCAAAGTCCAAACTAGAGATGCCTGCAGCCGGCGGACAAAGATCCAGATCGTCATCCTGATGTGGAGGTGAAATATATGCTGCGGTGCGGACACGATCAGCACCATTATGACTCTCATTCAGTAGGTGGGTGCTGCGGTCGTCTTTACTTCTGGAGTTGCGTAGCTCGTCTCTACAGACGGCAGAAAGGGCCTCACTAGTCGAACGAGGTCTGCGGGGGCGGTAACTTGGAGGTTCCCCTGGAGTAGAACAAAACAAAACATGCCTATTTAGACTCAGTCTTCAAAAATACAGATAACATAAACCACAGGGAACCAATGGCAGTGTGCGAAATGTCTGATTTAATGAGTAATTACCTTCCACGTTGTGCAAAGAGGTGAGAGATTCCTCACTTTTGGTAGAGCGCAATGTGCCACTATCACCTCTTCCACCTGCAAATGTTTTCACGTGTGAAAAAAAACGTTTCGACACATCGAACTGTCAAGATTAGGTGAAGAAACTGACAAGTTTAAATTCATAGAAAAATACAGAAACAAAAGCTTTGACAGGTACAGACGATAACAGCAGCCGTGATCTGACCTGGCAGTGCAATGCTCTTTATCTCATTGGGCTCGCTGGGGTGTCGCTTCAGTTTACGTTTAGACACAGACTGGGACTTGCCCAGGTGGAAAAAGGAGAGCCAGTTCCCCACAGGAGACTTCTTAGGTTTAGCAGGAGGCCGCTTGCTGCTACAACACAAGAACAAATCATCTTCATCACTCCCTGTTTCATCTAACAAAAGTACATCACACAAGCAGAAATACATTAAAACAAAACTTACAGGCTACAACTAAAGATTACTATCATCATATTCTAATCAATAACTTAATTTTTATCAAACAAAATGTCTAAAATTTGTGAAAAATCTCAAGGTAACATCTATAAATAATGTAAATCGTTCTGTCCGACAAAAGTAGAAAACACATTTTAATAGCTGTAACCAGTAAACGTTTGGTACTGTGAATCTATCTGAACAAATGATGACATTATGTTCGTTATGCTCATGAAGCAGAAGAATTCATACAATAAATAAAATCGAGGACCGATGAGGCGGTCCGTAGAACTACCTCTCCATCGGGAGCTCGATGACCGTATGGAACTTGCCGAGCAGAGCTCCGGGTCCCTCCCCAACCTCGATATAGTCACTGTGGGTGAGGCAGGGGGTGGTGGCCGGGGAGCCTAGCTGTGCCTGAGTGCGAGCCTGGGCCTCCTCCAGAGAGAGTAACTTTGTGGATGGGGAGCAGACCAGCAGGGACTTAGGTCTGGATAAGGTGTTATTACCTAAAAGTAAGGTGTTAAGAATGTGTTAGAGGTGCATATAACCTCAGAACAGATGCCACTTTGGATGTTATTTGGTTTCTAGTTTCACCAACCTGTGCTTTCCCGTATGATGGCATTGAGTTTAGGGCTGAAGAGAGCTTCAGTGTTGTTGAGGATGAATTCCACCACCACCGACTGGATACGCACCTCCATGAACGCTGCTGTGCCGCTAAAACAGGCCGACTCGATCTGTCTGGACCTGAAACACAGTTACAGTACAGCACAACCTATTTCACAGCTCTGGACCACTGAGACATGCCCCAGTTCACTGTCACAGAAACACTAGAAGGAAACAGCAATTTTGGTGTTAACGGTGCCAATTTAGGAAATTGCATGCAGCTTTACATCTGGAATGATAGTTTAAGAGTCACCTGAGGAGGTTAGGGGCCCAAACGATAGCCAGGTTTTTAGTGTGCATGTTAGTGATGGAGCTGAAGGTAGCCAGGTGGGAGAGGTGTCTCATTAGATACTCCAGAGTCCTGTAGATGAAAAGGCAAATTTATTATAAATCTCAACTGCTTATGTCAAAATATTTCTTTTCTAAAAAGGATTCCCTTTTCTAGGTCATAGAAGAGGGTCATATAGGTCTTATATTACCAGTAAGTGGAGTGAGAACTGTCACAGAACGGGTGTTCAGTGCATCCAGTAAAAAGCAGGATTTAATGTCATATTGTATAGACATTATTAGAAGATGCCTATGTACAGCATAACATTCCTTCCTCAGAAGTGATCAGATATTTTTGGCACTTCTTTAAAAAAAAAAATTTTTAACATCTTAGAGCAGTATTTTGTATATGTGGTGGAGATGTAAGTAAACAGGAAGGTGACACATCATCTTCATTCAATCAAAATAAGCATCACAGTATTGACAGTTACAGTCCAGATGCAGCACTCCCTTTACCAGAACTCAAACAATTCCACTTTAAGCCACCAGGGTGCAACAGTGAGCTGTAAACCTGACCTGTAATGTGGAGGCGGCAGCTGCTGGATGACATTGTGGATTTTGACCAGCCTCTCCTCATCTGTGGCTGCAGACACGGCCTCCTGTGAAGACAGAGGATAAAGCGCACATCAGTGAGAAGGCTGATAATCATAGCCGAGGGAGTAGCCTTAAATTTCCCGCTCTCCATTTCCCTTTTATTTTCAGAGCAGCCAGTGTTTTGGCTCTCTTAATCTGCTATTCGGCTTTAGCGTGCACATCCCCTGCTGTTCCTAGAAAGCTCAGTGCAATGCAATGACCCCATTTTGAGCAGCACTTAAAATGAGCTGAAAATGTTTCATTGTTTCTGCAGTTCTTTGATTATCACTGAGTAGCAGGAAATTTGGCCTCTGCAGCTTTTTCACTTCACCATGCTTAACCGCTATGCCAGTTCCCATTCCCATATTTATCCCCAGCATAAGTCTCTGCCCCAGTTCCACAAATCTGCTCCTTACTGAGAATCTGTCGTAGAGCTGGTAGGTGAGTAAAGGGTTGGGAAGCTCTCTGAAGTACAGCTTGCAGAGGGAGCCCACTGAGTGGATATCCTGCCTGAAGACTTCTCTGGTCAGGTCTGGGATCTGTTCGGAGTCAAACTCGTGCCTAAACGACGGAAAGAAGAAATAGAACAGCGGGGGAGTCATCCTACTGCCCATCTGTCAGTATGAAAACACAAAAATAAATCTACTTGGTGACTTAATGATTTATCCCGAAATGATTTGGCTTACCTTGATAATACTACCAAAAATGTGTGCAGCTGAGGAGAGCGACTGAAACTGAGTTTTATTATGTTTCTGTCAGCATTAACTGAAGTTTCAATGTTACAATAATATGCAGGTTACAATTGTAGTTTTTGTCTATGGAGTCTGGTGTCCAGTATGACGATATTACAGCTGTTTCTGGTTAAAAAAAGCGTCTATTTCTGTAGGGATCCTTTCCTTTTAGTGGATGTACTTTGACCAGGGACATCTGTCCCCAAGAATTAACGTTATCTCATGTTGTGGAAATTGCAGCACTTTTCACAAATATTTTCACATCTAACTCTGTGAATAAGGGGTTTATTTCAGCCAAACCAGAGTTGATGGTTACTGGAAAGACTGTGGAAAGACTAACTAAGTCGGTTTTGGTGAGTTTTGTTTTGTTTCTGTCCCATTGTTTTGGTCTGAGATGCTGGTGCTTTAGTGCAATATCCAGTTGTAAGTAAATATAACCTTTAAAAATATTCCTCCCTAAACTAAAATACACAATATATTTAACATAGAGGAGAAGCAAGTAAATAAGAAGGCCCATCAATACCCTTAATGAGTATAAACTACAAGAAACATCAACATATCAGCACATATTTATCATTTCCTGAAATACTGTGTGGGATACGTGGCAACGGTCAACAAGTTTTCATGTGAGAAAATCCCTTTTGATTGGCTGCCAACACTCCATCAGATAGATGTGCCTTCCAGTTTATCTACTAATGGTGGTTTGTTTTGTGAATTCCTCCTGGCAAGCATCAAATAGATGAGAAAATCATTACAGCCATTCAAAGCTTTTTTGATTTGATGGATTTCAGAAGAAGCAGCTCAAAAAACACTTGACGTGCTGAATCTATCATGTTGATAGTGAGCTCTATAGCTGAAGCTACTTTATTGATACTTTCTTTAAATTTCCAATTACCTCTTCCTAATCAGTGCTTGCTAGTGTCTGTTCAGTCCATAATGCCACACAGAAACAGACAACTTGTCAGATTTGAGTTAGCAACAAAATGCAAACACCTGTCAGACTCTTGTCAAACAACAAACCATCTTGTAGAAGATATTATTGTGGGTTAAATTTCTGATCAATATAATGAACAAATTGGGTACAAACCTCAGTTTCTGGATGTTGGAGGAGATCCCAGACAGTCTGTAGATTCCATCCACGACTCCATGTTTCTCTATGAAGTCAGCACAGCTCTTAACAACCTGTGGGACTGCAGGAGACAGTAGAGTCGTGAGAGGCTGAAACATGAAGTTTCTGTTGAACAGGCTAAGGCACACGGTGTAGTGCTCTGATCATCGTACCTTCATTGACTTAAGATGTGTAATCTTTACTCTTTCAATTCTTGAAAGACTGTTTCTAGTATGAAACCTAGTATAAGGCTTGTGTACATTGACTAACCTAATAATTCTCAAAGAGCAATGACCAGTGGAGAAACTCTAACACTCGACCTACCAGTATTGTAACTTCATCATTCACTCAGTAAGTCAGGGACAGATTGTAACGTTTAAAGGGCTGGTCCCGCTTTGCTTCGGTGCAGACAGAAATATAATTTGAGAGTCCAGGAGCTCCATTCTTCAATTTTTAATGGCTTAAATAGTATAATTTAAATAAAATAGTCTAAAAACTACTGGAATCTACTACTATAAAATAGCCACCAAGTTTTGGGTATTATTTTTGACTGGACAATAGCTACAGCCTTGCACAGACATGTACAATGACAATGACTTCACATTCACACTGCAAGCCTTAGCACTCAATTCCGATTGATTATGATTTTTTTGTTTTTTTGTTTGGCTGTTCTCATTGTTTTTTTTAATGTGGCCCATATCAGATTCCAGTGTGAAAAGGTCACGGTCCTGAGATGACCAATGTCAATCTAGAGTGACGTAAAAGTCATACGAACTCTGATATGACTGATCACACTGAGGTCACATTGCAATAAATCAGACCTCTATCTGATTCTGACCACATATGAAAGTGTCCCGAATCAGAATTGAAAAGATCAGATACCATCTGATTCGTACTGTTCACACTGCCATGAAAAAAATCAGATCTGAGTCACACATGAGCAAAAAAAAGTTGGTCACTTTGGCCTGCAGTGTGAATGCGGCAAATGTGAGGTTTGAGGGACCATAAACCAAAACAATGCAGGTAACCACTGGTCTAAATAATATTTTAGAATGGCACCCACATATTGTAGCTTAACATGACACGAATAATTGAAATGAATGTGAGCTTTGCCTCTATCACACCACATGTCCGAAAAACAGAAATAAAGAAACGGCTTTTGGCAAATCTACAACGATCAATGCAGAAGCGCATCCTGCTGGCAAACATAAGCCAGTTATTTACACCACCAACTCAATTCACATCAAACATCACAGCAATGTATCACAAATCCACTATACTGGCAGCAGATTCACACGGTAATCCCTTCTTGGGGTATTTACAATTTGAAAATGTGAAACATTTCAGTGTGAACTGCCAGCAGGTGAGAATTACACGAAACACGGAAATGAAAAAAAAGAAGCCATTGTAGGAGTAATTTACCCTCATGTCCTGAGTTGTGGAGATGTTCCCCCAGGTCACAGCCAAACACTCTCTCTCTGAGGATACCGCGCTGCCGTAGCTTCTGAGGCGGCGGTCGAGACTTCATGAAAGTCCTCAGGAACGTTACCAGCTTCCCATGCTTCTTACACACTGATTAAGAAGACACACACACACATAACAGCCACTTTAAATCAATCCGTCTCACCGGCAGCAACTCTTAAATAAATCATTAAGCAGTAGGACAGACACACACTGAAAAAGTACCTGGCTTCGGCACCGAGCTTTGAACACTGGGGGGAATCTTGTCATTTATCAGCTCAACACAGTCACAGGGGAAGAAACCAACCTGCAAGTAGAGAGAAGAGGATGAGGGGAGTAAAGCAGAGAGACAGAGATGGTGATAACACTTGTAAGTTCAAAATACCAGTGGGGGTGCTTAGTACAGGGTGAAGGTGGAGAAATAGGTCAGTAAGCATGAGGGTACAAGCTGCCTCAGGCTGAAAATAGCTGGTTTACATTCGTATTGTGCAAAGCATCTTATGGTGTCACTCACGCAATGACAAACTAGCCTCTTTTTTGCTATTGTGGTGTTTAAAAACAAGGAGCTTGACTCATATAAAGTCAATAGGTAAACATGAAACCAAGCAGTATGTCTTTATCTCTCAGTATGAATTCCCTGGTCTCCAAAATGAAACATCTTAATTAAAGATGCAGTGAAATGAAAAATACATTTTCCAAGTTCTAATCCTGTATCGATTACTCATTTACTGTGTGTCAAAAATCACTTTTGAGTATTTTTTTATATGAAAATTCTCCTCCCTTTTCCTGTTACATAAATATATCCAATCAAATGTGATTTGGGGTGCCAGCTAACCCCCGCCCATCAAACCAAAGCACCGTTAGTTAGTGGGTAGCTAGCAGAGCAATATCTTAATAGGGGGGTGTGTGTTTGGATTTAAGCGTGCAGAAACTTTGCTTACACTTTCAAAGAATGTGGCTGAGGCCTAATTTATAAATTTCAGCCTTATCTGCCTGCTCCTGGTCTAACAACAATGACGAAGGCCAACAGTCCTCCTTAGCTCCGTATCTCTCTCTACAGCTCCTTATCCCAATGTATTCGCCCACTTTTGAGCATTCCTATCTCTCATTACCAAACCCATCCACATTTCGTTTCACTGTTTCACTCTGACATACCTCACAAAACTAAAGCGAAAGACGCTCTGACTTCTGTTACACTGTGACTTTAATCGCTCCTTTATTACCACTGGGAGATGAGATAAGTTGTTCTTCCACTGCATCAATCAGCATCAACATCAAGCTCTCTGTCTACCTGATGTCGCAGTGTGGATAAAGCACAGCAGATGATTCACCTGAAAGCCGTGTTTCCCTCTCCACCAGCCTGTGTCTTCTTTAGGAGGCATGTCTATGACTGACACAATGTCCCCAACCTGGATCAAAGACAGCGATCATAAGAATAAAGTCTGATCACCTTTGAAAGCATGCAGAAGGCATTACAATGGGTTAAGAAATATGACTATGTTTCTCTTATGTCTTATGTAGTAGAGCTTACCTCAAAGGTCAACTCGTCTGTGGCCTGGGCTGTGTAACGTTTGGTGACGTGTGCAGCAGCGATTGCGGGGACGTTGATTGAGGATTCCTCAGACACTAGCAGATGGTTCCCCTTGTTGTCGATCTGGAAGAGAAAAAAGTGACATTAACAAAATCCTGACATTTAAAGAAAGACATTTTTCCATCTTGTCAAGAGTTAGACATGTTGGCCAAGCTTAGCTCAAAGATGAATGGAAGCAGCTGGTCATCATTAAAAGTGACAGAAGGAGGCAAGCAAAGCACAACATTGGTATTATTCACATGAGCAGCAATATAATATGTTACCGGAGTGTTTATTAATGGAATCACTGAAGCCAGTGCTTCAGTTTGGATTTTAAAATCTGTTTACAGCAGTCAGCTCGTCAAAGAAGAGACACAAATGTGTATTTAAGCCTACTCCCATATGATCATTAAAAACAAAAACAACCAAAACCTCTCAACATTGAATTTTCAGAATCCAAAAGTGGCACACCCACCCAAACCACCTCTACACAGCATCCACAGCTGCGGAGTGGTACTACATAATCCTTGGTCTTGTGCACAAACCACCACTATGAGGATGCCTAGCAGCTGTGCATCCATAAATAGCTTTAAACACATAACTAAACCAGTCTTCTTTTTGCATTTTTATTAGCTTGGCCATGATGTCCTGACTCTGACTGAGATGTCTGACTGTTCCTTTAACTTAGCTATTTAAACATTAATAGTGAATATTTGAATTAACTTAATGGGATGCTTTCTAGAGAGTGAATAACTGATGGCAAGTGAGTAAAGAAAAAGCTGATAAGAAGGTACCTCCATCCATGTAAGTACAGGGCCGCAGTTGATCTTGTTGTCAGCAATGGCGGAGAAGCGGGACAGATAGGTGGCCAACATCTTAGTTACCGACTGAATGGAGACACAATATTATCAATATTTAGTCTATTCTGACAACTTATGAGTAATTTTCCACACAACATGCAACATAATGGACTCATTTAAATCCTAATTGTTGATGAAACTTAAAATATGTAAGTCATTTATATCACAGATTAGAGAAAGAGAAGTTGCAGCTCTGTGGTACCTCAACAGTGTCTTTTAACGTGTCGTATCTTGGCAGCTCAATGAGCTGTGAGTATCGACGGTCATAGATACACAAGTGCAGGTGTTTGTCCAGCACCCGGAAGTCTTCGTAGGATCTCTTTACCAGCCAGTTTCGACCCTGACAAAGAGAAAGAGAAAAAAACTTTTGTCAGACTGAGGAAAAAAACATGCATTTGAGATACTATACCATTTAGTCAACTTCTCCAAATGTAGTTAGTGATGTTACCTGGCAAGTAACCTGGATCAGAAAGACCAGCTCTTTGGAGTCCAGACCAGCCTTCGGTCCTTCACTTTGCCCCTCTGCGAAGGCCAACTATGAGGGAAAAGAACCAGAAAAAATGGAGACAGAGGAGCTTATAGGGCCCACATTCTAAATAATGGATTCATATAATACAACAACCTCTCTGTATGCGACCTGGTGTACAAGAAGAACACCATGTCTAACTCCATTTTTTCATTAAATAGTAAAACCACTTTTACACTCAGCGGTGGGTTTGAGTATAGAAACCTTCAACATTCGAGTAACAAAGAACTACAGGAAGTAATACCAGAAAAAATATGTATGTTACCAATCTTTTAAAGGATTTTGTTATTGAAAAATAAGTGTTCATTTGGGAAATAAGTACAGTATATTTGCTCTAGCGTGGAAATATATTCTCACTTCACCATGGATCCTGCAGTATGAAATATATAATACATTAGCTGATAAGATATTAGCGCTTGAAGGCAGTGTAGATTTAGCACAGATTTCTTGTTCTTCTTCCTCCTCAACAATATTCTATATCCCCCAAAACTGAGAAGATCAAAGCCTCGAAGTTTGGGAATACATTGATAGACATTACTGTAGAAGAGACTTCAAAGGCCTGGAAGCCAAGGCAAGTTCTGGTTATTTATAACTGTTAGCAACTCTTCCAGATACACCATTACACAACACACAGCGACCTAGTTACTCCTCAACAGTAATACAGCAAACCAGGCTGACAAGAAACGCAGAATGAGGAAATTTGTTCTTGAATAAGTAATGATGGAAGAGCTCTTATTCACTGCAAGGATTTAAATCGAAAAACAAAAGCCGGGACTAAGCATCTCAATTAAGCACTGATCAAGGGTCAGAAGGCCAAACAGCATGATGGGAAGCAGAATCATACAGAGATTTCCAGACAAACCAAAATCCTTTTTTGATTAAACAAAGCGTGATAAAAACAAAAAATTACGAAACAAAACAGCAAATCTCAAAGTTGTCACTGCATGCATGCTTCAGCATCACTTCCTCTACGATTCCCACACCTCTATGACTACATCCTTCAAAATAAAACATGCTAACACAGCTCAGACTTTAACCCTTGCATTATGTTATTTATTTACAAACATCTGGCACCAGAAGCTCAAATTATTACACACTCTCACATCCAGGTTACCTGCCACTAAAGCATCTCAGATATCCATCCGGAGCTGGAGGAAGTGGCTCTCTCTTTGTGTCCAGCCGCAGTCCTGGACCTCAGTAAGCTCCTCCAACAAGCCAAATCTTGGCTGAGGGCAGTTTAAATGCTGCTCCTTACTCGCCCTGGTTGCCGTCCCCTGCCGCCTTACGTAAAATGCTCATTCACAGGGGTTTCAATCACCACGCGCTCACTGCTCTATTCAAAGCAGTAAATATGAAAAGAGGATGCTTCCCACTGTGTGTCTTACCCCCCTTCCAGCCTGCCTTTTACCCCTCCTCCCTCTCCTGTACTCTGCCTCAATCACCCTCCCCCCTCTCCCTCTCAACTGCTCTCCTTTTCTCGAGTGACAAAAGGGGGTTTGGCAGTAAATGGGCTCAACCGACACTCACTGATGCACAAGCTCATCCATCATACAGAGGCAAAGCTGCACAAGATAGATAGAAGACTCTTCTTCGTTTCAAAACAATTCTCATTCATTCCACTCTCAGGGCGAGACAGGAGCTAATCTGCAGAGGAATCAGTCGGGCAGGCTGCAGACAGAGCCAGTCTGCTGTCCTTGTGCTA
This sequence comes from Morone saxatilis, assembly GCF_004916995.1. Lineage (NCBI taxonomy): Eukaryota > Metazoa > Chordata > Actinopteri > Moronidae > Morone > Morone saxatilis. The sequence continues at coordinate 18,569,706 of NW_023340257.1, read as the reverse complement.
TTCTGCGATTAGGATACATGAGACCTGATCACTACCCTCCCTTCCTCCCCGCCAGAGTCTGTGAATATACATACAGGCAAATGCATCATGGGAGATACAACAAGAACAAAGACTCATCTCTCAGTCAAGAAATTAATCAAAAAAATAACATGCAGAAGTAAAAATAAATTGCAGCAGATTGCACAGTGAAATGTGCCCCCGCTATGTGTGCGTGTACAGACAGTGTGAGGAGCTTTCAGTGTCACTGTCTCCCCAGACTGATATTTTTCTACCAGCTCAGCTCGGCTTTTCTTCTCCCTGTGGAGCTTTTCAAGGTCACTGAGACTGCTGCTTCACTTGCCTCCACTCTACTGATGAAGCCATCACAGTCATGGCAACCACAGCAGGACGTTTACCCAACAGCGTGAGAGCATCCTGGGATTCAAGTCCTGTCCAGCCCGCTTCACTGTAGTCCATTAACGCTACATGCATGGATTCAGCCATACAAGCATGCACCGCTCATGCACTCTTTTGTGTTAAGATCCACTTGACGAGTCTGGTTGTGGAGAGACGAATGCTGCACTCTGCTGGCAAGAAAACTGAACTGCGCTGAGGTTAACCAGGCGGTTAACAGCCATTTCCCCATGTCACTGAGCAGCGACAAATGCTTCACTGCCTCTCATTATCACTGCAGCAAATATACTCTTTCTTAAAAATAAAAAATTAAATAAAAAAAGAATAAGTCCAAATAATTTGCTGGCTGTTGAGAGTCACTATATCCATAATAACCACATCCATTCCCCTAAATTTACTACAGTTTATGGAAACAAGACCATGAGCCTCCAGCCATGCTGGTGGCACTGTGGGGCTATGCGCTGCACTGTGCACTTTGCACTGTAGTATCCTGGCTAACACCATTATGACAATGTTAACATGCTGATGTTGAGCAGGTATAATGTTTACTATGTTCACCTTCTTAGTTTAGCATGTTAGCATGCAAATAATTGTTCATTAACACTAAACATAAAGTACAGCTGAGGCTGATGGGAATTTGAAAAAAGTTAAACTTAATGCAATTATTCCCTGGGGGGAACATAAATATCTGCACCAAATGTCATGGCAATCCATCAAATAGTTATAGTCTTGCCTCATGGTGGCACTAGAGGAAAAGCCAGGGGATCATCTAAGTCATTAGGATTTATCCTCTGGAGCCTGAGGGAATGTCTGTACAAAATGAATCATGGGAAACTATCCAATCGTTGTCAAGATATTTCAGTCTGCTCAAAATGATGGACAAGGTGACAAAGACAGAGCCACATTTTAGGAATGCACGACATGAATTTTTTTAACTACTAATGAACTATTAATTTCCTGCTTCTCATTCGCGATACTGATAAGATAACCAGTAATTTCACGTTTTTGTATTTCAAAAAGAAGTTTGGAACCTGTAGTCTATGCACACCTGAGGATAAGAAAGGCTGAGCAAACATGGTTGATTTAATATGTCATAGTCAACAAAATCTCTACTGTTAACACAATAAAAACGAAGAACAGTTCTGACTCTTCAAATGTTCATGTGTTTTCTAGTAATGTACATAACAAAATCTCACAAACATACTTTGGTTTTTAAGAGAACATAAAGCCGATAATAAATGATTATTATTTTCAATCAATACTTTATCAGCTATAATTTCATCATTGGAATAATACATAATAATGTATATTTTCAATTATTCAAGTTTTTATCTGTCCTGGTATATATCATGCATCCCTAATTACCATCTGTAGAGCTGTGCTTAAAAAAACAGTTTGGTTGCAATATAGTGACAACATCTATCTCCAATTACATTCAACTGTTCCCATACATTCTCACACCCTCTATTGTTTTGTCAGAACAGGTTTTCACTTTTAAAATGAGTCATCTCCTACAAATCCTGGATAGACTCAGCTGTCTCTCCTGGAAACTACTGTTACTCATTCACTCACTGGATGGCATCATGTGATTAAGTCTAATAAGGCGGCATCACAGGTTTACAGAGGTCAGATGAGTCTGACATTAATATACTGTAATGCAGAGGATTAACACACTGCTGGAATCGGATCTTGGCTTTAATAGGAATGGAACTAATAAAATCTATAATAGTGAAAACACAATGAATTATGCATGACGGGGTATAACTTTTGGCAAATTTATATTTTACAGCTCTCCTGATAAAATGACACACTTATCTGACATTTCAGGAAAAAAGAAGGAAAATGCACTAATGAGGGCAGGACTGTCCACAAGACAAAGAAGGACATTGATTTCACTGCCACATCATTTCAAGACTGATGCATTCTGGAGCAATTCACCAAAATGGCCACTGAACTTGAGCCAAAGACACAATTACTAAACATAGTAACTCGCTGCTGCAGAAGTTACAGTGTAAGTATTTTCAGGGCTCACCTGAACGTTGCCAAAGTCAACAGTCTCATAGTGGAAATGGGCACACTCTGCCAACATGGGGAAGTGACCTCTGGGGAACGTCAGCCTAAAAAAACACAGCACAACAGCATCTCATCAGTATTCAACACACTGACACCATGATGGAGAGAAAAGCAAAGCAAAAGCAAAAGAGGGAAAAGAAAGAGAGATTAGGACTATGTGTTAGGGAATACGGTTAGAGATGCAGCAGGCTGACTTGTCTGTCTGTGCCGCGCTCATCATTTTATAGGTCCTCATTTCATGGCCTGGATAAGAGCCCTGCTTTACAGCCCATAATAGCAACAACACTGTCACAAGGAGCACCTACTTCTTCATGTTCTTGACCTTCATGCTAGCCGTGCTGACGCAGGAGCGCAGGAGAGGCTCGGCTGGGTGCTCTGTGATATCATCACTCCTCACCTGCCAAGTGGAGATAGGAGACATCAATAAGTGTCAGTCAGTCACAGGACGACTGATGGAGAAGCAGTTGCAGACAAGAATAATTATGTTGATCACCATAAAACAGCAGGGACACGGGACACAAACTTAGACGTCTGGTATAAGAAAAAAGGAGTGAGTTACACATTTCTGCTAACGTTATATCAATGCTATATTATGTTTATGTTATGTTATGTAACAATGTTGCGCTTACATAAAGTTAATTCTTTCCTATATTCAGCTATGTTTCTGCTAATATTATGTTATGGGATGTCATTAGTTTATATAAATGAATCTGAACATTAAAGGCATGTCTATCTATGTGTCTATGGAGTGTTGTTATTAATACAGTTTAATATCGGTAATGTTTGTGTCTTGAACTATTTTGTTTGTTTTGTCCAGTTTACAATTGAATTAGTTGGTTTGTAGACATGTGACGTATGTTCAGGGTGGTGTATAATTTGAAAATAAAAAACTTACAAAGAAAAGAATACGCACAAAGAAACGTCTGTAATAAAAGTACAGTTGAAAAACTGAAATGTCAACCTTTGATTATAAAAACAGGAGGGTAATTCCCCTACAGAGGTGAAAGCCACCGTGAAGGCCTATTACATAAAAATGGAGTAACCAGAAGTAAACTGAAGGGGAGGGATGATGACATCACTTGTATGTGACAATATTGGCATAACACTTTACCTAAGCAGTACTCAAACACACCACCTCTCTCTGACTCCCAGCCTGAAGGTGAGAAATCTTCAAAAGCACACCTGTTCACACTTTTATTACAGTGACTGCTGACTCTCATGTGACTGCTGTGACCTCAGTGACGTCATGTTGTGGTGACATCACGGTGTGAAACAGCTTCATGGAAGAAGGGCGACGTGTCGGTTGATGAGTGTTTGTGTATTTTCATTGTATAAGTGATGAGTCAGTGTGTGGGCGTGTACCATGGCAGTGGATGTCTCCTGTGGCTGTTTGTCTTCTGGAGGATTATTGTTGGTGGCTTGAGGTAAGGCATCGTCTTTGTCCAGGTCAGTAGATGGTAGCAAATCTCTGCAGAAACAGACAGGCCAGGCCGTCTCATACAAGAATCTTAACACAAAAAAGATGGCACAACATCCAACGTCTGGGGCTTTTCAAATAAGAGTTGTAGTTTTTTTTAAATACACCAGAGGGAGCAAGTGAGGGAGATGAATGAACAATATGTGGCTTGGGCTCAAATCATGACATTGCACCAGCATGGCCCAAAAAACATGTTGTACTAGGTCTATTTGAATCTCTAATATTGAGGGTATGATGTAATATTAAAACATGAGAAAACAATCATCTTTTCCAATCAGATCTTGATGGGAACAAATCCTTGATGCAGATGAAAAATGAAAAAAGCATCACATACTACGGTGGGGTCAACAAAAAGCCACCATGTCTTTTGTATCCACTCAGGAAAGAAAAGCTTGTCTATTCAGAGAGCCATAAAGGCAATCTACCCACTGGGGAGTACTTCACAAAACCTTCACTTGAAATGTGACTCAATGTAGTCGAGAGTGGAGGGTGAGGTTCATTCAGCTCAACTGTAATGGGCAACAAATAGAGGAGAGAGACAGGCCTTGGATTTGTCACAGTGATTCAGCGTGATGAGATCAGGACATGAAGCCAAGAACACTGACACACAATGTAATTTATGTGATCCACAGTGACAGAACTAATAACATAGGCATATTGTAAATTCAGAGGAAATACAGTGAGGTTTGGAGATGATGTACCTGTAACAGGAACAGTTTCTCTATCTGTCTCACTCTGAGAACAGGGTCTCGTATTAGCCTTACCATTACACTTTCATTCATTCACGTAGCATCTCCCTATTTCTCTTTGTTGCACATCTACACGGTTTTACATAATTCTCATCAGCTGACATGAAGCAGAGAGAAAAAGAGAGCAACTCACCCTTCAAGGACGTCACTACTTCCTGGTTCACCCTGGGGTCCTGAGGCAGCATTCTCAATCACCGCGGCAACCACACATCCAGCCTCCATGATGCTGCTTGACTGCAACAGCCCGCTGTAGAGAAACGTGAAGGGGGAGGGAAAGGAAGAGGATGAGGGTGGGTGGGTGGGTAACAGAGTATGGAGGATGGGAAGAAGAGTCCGATGAAATGAAGCCGCCAGACGTCAACCCACTTGAGGCTGCAGCGCGCGACTCTCAAGGCTACAATCCACAGAGCCCAGACTGTAATCTGCGATGACATCATGCTACAGTGCTGGGAGCTGCTTCAATGATAACGTATGTCAGGCTAAGAATTCATGGGATGGTTTTCATATCAGCTTTGTTTTAGCGTAACACTGACAGGTTTTAGCCTGAAACAAAAACATACTCATATCTTCTTCAAGGAAATGTCAAGACTGTCATGGCAGCTTACATGTGCTTGGATAACATATGCAAGTTTAGAGCTGTTATTTCTTTCTTTAATATATCTTTTTGCTTATTTTTTTCATTATTTGAATAATTAAAAGTATTAAGAATTGGCTATGGATTAAGTATTTCAAGAATAGTCTACCCGAAATAAAAATATATGTTCACAGAACACACTGTGAATTAGCACCCCTCGGCCAGTTCTGGCTTTCCTCCAAACTATTCAAGGTGAAGCTGTCATTTTCTTACCCTTTCAAAAAACAAAAATAAATGTGCTTCAGAGATATGCCCTGGCTTACACATCTTGTTCTCCACATAAGAAAACAGGTTTGTTTGGTACAGACTGCAACAAATGTCACATCATTATGATTTTATTAGTTTTTTATGTGAAAATGAAAATCGTGACATGGGGAATCGTGATCATTACCACTAAGTGTGAATGCTGTCAAAATTATTGCAATATGAATTTTTTTTACCATATTGTGCAGCCCTAATTGAATAACATAAAAAACAAAGCTCTATGTTGTATTGAAAGTTTTGGATAGGGATGCACAATAATTATCATCAATTATCATTTTATTATTATAAACTATTGGGATAATTAAATTACAGCTGATCAATTATTGTTTGATGTTATTAATGATTTATTTGGAATTCTTATGCAAAACGATTAATAGGCTTTATGTTCAATAAAAGCTTTATAACTAACATTTGAAGGATCCAAACAAATGTATTAACCACTTATAATATTATATTAACTAAGGTGGGCTCTGCATTATTACATAATCTTTAGGTCCTGTATTTTAGAGATGCCCTTGGCCAAAATTAAGTCTTCAGATCTTGAGATCTTTATGGTGCTCAACGCTCATCCATACATTATCTAACTATCCTTAAGGGACTGAAGCTAATGCCAGTTCACATTGTGCAAGAGGCAGGGTGCACCCTGGACAGGTTGCCGGTCTGTCACAAATCACATATAGACAGACAACTATTCACACTTACGTTCGTCAACCTATCATATCACATCAACCCAACCTGCATGTCTTTGGACTGTGGGAGGAAACCTGAGCACCCAAGCACATGAAGTACATGCTAACTCCAGCTAGTGCATATATTTAAGAATGTGCATATGCTGTGTTTGATCAAACTGCTTCAAACTCTATTGGCACACAGAAAACCAGGTGTCATGTAGCCCTCCATCACATGAGTACTACCTATGTGGACCTGTTCAGATGCTTTTGTGACCTTTTGATCTGTGGTTGTTTTATTGAGCTAGGCCCCTTTGTTCCAATTTGGTTTTAGTTAAAAAATTTTAATCAGCATATTGATATACTTGATATACTGCAAGTATTGCACAGGAAAAATAAATCATGGTATTGGCCCTTCTTCATTTTTAGGAATATATTTCTACATATGCCATGACCACGTTCAGTCCATGAGAAGATTGATACTAGGACAGCCCCTATCCCCTATCATTCGCATACTCCATTATTACTACTCCTCTCTTTATGTACTGTAAACAAACAGAAGGGATGTAGGAATGTCCTGATGAAGTGAAACAAGACTCTTCCTAATGTTCCCCAACAATATTCCCATAACTAGTTTCCAAATGTGTGTGGGTACTTAGCGTTAAACAATGACTTTAAGGCATGTGGGGCACAAACACAGGGCTCTCTCAGTAACAGCTCCCTCCAATCCCCTTCCAATTAACACAAGGCTGTTTTACCTCTTCCCTAAGCAGGTCCGCTAATCAACATAACGAGTAGATTCATCAGCCCAGGCCGCTGCTGTAGTAGCAGTTTCCCACCAGCCCCTCTGGCCTGTAGCCTCACTGAGTTGCTGTTGACTGACTTCCACAAAACCTGATGAGTCAGCAGAATGTGAGCAGGCAGACAGGAATACAGGCCAGATCGAGCTCCACTCTATCCACATCTCATACTGTATCTCCTCTCTAATAGACACCATAACCTTGCCAGAGGAGAGCCAATGCATTACACAGACAGCAAATTAATTTACTGCTGAAAAGTGTTACATGGAGTACTGTTTCAAGTTGCCACTTGGAGAAAGTGTTTGAAAAGTCATATGAATAAGCCATGTGTCACCAAATTACACAGAAATGGAAGCACGAGGAGTACTTGTAATATAATTAGCGCCTCTTAGTATGTCTTAAATATGCAGGGAAACACAAAAACAAAGTTGTGCTGCACAGTCACCAAGATATGGACATAATTCTTACCTTGTTCACAATATTTTGGCTATGTGGTGCTAATGGAGGGCAGAGATTCATAGCGGCTGCATGCATTCCATGATAAAAAAGGTTGCATGGTACACAGTACAATGCCTGACCTTGCTGACTGTACCACATCAGACAGCGAGTCTTTTCAAGTGCAGGACATTTTGTACTTTACATTGCAGAAGAGTCTGGCTAGCTGGGTACTTTGAAGTCGCTTTTGTTTCCATCTGAAAGACTTGCTGAAGGCGACGGAGAGCAACATGCGTGTTCTTATAGCAAGCACCACAATACATGAAAAGGAGACTATTTTGGAAATGGCCCAAATAGCTTGAGCTATAAAAAGATAAGGCTGTCACGATTGTAAAAAAAAAAAATTAAAACAAAAAAGGTTGTGATTTTAGGAGGTGAACTTGCTCTGTAGATTATGTGTCATTGTCCTTGGCAGAGGCTAATGGGTGGAAACATTCTGACATTTTGTGCAGCATCAGAGGCGAGAAAAATAGAACAATGTCACAACCAGGTGCCACAAAATCTCTGACACAGGTTTCATGTTAGAAGCCTTAGAATCAACGTTGCTCACATGCTGTTGTAAATCAGGCAGAAATCATCTTTCCACTACTTTCCTATCAGTCATATCCAAAGTATTAAGCAAAACCATTCTGGATGCAACAATAAAGAAGCCCTCTACCTGTCACATTTAAAAGGGAGCAATATTCTGATGTCAGGAGACTGGAGCAGCACAGGAGGATGTTGCCCTGGTATCAGATGGCCTACATGGCGTTTTCAAGAAAAATAGGGCAGCCTACACAATCTTGCACACTGTTTATGAAAGCAGTATCAGCAAGTGTGTTGACATGAAGAATGGCTGCCTACATATTTGTAGCAACAAACACACAGCAGATGCGTCTCAGTGAGTCACAGCTACTTCTTCAAATATGAGAGGAGGGATAGAGGAAAGAAGGCTGGGGAGGAGGAGAGGGAGTATAAAAACCGCCATTTCACCTGTTTCTGTATCTAGGCTTGACAACACACACACACACATAACGCTAATATAGTTCACATATGGATATTTGGTAGGTCCTTTATGGACTTCTATAGGTGATTAAGGACAATAACATCTGGTACGTTGTTCACGATGGGAGCTAATTGACACACATAACAAATTCACATTTTCATAATAGAAACATTAGCTAGAGCAGGTATTGTGGTAAACAGGTGAGTAATAATAAGGCTGCTCTGTCATCATCTCTATTGGCTTGTCCTCTTTCATAACGCAGCTGCAAAGACCAAGACGTAGAGGGGGGAGAGTGTTGTGTTATAATAAAGTAATATAATAAATATGTGTTATTATAAAGTAATAATACTATTTTTGAAAATAGTAATGTGTACTAAATGACATTTTTTGAGTAACTAGCCCAACACTACAGTGAATATTTGTGCCTGAAGTGTTTAACCATCACATTTCAAACCCCTGCAGGTGACTTCAAAATAACTTAAAACCTGCAATAATGGACTTTTTGGCCACTTTAGGGCATTAGAAACAAGCTGAAAACAGATAAAACAGGTGCTTATTTAGACATTCAGCTGATACAGAGCAACATTATCATTCATTTGCTGTGAGGGTAGTCGGTTTATAGAGCTTTGTAGCTGCGTCTGAAAGCAATGAGAGCAGCAACAGTGATCCAAAACTGTAAAGTTGCAGGCTGTAGTCCAAAACAACAAGCTGAAAGATGACATAAAGGTCAGGTGATAATTCTCACTATGAACAAACCATTTACACATAGTCATGTGATCAATTACCAATATAAAAATAATAATTTGATTGCAACTATAACGTGCCTTCATTTTGATCCAGATAAAGCATCGTCTCTCCCAGATGGATATGACAGGACCGTGTTGTCAACGAGGGAGAAAGTTGGGTTTCAGGCTCTCTTTCTGAGCCCTGGAATGCAGTCAACACCAGCGAGAGACGCAGTGGAGAAGAGGCCCGCGGTTGCCATGGTAACCTCTCTCTCCGGTCCACAGTGACTTGATGCTCCTCCAGACTGAAGATGAGGTAGCACGAGGAGAGAAATTAAGCCACGGGCTTTAGACACATCATCACCGTCAACATCATCCTCATCATCATCATCATCAGACAACAAAGAGGCTTATGGGAAATGTGTTTTCAAAATAAAAGCCAGCAGGCCGAGAGAACAAGAGCTCAGTGTGTTTTCTGTTTACATCCATTAAAGTGAAGCAGCTGAGTCACTGTGGTCCAATATGAGGTCCTGGACCCCTCAGAGAGGTCACACAGAGGTCACAGGATGATACTAATAAGACATTCCTCTTATCAAACATAGAGGATTGATGTGACTATACAAACAGACTGTTTTATTTAGACAGATAATTAATTAATACACTGTGTAGGTGCTTAAAGGTGATCAATTATTGATTTTAAAGTGGGTCATCCATTGACTCTCTGAGGCTCACATTAACAGGGGTGGGGGGGTCTCACCTGGACGATGACAGGTGTGACGGAGCCGCTGAAGAGTAGAGTGAACGTCAGCAGCTGGTAACACAACACACACCTGAAACACACACCCAACCAATCAATCAATCAATCAATCAATCAATCAATCAATCATTATATATCATCAGATCCAGTTTGAGTCGTTTAATCAGTTGTTGTCTGTTTTTTACCAGCTGATTTAAAAGGTGAAATAATGTTTGACTGTGGCCAGCAGGGGGCGCTGCAGTCCTACAGCACTGAGGTTTATCCTGTCAAAGTAAAAGTCCAGTTTCTCTTACAGCAGCAACATTTATCCTGAGCTTTTACTTTGAAATCCAGTAACCACTTTCTGAGTGTGGAGCTAAAATACTATCATACCACCTTAAAAACAACCTCAATACTGCAATTATTATTATTATGTAGCTGTTTTAAAAGCTACTTAATAATAATAATAACAATAAAATAAAATATATTCCTAACTTTAAAGAGACAAATAAACTAAATGAAGAAATTCCCCAGCAGAACTCATGCGTGAGCTGGACGAGGCCTGCAGCTGATTGGACCCTGAA
>NW_023340257.1:18542129-18559023 GCF_004916995.1 Morone saxatilis | reverse complement strand
AGGGCAGTGCCCCCCCCCCCACTGGTTATGTCTGCACTAGTGTTAGTTAGTGACAATCCCTGTTCAAACAACCTACCTGTAACTGTGCACGTTGCTCCACTCTGCCGCCTCCTCTATGCTGCACAGCGCTCAGATTCTCGACGAGGAAACATGTTGTCAGCATCGCACGGCATAAACGCTCATCTCGGACACACACACACACACAGCGCTACGGCTGACCATCTGAGGTAGATGTTTCTAAGGGGAAAACTGTGCTCGGGTGCGACATCGCTGAGGCAGTGTGGGAGTCATCCCGGAGAGCCGCGGCTGTCTGACTGACTGCTCAGGGATCTGCACTCGCCACCGGGAGCGCGCACTCCTGATGTCGTGCCCGCGCCTGGGATATTTTTTAGCCCCAGGGGTTCCAAGACCCTTTTTTTTTTCAATGTCAAGGACCCGATTATGAGGTAGGCGTGTGAGTATGCATGGAGCCCCCCCCCGTTTGATAATATTCACCAGCCCGAGGAGCCCCCCCATCTGGCAAGTTGTGCGGTGTTAGGTAATGCTTGAATTACATAACCATTCTAGTGTAGGTGGGGTGGTAACAGTGAGAGGAGTGAAACCTGGTGTGCAAATCAATTCATCCTCATATATCATCTTATTGTTCTTGTCCACTGAGGGAGATAATGAGAAATTCTGCCATTTTTTCTTTTTCTTGGGGGGCAACTGGGGCCGTTGTATGATCCCCTTTGGTCCCTGCAAGAGCCTGTAGGCCCGGCTGATTATCTTTGGGGAGGGGGAGGATTTTTAAACAAAAGATGAAGCAGTTAGTCAATTGGTAAAAATTATTCTCATTTATCAAGTGATACCATCATTGGTTTTCACATTTCCAGGAACAGGCAGGAAGCAGCAACAGAGGGAAAGACTCTCAAAGTTCAAAGTTCAAGAATATGCTAACCCACACCTCCAAAGCTCACCAATTCATACCTTGTTTGTTTAACCCCTTCAGAAACCATAAAAAGGACTCAATAGTAACTTCCAGGTCTCAGATGGTTGCCTAGCAACCTCACAGTGACAACAGGTCTCCAGGAAGTTACTACTCCCCCGGCCAAGAAATAGTGCAGCACGTAACATTCATAAAACCTCAGCTTTATGTTTTTACAGTTTACAGTTATGTGCAGATTAAACAAACTGGATATGGTTTGTTTATTTGGGAGCTTTAGAGGTGCTGTTAGGCATAATTTAGTTTGGACAGAGCCCAGCTGTTCCCCTCTTTTCCAGTCTATGCTAGGCTAAGCTAACTGTAGCTGCTGGTTATAGGTAGCCTTATATTTACCAGAAATGTGTTAAATTGGAATCAGTCTTCTCATCTTGGCAAGAAAGCGGATTAACCTATTTCTCCAAATGCCAAACTTTTATTTTGAAACAGCACAAATACATACATAGTTTTACTTTAAACATGTAATATAATGGTGAAAGCATATTTGTGACTAGGCCCTGTGAATGTTTGCGTGTTTGATCAGTGGATTAACTGCACTTTTCATTTTCCTCAGGTGTATGCAGATAGTTGCTCATTTGTTTGTTTCCCAGCCTGCCAGAGGGAATTTGAACAAAAGCACAAAGGTCATTCTGACAGACCTCATCCTCTTTCAAGTTATTTGTTTTCCTTGCTCGGGCTCAGCCGCCTCACAATTCATTCCTTAACATTTGGGTGGAGATGGTAGAGCTGGGGTCAAAGTATTAATCATTGAACAACATGCATGCACTCAAACAGCCTTTGATCTTACTTTAATCATTTTAGTTAAAAAATATGTTTTTAACAAGAATTCAAGGGATAATTGTGAAAAATAATTTGAAACCTGGCACTTTAACTCCAGGGCTGCTGCCTGTGTGTCCTTGACTTAAAAAACAAAAAAGAAAAACCCTGACCTGATTAAGCTGCTCCTATCCTCACACTATCTTCCCCACTCTCTGCCCAACACTTACACCCTGTGTCCAGCACATGAACTACACCTTCTTCCTCACAGATAGGATCAGAGGAGTTCCAAGTCACAAAACCACAAGAAAAATAAAAACCTCTTTTGATTTTTTTATTATATCAAAATACAAAAATTTGAGAGGAAAATTTCATATGGGACTAAGCATTTGAAATGATATGGTGACATGAATACAACACTGCTTTCATATTCTCACAGACATGCCATAGATAGAGCATAGATCATGTGCTAGGCCCATGTCTACGTCATGATGAGCCACCAGGAGTGAGCCTGTGCATTTTCCCTATAAAGGCTTTTGATGGCGACTGTCACTATATATCCAGGCCATGTTGGTAAGAGGCCAGAGTGTTTTTACATCATAGTTCATTCAGGTTTCTGTTTACTCAATAAAGAAACGAGATCCATGGCAGTTGAACATGAAGAGTGAGTAAGACATGATCTCAGACGTATACAGAATTCACTGGACAGCAGTGGCAAACGAGAGAAAAGTAATACAAATATTATACATAAGGCTTTGGTACAGCACCATACAGTATGAGTTAATTGCTCACAAAAAGTTAAGTGAAGCGTAATACCTGATGTAGTGACAGAACAGAATGACAAGTCTAAAAACTGACCAAAAAAATAAAAAGAGAAACATCAGGTTATCAGTTTAAAACAGAGAAAAGTAAAAAATGTTTTTGCTTTGAAATATTTACATATGAACATTGTTGAATACAACTTAAAGAACAGTATGGAGACAAATTATGTACAAAAAAACAAACAGAATTAACATATAATACACAATGTAAACATGTGATGTACAGCACAGAGTTCAGTGGATGAAAATGAAATGAAATGTAAATTTTCTTCCTTTTTAAGCACTACTTGGTTTGCTTGAGTATGAGCATTAGCTAAAACAGTCAACAATGTAGTGCTTATTGTAGCCTACGATAATAATACATTCTAGTTTCTCAGTGCTGGTACACATGAAAAAACAGAGAATATAGAAAATACTACATATTTCTATTTTCCGTCCAATAACAACCAGCTTGGATGTCCATGAATGATTGCTAAATAGGCGTTTTTTTGTATTGTCTCTACATGCAAGATTAATACAATAAAAAATCAAATCGGGTTTCTACGTATCATCCTATCAGCACCTAGTGATGCACTAAAAGCTGTAAGCAGAAAAACTGGAAAAAACAAAAACAAAACAAAACAAAATGAGCTAACAGTACGTCCAAAGCAGCCCTCTTAAACACTGTACATGTTTCTGTTGAATATGCAAAAAAGAGCCCGGAAGACGACATCCATTCGTAAAACCCATGGAGAGGATGTGTGAGCTTTCCCAAGACCTTTCTACCAGGAGAATCAGCAATAAATACAAATGTGGTGTGATGACTACTCATGGCTATACTGTACAGTACTAGTAGGAATTCTACCGTCAAAACGGCGGTGAGATGACGTGAGACGGTTACGCCCCCCTGCAGTAGTGTGCTTGAAAAACAGTGCTGTTAACCAAAGATGGTAGACCTACAGGAAGTGTGTAGAAAAGATCCCCTCATGACCTGACAATGCTCTCGGATTTCCCTCCCATGTGTCCTGTGGCGTTTACTAATCTAAAATCAGGTTATGTTTCTCCTTTTAGGCTGGGTTAATATTCTCAATATCATCACAAATATACTTTAGAGAGGGTACCTTGGAAGCACAGACAGACATTGCAAACACACTATAGAAAACAGGTCATCTTTGAGTTCATTTGAATGTCACAAGTCTCTATTATTTGAGGTTATACTACTATTTTCCAGTATTGTCTATCACTGTCATCACACCATGATACTGTTATGATAAGGACCTATAGTGTCTACCAGAGCTAGTTTAGTTGCTCAAACACACAGGGTCGAAAGAGTTGCTTGTGGAAACAGAAAACAAACAAACAAAAAAATCTTTAGACCTCTATTCTACAGCACCACAAAGTTAAACATAGCACCAAGTTGTAATGTTCAAAGCAACTATGCCCTAACACACTTTTCTTTATCAAACTAATGTAAACACAATTTCCTCCACAGCACGTATTGTACATGACTATAGCATGTCTGTGACTCTTAGAAAAAAGTTTCCTTCAGTTTATTTGCTTTGGACACCTGAAGGCGAAAGATCTGAAGTGAATCTACATGTGTGCTCATGAACGGGCAAAATACAGTATTACTTTGTTCCAGAAATATTATAGAGGGCAACACACTTCTGCTTCTAAAGCTTTTTCCAATGGGCATTCACATACTATACATCAGAGAAAATACTACTTAACTTGTGCAGCCAGCGGGCTATGGCAATAATACATTGTACGGTACTAACATTAAGGTTTCTTTTCTTCTCAGATAAAATAAGGTCTGCTAAAGTATGACAAATGAGGCACCTTAAAATGTTTTAGAAACATTATCCACTTAAAGCCGTACTGTAAGCAAATACTTTTATATATAATCTAATTTCTTTTTCCTTGGGATCCTTCCCGTCTTTTCATACATCCTCATACAAGAACGTCTTCCTGTAAAACATGGTTTGATTTATCTTTACAAATACAATACATACCATGTACAGTACATAACAAATATAGAGTTTTTTCCTCGTATCTTACATGAAACCAATTTGTTAAAGTAGAATATGCACTTTGACACTCACTTTCAGGCAATCATCACTTTCTCACTTGTCAAAAGAGTTGGAGATTTCAGTAAGCAGACACTGAGTTGATTCATTCATGTGGATATTTGTCGGAAAACCTCTTGATTTGTTGGTAGCAGTTGGAAACATATCTGATTTGTCTTTGACGGATTGGACCAGCGTTGGCAATGAAAGGAAACCGGTTGTGTTTGTAGCCGTTAGAACAAAAGGAGCTTGGCTCAAAACCTGTAAGGGGCCCATTAGTTATACCAAAATACTGGAATAACACAAAGAAGTAAAACAATTTGGACTTAAAGTGGCAACTGCTCATTTTACCAATCGCAGCTGCACTATAAACAACGTAATGGGTCATTCAATGTACTGTGACATCGGGACATTCATTTCCTGTACAGCAAAACATACATTCATTATCGGTTAGTGTCGAAAAATTAGCAAACATACAGAGAAGTAGCTAGCAAGTAATATACAGTTGTTAAAGATAAACAGTCGGGGTGGCCATTGTTGGACTATTTCCCATTGCTTGTTAACAGCTTCATGAAACAATCACATTCTCCTCTAACAGCTGTTGTTAAACATTAACATCCGAACTCTACTGGTTTGTTTTCTCTGTATTAAAACTCATGTACAGTGCTTCTGTACTTTTCCACTAAAGTTATATTTATTGATTATTTGCCTTTTTTTGAATCTAAACTTCTGTTTTTTTAATTATTTGTATGGGTATTCTGGTTCTGTCCCACTACTTGGTTAATACACAGTTGAAGCAGTTACCCATTTAAAATGTACATGTAAAAAAAAACCAAAAAAACAAAAAACAAAGCAAAACAAGAGTTATGCATTTTCTGTAGCATTTTCTCTCATGTGTCCTTGGCAGAGAAAGTAAAAACACAGATAATATTGGAGTCCCTCACTCCCCTAGAAGAGACAAATATGAGAAGGCGAAGGAAAAGGCAGTTTATGTTAGAAAAAACAAGAGAGAAAAAGGCAAAAAAGGCACCTCGAGACGTGCCACATTTCACAAATGATTTCTTAATAATGAAATACATACTACAGTACACTTCACAATTCATCACCCTGTTCTTCTAAACCCTACAAGTCCAACCTCTGTTGAGCGTGTAAGTCCCAAATTATTTAGAGAGTTCTCATGAAGGCTTTATCTTTTTTTTATCTTAATACGGTGCTATAATGATGAGTGTAAACACACTGAGCCATCAAGCACTAAAATTAAGACAGTCTTCTAATGGTTGGCATTAGATCACAAATCAAAATAAACACAATATGCCAGCTACTACTGATAATAAAAAGCTTCTAAATTAGATCAGGTCAGGCCATATTATCCATTTGAATGAGTGTGGTGTGTGATATAAACCTTTTTATCCATACATTTCATATGTAAAAAGGTCACGTACGTACAGTATACCACAAGAATTACAGCAACTCTGCGTTTACTCTGAGGTATATTTTGTGGTAAGAACCCTGTGTTTGAATACTGAAACTATTTGTATTGTAGGAAAGGTAGACTCATGTCCTTGTCCGAGGACGCACCAGGCTTCACAGTACACTGTATCACTGAAAAACCTAAAGATTATGGACCCCTCAATGACCAGTGAGTGAAAAATCTGTAACGTGTTGTGACATACTCAACCAACACATTGTTATTACTGTAGGAGGAAGCTAAATTCCCTTGTTTTACTATGTATATACATTATATATTTTCAGAGCATTTTCAAGTGAAATTCCTCAGAGACAAGTAGTGGTGACAACTCAGAAACGCCATTGTTCTTGACTTGAAATAAGATCTCCAACCCCGGAGTATTCAGCTGGATGTTTTCCCCGCTCCCCAAACACTGATGAACTTTTAGAGATGATAAGAAATGTATTAGCTTGATACAGAGACTGGGGCGGGGCAGGGAGGTCAGGGGAGGTCAGTTTAGTCGAGTCCAATGGCTTGGTGGGCACACAGGTCAGCGTAGAGTCCCATAATTCGGGCCCTCTGAGTCTGCACTAGCCAGAATGCCTGTCTGGTCCTCCTCAGACTGCCTGCGGTGCAGGAAGGAGGTCAAATAGAGATAGGGGTTCTTCTTGTTTTGCCTTTTCCTCTTTCTGTGGAGGCTGAGATCCTCTCCCTCTTGGGGTGTCTGAGATTGCTGCTGGGTCTGAGAGGGACATGCACCTGGAAGGGAGGCAGCAAGAAAGCACAGGAGTAACACACCACCCACATATTTTAAGATTAATCTTTTGTATCCATTCTCTCAACGCCAGACGAACCTGTTCTCCTTCCGGAGGTTGTGTTGTTATTGTTGTTGGCAGCAGCCACTCCCTTGGCTTTAGTAATACAGTGGTGTAGCAGTGCTGGTAAGCTCTCAGACCCGGCAGGATCACTAGACGCACCTAGAGGTTCCCTGAGAAGAAGAGAGACAGCACAGCATACATTGTCCTGCATTAATCCAACAGTCGTGTTCGGTCCCATCTCAGATGTGTAAAGACAGAACTTTGCATTGCTATTTGCAGTAGGCGCTATCATATGATTTGATGAGCTCTTGTACTTCTACTGAGAGCCCTCTCACTAAGATTGATGAATTTCCACTTTCTATCTGCATTGATGGATGATAAAAGTTAGACACAAAGAAAGACAGAAAGAAAGAAAGAGAAAAAGAAAGAAAGAATAGTTGACATAAGGTGGATTTGGTGAATTTATTGGCTATTAAGTTTCTTCTCAAACAATCATTACATTAAAGACCCAGTCCAGGATTTTTAGGAATTATGGTACTACAGACTACATATTTATCCTCAAATGGTAAAGTGTTACAATGTGATCTCATTCTCTCATTTTAGGTCTCACAATCGTAATTTAAAATCAATTGTCAATTAATGTATGGTCTTAGCAACAGTCCCAAAATAAAACAGACCCATTGCAGGGTTAGACAATAATTGTAAATACTGTGCTCTCTCAGGTTTGGGTCTTCAAATAGTGACTGCTTCAGAAATGCGGGCAATATTGGTCTCTGCTGTATAAAACTCATAAAATGAAAATAATTTCTGGAACTGTAAAATGACCGTTCCTGTAACAATAAAGTCGTATTGCAGATTATCTTTTAAATTCTTTCAATACCAGTATTTTTCAGGATACAGTAGAGGTATGAACATGTGTGTGTGCGTGCGCTTACATTAAGTAACAGCTGTTTTTGAACCCTGAAGAACTATTTTCATTTCATGAGTGATACATGCTACGTTCAATGAAAAATAATCAATCAGTGAAAAAAAATAATCACATCAAGTTAAAGTATCTTCACTGTCATAGTATGCAGTCTGTTTTAGAAGTAGTTTTACCTCATACCGAATACTCTGGTTTTGTTGTCCATCTCTCATAGAAAGATGCAATACAATAAAATTTAGTCCAAATAACCTCACAAACTCTGAGGATTTAAGTTTGGGTTCATGAGGTTCATTCTTGGTTCAACGTCTTTGCCTTTCAAGGAACTGAATACAAACAGTTTCAAAACCTGACTTAATGTTTCATTAAGTCAAGTTCTTGTGCCAAACATGTATTGTTTCAAAAGGCATAGGAACACAAAGCTTTAGAGATGCTGTCCATCACTTGCCACTGTGGAGAGAGAGATTGAGAGCCATTAGCAGAGAGGGGGAGACAAATCTGAGAATTGCTACAGTCCTGGACAGATAGAAAACATTTCCATTATCACATAAACTGTGTGCAGAGGCCACAGTGTGTTAAATATAGTACATTTCCATAGACATGAACACTGTACAGCACACTTTCATAAACATGAACACTGCGTACAGAGGCTTCACCATGCTGACGGGAGGAGATGGCAGGAAGAGGAAATGGCCGTTAAAGAACAAGTCACATGACAGGAAGAGGAAATGGCCATTAAAAACAGTCACATGACAGAAAAACGAAAGCACTTAGGACAACAAATGTGACAAAGAATTTAGTTTGAGAATTGTTGTTATTTGTTTGGTCGTAGAGAGAAGTTTAGAGAATGCATGCATGGCATTTTGCACATGGAACAAAACTTTAAAGGGGAATACTCCAGTCTATCATTCATGTGCGTCCTCTATTGATTCAAGGCTTTTTTTGGTGCAGGGAAACATGTCTGTATTCAAACAATCAAAAGACAAAAATGCTTCTCCACCGCTCCTCCTGCTTGCTCACAAGCCTAATTACTGCAGCCTACGCCACAGCAGGCTTACTGTGCCTGGGAAGTGTATTGATAAATGTGTCCTGCAGTCATTATTACCATTAGTTGTACTTCACTTGAATCCAGCACAGAGGCACAACCCAAAGCGATTCCCCTTTAAAGGAGAGAGTGATTAGAGCCCTCCCCCTGCTGACCCCTCCCCTCTCAGACATGGGTCCGACCCTTACCTATTGCGGCGTAGGGGACCGGGTCACAACGCTGCCCAGATAGCTGAGATCAATCAAAAACAAATCACGTAAGACCCTTACCCTCTATAAAGCAGCAGCCCTATAAGCTACCTTCCCTTAAAGGCCAGTGATGGTGCAGGAGCAAGTCTCTGCTTCATGGCTTTAGCTACTGTATGATTGTAGCTTCTAGGGTTGTGAGGTGGGTGTGAGGGGGCGCAGGAATGTGTACAGTGAAGAAATACTATGGGGCATAAACGTATATGAGTCTCAGCTATGCTTTTTATGTAGGTGTAAAAGCGTAAAACTTACTGCGTTATGTCTACAGGGGCACTGATCTAACAGACTGTTGGATGTCATGGGAAAAGAATCCCTTCTAGTGAGATGTGATTGTACTAATTCTTCATAAAAAACTGGCTTAAGCTCTAAAGTTTTTATCTTTATACAGTAGGTACCAGTTTTTAATAAGGCACAGTTTATTAATGGTTAATAAATCATTTACTAATTTTTTATAACACTGATTCTAAGCCATATCTCTGGGTTGCCAGGTTGTGGCTGGCTTTTATCCTCCTACAGCTCTTGAATTCATCAGTCTCTGATCTTCTGGAAACATGTTGCAGAGCAATAAATGTATTTATTAACATCTTATCATTATTTAAAACTTCAGACTCAAATTATTGTAAGAATCCATTAATAATAACTTATCAACGTTTATACACACAGATATACAGATGACTTATAAGCTTTTGCGTAATAAAAAAAACAGTTCTATAAAAAAAATGTGTTAACAATTTATTAACCATTAATATTATTCTAAATGCTTTATAAATGGTGAATTATCAGAAAGTGGTACCCCTTTTTTGCATGTAAATAATGTAATAAAAACTATGTAAAGGGTAATGAAATATACTATGTAATTTATATCCAGCTGTGAAGAATAGTTCATTTCAAAGTTTCAATGTTCAAAATATGGGACAGAAGAAAACAGTTTTATAAACAGTAAAGTTGAAGGTTTCTGTAGCCTTTCACCTAAATGTTCCTGTTTGTTTTTTCAAATTTTCATTATTTTATGAGATTAAATATGTGCTATCAAATGATAAAGACAGTAATACATTATCTTAAAATCAAATTGAGCTTTCACATGCCATCTAGTTAGTCTAGTCATCTTTTAATGAACTGATACAATGTGTGCTAAATGCAATTACATGCCTTCTGCATATTAATGTACAATATGCATCTTAATTATGCCTAAATGGAGACATCAAAGTAAAACTGTGGATAAATACTGAGGAACTTTGGAATAGAGAGCAGACGAGGAGACAAGTCTCCCCTTTAAATAAATATGTGACTATTCTCTACTGGAATGGATCACCTACCCTGAGGCTGATATCTGGAGCTGAGAGGGCTCTGAGGGTAGCATCTCCTCCTCTGTCCTTCTCTGGGATGGCCTCTGCCCGAAAACATCCCTGCCCTCCAGAGGGGGAGAGGGAGACTGGGAGGGGTAACTGGCTGCAGTGGAGGCATAGGACATGTGGGCGTGGTAACTGGGGCTGGGTAGCCTGGCGCCCTGAGTGGGAGAGGCGGTCAGGGAGGACCTCCGAGAGAAACTGACAGTGGCCGAGGGCTGCAGGGTGAGCTCAGGCATCTCCAAAGACCGAGAGGTGCGGAGGATGCTGGGGCGCGGAGGGGGGCGCACTAGAATATCTGGGGAACCTGGCTGGGTGCTAAGAGGGCTTTGGGAGAGCGGAGAGAGGCGGGAGGGCTGGAGTACTAGCGGGGGTAGGCTGGGGTCTGCCCGGCGCCCCGCCCTCGGGCTGAGCCAGGACTGAGGGCTACTACTGGGGGCTGTGCTTGGGCTCCCTGCACGGGCTGCCGGGTCAGGGTAAGGCAACACTGGTACACCCACACCGTGGGCCGTGTGTCTGAGCTGGCCGAGACTCTGGGCCTGTTGCATAGCTAAACGCCTAACCGGAGGCCCCAGGGGCCTGTCCCTGCCTGGGGGAGCCACAGGGACCTCCAGCTGCAGGAGTCCAGGGCTTGTTGGATCCTTTAGGGAAGAGAGGTGCAGGCGACTGGGGGGGAGAGAGTGAGGAGGGTATGGGGGTGGGTCAGGGAGGTCCTGGGGATGATGTAAGGGATGGTGAGGTGGGTATATGAACCGTGGACCCTCTAGACCCAGGAAGGGTAACTCATGAGGCTGCCAGCTTTCAGGTGAACGAGGAGGAGGGCTGTGTGTGTGAGACAGAGAATGACCAGAGGCAGTGTACTGATGGTGCTCCATCTCTCCACTCTCCTCGGGGATGGAGGGGTAACCAAAGGGCCCCTCAGCAGTGCCTGGGGGGGAGGACAGAGCGGAGCTACGCGGGCTGATGTCAGGCATGTAGAATGGTGGTGGAATCCCTGATTCACCGCGGCTGCCTAGATACCCATAGAATGGGCCCTGGGGAAAGCCCCTGTAGCGGGAGGCTGGGGCCTGCCCTGAGGCGTGAAGTGCACTGCCCTCTGCAAAGCTCATACCTTCCATGGGCCTGTGTAGGCGGGGGCTGTAGGTGGGGGGTTGCGTTGACTCCAGGCTGGAGGACGTTGGGGAGAGCTGGGGCCGCAGCGTGGGCATGATGGGCGGCAGAGGCCCAGGGTCAAAATCATTCTCCTCATCGGACTGCCGGAACTCAGGGTACATGTCAGACTCCTCTGCGAAGGGAAAGCCCTGGATGCGGCGGGGCGGTGGGCTGGTCTCCATGACGAAGCGGCCATCAGGGCCACGGCTTATCAGCTCAATAGGCGTGGTGACCTCTGCCTCATACTTGGACACACTGTATTTCTTGCTGGCTATGGCACGCTTGGTTTTCTTGTAGAAGGAGAGCTCTTTGTCTCTTTCTCTCTGAGGGCTGGGCAGCTTCCTGACATACAGGCCTGGACCGTGGGAACCCTCTGACGAAAGAGAGCGGGGTCGAGATGGAGGAGAGCTCTCTGGACTTATCTTCCCCGACGATAACCTGATAAAAAGATGCAGACACAATGTACTGACTTAATTTAACATATTTCAGATGAAACCCAAAGGGAAAGTGCGTAAACTATTTTCAAACAAAAGAAAAATCTTTGATGCTGTAAATTAATAGGCATGAATGCAGTTTCATTCTTAAACAGATGACACAATACAAAGCCAAAGCACTCTATCAAAGCAGCCATAATGAACTGCTTTATGATAATGACCAGTTTATGGCGGCGGCAGCATCCTGATAGGACAGCAGCTAATGAACCAAGCCAGAATGATGGGATGAGAGGAGAACCAACGACGCAACCATGACAACCGTATCACAGATCTATTGATTCTACATCTTCTTGAGCAGACGAGAGACCAATTTCCATATGCTGCACCAAATGGTGATGTGAGGAAAGCAGATGACATCTAACCAGGCCTCATTTGCCCACACCAGGAGCAGCAAAGTCGACACTTACTGGGTCACTGAGTGCATCAGGTAGACATACATTATAAAGAGTGCATATACACAGTACTGGACTGTACATGCAGCTGAGCTAATGCAATTTAATCCCTGTATGGTGCGTGAAAGTCTGTGCATGCAAATAGGCCAGCGGTAGGCTTCACTGCAACAAATAGTCATTGTCAGTTGATAATTTCTATGCAATGCATTAACCATGCAGCCAAGCCAGTGCAGTGCAGCACACTCTGTATTTTGGTGCAGGCAGGCACTCACAGGGGGCTGGCGGGCGGGGGCAAGAAACTGCTCCTGGCAGGCTCGTCCCAGCAGGGCTCTACCCCTGGCAAGGGGGTGAGAGGAGGCCTGCGATGGGAAACAAACGACATGGGCCTGGTTCATCTTTGACTATGCCACTTGCAGGAAGGACCAAGTGTGAACTCCCTGATCTGCCTGGACCATTTCATAAAAAACTAAACAAAGGTATCTGGTACTAACGATTTACCTAAAGTCTCAGGCAGACAAACATTTGTTCTGGAATGGGATTTACACATATTATTGTCAAAAATGAGCTTCATTTGAGATTGGAAATGCAGTCATACATGTACACGAGATTTACAGACAGACAAATACACACATGTAGCGGATACTGTACATTAAATGTGCAGCTAAACAAAAAAATAGCATTAATAAACACTTAGAATCATGCAGAAAGCAGACAGCGTTTGAGGTTAAAGAATACAGATGGATCAAAAATCAATACACATACTGCAGCTTGGGCACTCTGTGTAATGTGTTTAAAATGCTGACTTGGCTGCTTTGAACTTTCTTTAATCTTCCCATGATCCGCTAGAGGCTGCTACTGTACATGTTCTTCCACACCCTTCAAGAAGCCCGAACATCAATCAATGTTTTTTTTTCCATCATGAACCTGGGCTTCTTCTGTATGCTTGTTCGTTTTGTAAGTTTTAATAAATACACTCTCTTGCCATATCACTCTTGTCTAAACGCACAGGAGAAAGCATGCTGTATGTATCAGCTCTGCTAACAAGGCTCTAAAAAGATTGTATATCGACTTGCCAGATGCTTCAATATAAACTGTTTGTTATTTATTGTTAAAAATGCATGCCTTGTCACAGTGTGTATGGGAAAAGAAATTCTGTACAAGGTGTATTAGAAGATGCACAGTAGTAGCCACCTCTGGCAGACTGCAGGGGCTCTGGCGTTGACTTTACTTACGGTGACTCAATGCTTTTCCTGAAGTGTGTCACCGACAAGGGGGGATCTGAGAGGACAAAAACATTTAAAGTTAGCATTTTCTCTGTTGAATACTACGAGAAGAAGTCAGACACATGGACGGATTATGAGACGACAGGCCTCTCGACATGTAAAAGCCCCACACCAATCTTACCCAGTAGTAAGCCATCCAGACTGAAGTGATACAAAACAATGAATGGGGTGTGTCTTTGCAGTCGTTTTGTGTCTCTGTGGTAGCTCTGAGACTGTTTGCTGCCATTATGTGTCTCTTTGTAGTTGATTTGTGCCTCTTTGTGGTAATTTTGCATCTCTTTGTAAATGTTTTGTGTCTCTCTGTGGTTGTTTTGAGTCTCCTTGCCTCTGTTGTTGTTTGCTGACTCTTTTTAATCATTATGTGTTTCTTTGTAGTCGTTTGTTTCCCTTTGAGGTCATTCTCTTAGTTGTTTTGCATCTCTTTGTAATTCATTTTGCGTCTTTGTTGTTGTTTTGTGTCTCTTTGTAGTCATTTGACTTTCTAACAATAAATATTGACATTCACTCATGAGCACGGGGCCCAATGTGCCCAGTAAGCCCATTCAGTAATCCATCCATGGTCAGACACGTACTATATTCATTACATGTAAATTAAGCAGAGAGGGTGACTGACCTGGTTTACGTTTGAGTTTGCGACGATGTTGCTTATTGACGAAGCAAGCTGCTAGAGTGCTGAACAGTACTGCCGCTGCCAGAAAACAGATAGTTGCCACAACACCCGCCACCACAGGCCGCGCCAGCCCCTCATCAGGCAACTCCGGAGGGGGGAAGGGATCTGATGGGGTAGACAAGTGGGTAAAATGGAGAGTTTAGTCACAAATCCATTCCTCACAAGGGCCGAGCATTTCTGTGTGTAGTATATAATGCTTCTTTGTAAAGAAACTCACCTGTGCTAGACACTCCCACTACGTTGCTGCTCTCACTAATCAGGTCATCCATGACAGCCATCACGCGAAACTCATACCAGGACTCCTGTCAGACAGACACACCAAATACACTCTTCCTATGGCCGTCTCTTACACAGATTTTTGCGTACAGCTTGGTAGATCATGGCTAAATGCACTGTATTTTCAGAAATACATTTCTGATGTAGACTGTATAGAAGTGGTGGAATATTCACTTACAAAATATGTGTGTGTGTGTATATATATACTTATTTCTAAATTATGCTTAGCACCATTAAGTAGGGAGATTGGATCGGAAAATGGATTCCATCAATCATCTTTTCAGTCAATTATTCCTAAAACTTGCTATGTTTGCCACACCTCACACATCGAACAGTGTATGTAACTGACCTGAACGAGGTCTCTAGCTATGAGCTCAGTCTCAGTGGACGGGATCAGGTCATCCAGAACCTCCCACCTCTCTCCAAGGCGGAACTCCATGATATATCGGTCGATTGGTGAGGAGTGGTTGGCTGGTGGGAGCCATGTGAGGAGGACACCGTGCTGCGTGCGATTGGCTGTGAGGCACCGTGGTGGAGTAAGAAGCACCAGTGGTTCTGGGGTACCCAGAGGAGAGCCTGTGAACCAGAAATGTTGCACATAAAAGTTAAAACAGAGGAAAGTATTTCAGACATGACCCAGATAAAACAACGGAATGATCCTTTGCAGTGAAATAAAAAACAAAACAAAAGTGTGGCTAACAATATTAGATGAACGAATAGAGTCTTGTGCTTTTTTCAGGTGTTTGGTCATAAAAAATGTAACGATGGCGCTAAATAAAGTTAAGGGATCACTAAAGTTATTTAAATTCATCCTGAGAGAAACATTAATCCCACAGAACTTCATGGTGGCACTACAGGAAAAGTCAGGGATCAACTAAGTCATTAAAATACATTGTCTGGACACCATGAAAGTCTGTACAATTTCATCTGCCAATAGACGTTGAGATATTTCAAAGGTCAACAGATGACCAAAGGTATCATGCTCTGGAGGCCACAGCAATCCATCTTACAATTGTTGAGATATTTCAGTCTGGACCAAAGCAGAGGAACGGCTGACAGACAGACCAAAACTGCTGTTAGCATAGCTAAAAACTAAAAATCTGGCAGCTCCTTTGTATCATATAAATTATGCTTTCAGTCACTCAGTGTAAAATATGTTGTATGGTTTAACAGAGTAGTAGTTTATCAACCTCAGAAGTACCTGACCTCAGACAGATGATGAATACTGAGCTTCCTCTAAAGTGTCTCCCTCTGCAATCCCACCCGCTAAATGAAGACTAGCTTAATGTGTGGTAACCTTCGACTGTTTTCTTTGAGAAAAAAAGCTTCGAGACCTGTCACAGTTTTCCTAATTACCCACAAATAAAAATACTCAGAGGCAGGCACACAGAAATACACTTATCTGTTGTACAATTTTACCCGAGAAGAAAATGTAATGCTTGACATGACAAAACCCTTGAATGTCATATTATGAGAGACAGACACTCAAACTGTTTTATCAGTGGTATGTTAACACAGCACATCACAACTATACAATATTTTTCTTGGTTTTCAGAGACAAAAAACGGTGTTACATAAATGATGCATAATTTGGAACTAATCCTGGGGAGGTATGAAAGTGGAATGAAAATAACATTATATGACAGCATAAGGCACTGCATGTACAGGAAGCATACATGATAAACCAAAGCCTTTATTGTTTACTGCCATTCATCTGTTGGCTGCTATCAGTGTGTGTGAACTAGGTCAGAACTTTGCAAGCCTCATTTAACCTGTGTTGAAAGTAAGCTTTCCAACACATTGTTAGTGGGCAGCGTGTAGCAGAATCTGGGTTTACACTGTGTGAAACAAAGCCGGCATTGTGAGTAAGTTACTGTCATCAAGTCTTTGAGATTATGTTTTGTTAAAAGACCAGTGTGTAGGATTTAGTGGTATCTGCCAGTGTTGTCGCTTCACCCATCCATTCCAAGCACGAAGAAGAAACAACGGTGGCTGTGAAGCTCACAAAAAACGTGAATGTCCCTGTCTATAGCCAGTTTATCCCTTCTGGGCTACTGTAGAAACATAGTGGTTCAACATGGTAAGCCTCCATGGAAGGGGACCCATGTCTGTAGACAAAAAAGTCTCATTCTAAGGTAACAAAAACATAGCAATTCTTATATTCAGGTGATTATAAACGAATGAAAACATAATTATGAATATT
>NW_023340257.1:18493760-18542121 GCF_004916995.1 Morone saxatilis | reverse complement strand
CTCCTAAATGTTACACACTGCACATTTAAATCATAATGGATCGGGTTGGTTTCAACCTAATTGTAAGTTTTTATAATTGAGTTCTTCACTGCTTAGGGTTTTCTAAGCATGTAGGAGAAACTAAGGTAGCAACTCTGGGCTACTGTATAAACATGGTGGATCGACTCCATGGAAGAGGACCCGCTCCCTCCCCTATAGATTTTATAGATAGGACTTTTTCCACTGAGTCTCACAGTTAGACTATATGGATTAGACTCAATGCACACACAGAGGACTTTGGGTGTGCCTTGATCTGTGAATGCCTTTATGCAACACCTTCACTTCTTAGTCCTTTCCACTGGTATAGTGGAAAATATACCTCCATCCTCTTCTTTTGCTGAGACATTGATTTTAAATACCATACACGTTTAATTCAATTTCTGTTCAGGCAGCAGCACACAAAGACTGAATTGGCAGCATGCCCTTGAGGCATGAGTTGGATTATAACACACAAGAATCTAAAAGATAAATACACATCAAAACATGAATTTCTTAACAGCAGCTGCATTCAGCTCGATTCACTGTGTAACCACTCACTAATACACCTTTCTCACGGCAAACATGTTGACTTGTCAAACACAAGTGGAACTAATAACATTAATAATGACGATGGTATTGTGCATGATAGTTTATTGGCACACCTAAATGTAACAGTGCCATCATTAAAGTCATTAGTTACACCTGTGACTCTCCTGCTATGGCAATTCAAAATATTTGCAGTGATTATTATCTATTGTATTGCTCAGTGCATTAAAATGTATCAGCTTGTCCCATCTCTGTGCTTGTGCACATTTTAATGGTTTTCTGACTCGCTGTCCACCTCCTTTCTTATAAGCCTAAAGATCCCAGCCACGTACATTAAAACGGCAGATAGAATCTTGTTTGCTTAGTCACCATTAAATTGATTTGATGGCTTTGATGTTTAATATTTGGGAGTTTCTTCTTTTAAATCCTGACAGGAGAGCGCAAATGGGATTAACAAGGAGGCATAAAGTCCTTGATTTATGAATAGTTGTAATCACCAACAGTGCATTATGGAGGTGGATGGAATTAAAGCAGTGTTAACATTTAAGAGATGATGCTTAACTGTGAATCCAGTCTAAACGTATTGCTTTCTCTGATGAAAGAAATATGTTAAATACATTCAAGGGTTTAGGTTTGGTTTCAGGCATTTTTACAGTTACTGTATACAGTTTAGTTTACTTCATCTTGCTGGTTTTTGGGTAAGGAAACTCATTAATTCTGTAGCTTTTGCTAAAGGTACATTTAAATCAAAAGTCAAAATATGATGACAATGAATACTTAATAAATAATATCATCAAAAAATAACGTTCATGCACCAATTTGTCTTAAAATCATGTATAGTTTCCTTGATAGTGATAATGCATAATCTTTTTCTTACATCTTTACATACTGTCGTGCTTTTGATTGATATATTGTCTTTTTAGAAGAATTTTAACTGTACCTGACTAAAATTCTGATTAAATTTAGATTATTTTTAAATCTGAAAACATACAGAGGAGGTGTCAGTACTTTCTGTCCTGAAAAAATGTCTGCAAGTGTTCCCCTCAGGCTCCATCCGGTGCCAACAACCTCCACCGACAAGGTATGTGGCCTGAGAGGCAAAACCCAAGGTGAAAAAAAAAAGACAGAACATCAGGAATTTGGACATCAGAGTACTTAGAGAGTTAATGATAATGAACCTGACACAATAAAAGTGAGGGGGATGCTCCCCTCAATCTCCAGTGGAAATTACGTCCTTATATACATTAATTCAAACATCACTAGAGGGCAGTATCTTCAATCCGTTTTTGCTGATATTATAAAAATT
This sequence comes from Morone saxatilis, assembly GCF_004916995.1. Lineage (NCBI taxonomy): Eukaryota > Metazoa > Chordata > Actinopteri > Moronidae > Morone > Morone saxatilis. Next base: position 18,540,251 of record NW_023340257.1, on the reverse strand, counting down.
ATAAATAGTGTTTCACTGCAACTCAGTGTGGGCTGATTCTGAAGTCAAGCAGCAAAATATGAGGGAGAAACCTTTGATTAAGTACCCACCTGCAGTGTTGACTGTCACAACTTCGCTGAATGGGCCGGTGCCCAGTTTGTTTTGTGCCAACACACTGAACTGGTACTCTGTCCCAGGCTCCAGCCCTGGCACCACCAACCAGGTTTGAGCACCAGAAACTGGCATCGAATGCCAGTCGTGAGGACCAAAGTCTGTTCTCTTTGACCTAACAACAGAAATGAGACAGAAAAACAGAAAAAATATACATGATTTCAGGATCACAAGACAGTTTTAAGTGAGTGGGGCCTGAAGGGTCTGGCACCGAATAGATATTCTCTGTTTCTTTTACTTGTCTTTCAAGCACTTCATGGTCTTGCACCAGCCTGCTTGTCTAATTTTCTTGCAGTGTATAAACCAGCACAGCCCCTCAGGTCCTCTGAGTCTTATAGTTGTTCCAGAGTGCAGGACAAAAACTTCTGGTGAGGCAGCTTTTAGTTTTTATGCTCTGAGGTGCTTTAACAGTCTGCCCGAGGATCTGAGATCATCAGTAAGCGTTTATATCTTTAAACATAAACTTAGAACTTTTAGCTTATACTGTAGCTTTTGATTACAGTCTCTAATGGCCCTTATTTATTTAATTTAATCTTTTGATATTAATTTATTAATGTTTTAAAATGTCTTAATCCCTGTTATCTATTTTATTTGATTTATTTATTTATTTATTTTATCTTTTTTATTGTTCCTTTATTCTATTCCTCTTATCTATCTTATTGGTTTTATTATTACATTTCCATTATTTGTATTTCTTGTGTGCATTAGTATCAAATTATTTTACTGTTTATATTTGTACTCTCTTATTATCAGCTTGTCAGCTTGTGTGAACTATACTATACTCGCTGCATGTCATCTGATATATAATGAGCAATAAAAGACATACATACATAAGAGTCTAATTCTGTGCATGATCCATTTTGATAAAGATACAGAAAAATAGAAATGCACGGCAAGAATAGCATATTGTCAATAATTTAGAGACCATACAAAATTTAATTTTCATCAAAACATGTTTTCTGAGGAGCTCATATCTTATTAAAGCTGCAGTAGGTCATTTTTCTAAAAATATTTTTTGTAATTTTTACTGAAACTTTCTCTATATCCTGACAGTATATAGTACATCAGACAAGTAATCCTCTGGATGATTGTAGTGCTCCTGGTGGCATTTTTTGCAAGAATCTACCAGGCCTCAGTAAAAACAACCAATCAGAGCAGAGAAAGACAGTTGATTGCTGAGTCTCATTCCCAGGGCATAAAATACAGACACTTTGGGACTCTGCGGATGAGATACAATAATCAACTAGCTTCGAGCCTCCAACCCAAAGCGACTTTATATGTTTCTTGGTTCTGTTTTATTGTTTTCGCCCAGGCCCGTTGGCTCCTTGCAAATGCCATTAGGAGCGCTAAAATGAGCCAGAGAAAATAGATTTTTTTTACAGATTATCTGTCTCGTGTACTACTGCCAGGACAAAGTGAAAATTACAGCAAATATGATAAAAAGCTATTTTTTTTTATAAAAGTTACCTATTACAGCTTTAAAAGAAGCCAACCTCCCCTGGCTCGCCTGTAGTTCACATGCTGACTAACCTGTATGAAAGTAGCTATACAAATTAAGTGTGATTGATTGATTGATTGATTGATTGATTGATTGATTGATATATAATGACAGTTAAATGAAAACAGGGTAATGAAATAAAACATTGTAATAGTCAGTCTTGAGCAGTAGCAAAGTAAGTGCCTGTACTGTCAACGTTGTCATTATCCTTTAAAACTGGCTATAAATGGTTTCGTCTGCAACTAGATTAAAATGTCCACATGTACACAAAAATGTCTGTGAAATGTGCATTGTTTGGTCAATACTACCTGTTTCAATTAGTCTGGTCAGCTTTACATTGTAAAGGGAACATTTTGTTCTTATTGGTGGTTTGCCAGAAATGTGAAGCCAATTCCTGAATCGAAAGCATTTAATGAAGTTTGATTTTTCACTTCAAATATTGACAACCTTCTAACTTTTTTGATTACTTGAATGATCCCTGTGGAAATAAGGTCACTTCAGCAAGAAAGTAGTAATCTAAAATTTACTTGTATGAATGTAAACTAACCTACTTTTGTCAGATATTGACAAGATCTATCTGTTATCAGTGCAGCCGTATACACCACAAGCCACTGATCTTTTGCTGTATTTACTGGGCTATAATGTGACATGTATTTAGCATATAATTATCTCTTACTAAAGTTATTACAGGGCTCATAATTTTATAGTTTCAACTCCATGTGAAACGTTATTCCACATAAGAAAAGTCGGAAATGTCCTTTTTCTAATTTTTACAGTCAACAAATAAATTTATAGAGGTACCCAGACAGATAATTCACTCACATGCATCAAAATGTTTAAAAAACGCTCTCTGTTCTGACTACAATGAGGTGCATATACACTCCATTACTTACTCAATACACACCATGAATTATGCACATATACATTTACTGAATACCCAGAGAAATATGCTGTCAAAACAATTCTGCTGCGAGCTTCTGATTGAATTTCATATTGCATCATCATCAGTGAAAAGGGGATGAAAAAAAAAACAAGCCTGCTCGTACTTTATGGCAAACTAGGCCGATAACCTCCAGGTAGTGTTTCCACATCTGCAGACTGCTGCCATTGATTTGAAGTTAAGTAAGAGCACTTACACTGGACCGTACCACACAGAGAACGTCTGTTCGAAGCCGCCATCATAACCTGGTTCCCAGGACACATTAGCAGAGGTTGTTGAGGGCAATACGTGGATATTGCCAGGAGCATGTGGGCTGGTGCCTGAGTGGTTTATAGAGACAGAGAGAGGGGATGAATTTAAAAAGTACTAATTTACTTATCAGATTTACAACTACTTACAATTATCGTTTAATATCATTTGCAGCAATGAAACTATACCTTTGAACATGCATAATGTATTAACATTTTATTCACATAACTTGTCATTATTTAAATCAGACTCTGGCTCATACTGATTGAGTTCATGTCACATTATGCACCACAAGTCAAACGAGTAGCATTTTGTTGGTGTTTTAGCCCCAAAATGCTGTGCTGCATCATGTGCCTGCCTGCTCTCGGGAGGATACTGTGATACTGGCTGAGGTGGTGACCAGTGTAAGGTCAAGTTCAAGAGCAGCAATGCTGTCTGCAGCTCTGCTCATCCCATCCACCTAACAGCTGTGCCATGTGGCCCGAAGCCGCTTACTTCTCACACTGGGATAAAAGAGAGACCTGAGCATGGTCTGAGGAGCACAGCTGTGACACCTGTCAGCTGAAGGTTGGTCACAGGCAGGCAGGCTGAGTGCTGCCAGCTGTGCGACAGTAACGACTCCAAAGGCACTGGGGCAGTGGGCTACTGGGGCAGATTTAGTGACCTGATCACAAAACCCAAACTTAAAGGAATAGTTCGACACACTTTCTTGTCTAGGTTCTGATGAAAAGACCACTCTCATATCTGCACATTGAATATGAAGCCTGTAGACGGTTAGCTTAGTAAGAAATTAGCATAAAGTAGCTCAGATTAAATAAATTAGAAAGACTGTGTCCTGAGTTCAACACTGACACATTGCGTTTTCCAGCCTTTTTGCAGGGACTAGTATAAAAGTATAATTGTAATTTATACACGTTATATATAAATCTATATGTCGAATTTCATATGTGCACATGAACATTTTATTAGTATACAAAAGTAACTGCATTTTCACTGCAGTGCTTAAGCCTTTTCTGCGTAATTTGAGTATTTAAAGCATGCTATCTTATTGTAAAGGACAGAAGTACAGTCCTAGATGTGTTGACAGCATAGATGTTGATTTAGCTGACTCACTCCAAAAGTAAAAAGTTAGATTTTTACTACTTTTACACCATTTAACTGAAAACATTACACAATCAATTGTATTAGTAATTAAAGTGCAATCTTAATAGAATGTTAGCAAAAAAAGTAACTCAGATGACGCTAGATATAACATGTTAATTAGTGAGCTTTAAAGGTGCTGGTATTTATGCTAAGCGGCTCTAGCTTCATATTTAATGTACCGATGTGAGAGTGGTATCAATCTTCTCATCTGACAGAATATGTCTCACAGTGCCTATTCCTTCAAACACATCTACAAGTCCTTTAAAAAGACAACAATATTGTAGTTTTAAGGAATACTCACAAGTACTGCTGTGCTCTTCCCTGTGCAACAATGTAATCATATAGCTCCTATATTTATCCATTTGTCTAGCCTACAGGGGTTTAATATTTGATCCTCAACAGATTTTCGATGGAGTATTCCTGTAACAGTCTGGACTAGAATCTGAAAATAACAAACAAATTTAATAAATGATTCCGCAGGGAAGAGCAATGTGTGTATAATGAGTGAAAGGAATGCCTGAAAGCACAAAGCATCCCCAAAACACAAGACTATTGTGCCTCTCATTGCTATGCATATGTATATTTTACATCATTCGCATAATTTCCCATAATAATCATGTGTCGATGTAGGATGTATTTGATCTGTATATATATATATATATATATAGTTACATATGTATATATTTATATTTTTTTGTGTTGAATGTTGTATATATATATATATATATGATAGTATATATATATGTTGTTTGTATAATATGTCATTTGTATATCATGGAGTGTGTAACGAAAATAATTTCCCTCTGGGATTATTAAAGTATTTCTGAATCTGAATCTGAATCTGAATGAGGCTAGGCACCTCTGGAAGCCAGTTCAGTGAGGCTTTGTGCAAAACATTTACAATGACATTTATCTTCAAAGTCTAAAAAGTGGCTGCTATCACTGCTGTAAAGACATTGTCACAACCTAAGCTACCAAAGGGCATAATCAGTGCTACAATCTCAAATTGGATCAGAGAACACTACAGTCATTAAGGCTACTTAAAGGCACCATGATTAGTTATTAAAATCTGAACCCTTCAGCTTGCATTATAGATATTAATAGATATCTACAATTATTATTATTATTTATATATAATTATAATAGATATAGATACTATAATAAATTTGAGGTCTTGTTGTACCACAACTTTTATACATACAGAGAATTTGACTAACAACTAACTAACAATGCAATCATGCATCTAGACCTTCGTTGTTAAAACTTCATAACCCTGCTCGCCTTTGTTGAAACTTCAATTTAAGCGTAAAATGATGTCCCTGGTGCATTGATTCAACAGACAAAGGCTGTAGGGACAGTGCTTTAGCAGACGTGTGGATACCACACTGTAGTTGCACATTCAGGTTTTAAATTAAGCTATTACAGATAAGATCTAATGACGCCGAGGGGATATTGGGTAGAGGCAAGGTGTTTCAGGGATTATGGTCTTCTTCATGCAACTCACTCAAACCACACAGAAAATCGGGATCACAATGAACTCAAATGAGAGGTACGTTGTGTTGACATAAATAGAACTGTGAGCTGAGAGCACTGTGCAGATTTTGTGTACCGATGACTAGGATACGCGTGCTGGCAGTGATGCTTGTGACCACATTGGTGGCTACACACTCCCATTCTCCATGGTCCTCCTTGCTGAGGGACAGAAACTGTAAGCTGCCACTGGGTAGGATGTTGTGCTTACTCTTGCTTGGCTTCCCCACCTTCAATGGACACGGAAATTACAGCGACATGGTTAAAAAGTGCAAACAACACATTAACAGGTAGAAACAAGTGTAGAAGATAATGTGTAACTTATTTGTTATCTGTCCGTCTACTGCACCTTTCTCCAGGTGATGGATGGTATATCAGGGTCTCCAGAAGCAGCACAGGGGATAACTAGCTCTCTCCCAGCCTCCTGACGGTACTCCCCCCCAGGCCTCACATTAAAGTAAGGGGGATCCTGGATAAACACATAAACACCAGACCATCATGCAGACTTCTGGGCAGATAAGTCTATCAAAAGACATGCAGAATAGGAAGCAGTGATGTACCTTTAGCACCAAAGTGGCAGGGGGGGACATGCCCATGGTACCCAGGGCGTTGTAAGGCACACAGGTGTAGGTGCCCAGGGAGTCTTCTGTGGCCTCCGCCACCCGGATACTTCCATCTGGCATCAGGCTCCAACCGGGGTACTACAAGACAAGGGGGGCATCTGAAATGCTTGATTTCAGGGTTTTTTTCCTGAAATCTCAGGGTCCAACCTAAATGTTTTTGAACTGCAAAAGAAAACAAAAATCCCCCAAATTCCATTTAAATCAGATGAATTGGAAGTGAATGCTTATACGTAGCTGACCTGCCCTCGACAGCATCACAAAATGTCGTGCGACAGTAGATAGACAGTAGAAAGCAGACAGTAGAAAGCAGACAAAGACAGTGACACATAGAGAGCTCTGAGCAGAGGGATGGATAATGCTGAAATGGTAACAAAACTGTGACAGTAGTATTTGTAGCCAGGATATTAATTGCTAAAAGATACTGTATTTTAAAAGATCACTGGACACTTCTGGATCATTATCTCTGAACAAGCACAGTTTTAATCAACAGTGTGCTGTAACTTTAACAAAACAAAAGCTGTCACAGTGGCAGCAAAGGACAGTGGTAGAAGCAGTATGCAGATCATTTACCTACATAGAAGTACTGATATTATAATGTAAAAATACATTACAAGGAAAAGTCCAGAATTCAAAATCTTACCTGAGCAAACGTATTTAGAGTATCAAAAGTATTAGTACTCGCTCTGAATAAAACTGGCCACTGTGAGTAATATACTATTGTATATGACATTATTGGACTGTCAATACTGGTGCATCAAAGTGCAAGTAACATTTTACAGTTGTAGCTGGTCAAGGTGGAGCTAGCTCCAACTTTAGTGGTTCCCACTTGGGGTCGGGAACCGCCGAGGGTCACAAGATAAATGTGAGAGGTTGTGAGATGATTAATGGGACTGGAAGAAAAACTAATTTCTGCTACACCGATTTGTATTCATTTATGGATTTTTATCTTTTTCACATAATTTCTATATTATATTAGATACTTTTACCTCTTAGGGCCTCAAACCGTTATTTAAATGAAACCATCTGAGAACATTTAGAGCAGAAATATCTCTCTGGTGGAACTGCTAACAACTCAAACACATCACTTTAATAACTAGAAATCGCTTTTTTGTAAGAGGTCACAAGCTATAAATCTTGGGAACATCTGGGTCACATCTGGTTTATATATAAGCTAATCTTGTGTTTCTTATGTAAAATCTTACTCTGAAAAGTGAAAAGTAGTGGATAAAATAAAGTACATAAAATGTAAAGACACTGTGATTAACTACAGTTAACTGTTCTGCCTACATGATGTTACTACTGTGTAGAATTTTCAATGCTAGTATATGTGTAAAAAGATTAGACTCTCATTTCAAAAAGAATTTCCTGTCATAAAAATGAAGTAAAACACACATAACAGTATGAAACTATTACTTTCAAAATATGGCGTCTCTCTACCTTCCAAGCTGTCTGTCGGTTATGTCATAAATTCTTAACACTTTATGTCCACATTCATCACATGGGTCTAATAATCAAAATGACTCCTATACTCATTGAGGCACTAACCTGCTCTTCTGTGGTTTAAATGTTCTGTTATTAAATCTGCTGTTTGTGTATCAATTATATATTATTAATCTTGATCTAGCATATCAAACCCAACATGTTTAAAAAGAAAATGTCATGTCCACATTTTGTCTGGGCTGAGCTACCTCTCTCATCAACTATAGCACAGCACAATCATCCATCTTGTCAAACTAGGAATCATTTTCACACAACCACGTATGACATTGCAAAAAGCAAATGGAGACATAAATAAAAACACTTTACGCCCCCAACACGCCCCCATTTAGCAGTTAAAGGCAGCATATAAACATGTAATAAATTATTTATAACAAATTATAATGTAGTTGTAAGCTTGCTTAAAAATGTCCTCATATTATGGGACTTTAAGTAAAGTGTTACACATAAATATACCAACGTAAAAGGGTTACAGTAAATGTACTGTAACACAGAGAAAGGAGACTTAACGAAGCCCTGAGGCAGACTAACCTTCTCCACTCTGAGAGGATAGCCGTCTTTCTCCCACTTCACTGATGTCACAGGTGGGTTGGCGTCCACAGGGCATCGGATGATGCCTGGCAGTTTCCGTGGGACGTAGATGACCGGGGGCATGTTGATCACTCGGGCAGGGTCTGGACGTAAAGGGAGGATCAGTGTTAAAGATGCTGGATACAAAATCAATTATATCTGCGTCAAATGTTTGATATAATCTAATGTGCAAAGAGATTTCACAGTAGAAATCGAACATGTGGTGGATTACTTGATGGAAAAAAGACCAAGGGCACAGCCGTATCAAGCATTTCAGAGAAGGAAATCACTACTAAGGCATTTTCAGTCCTACGTTTAGGACTAAAAGTAAAAGCATTTCATCAACTTTCCATCTCGGCCAAAAAGCACTCCAGAAGTGTCCTAATCTGTTTCCAGGAGAATCTGTTCAGAGATATCCTCTGAGAGGAGAGATGTTCTGCTTGATGATAATGAGCTTATTGAAAGATCGCTTTGACAGAAACAGAATCATTTTTTAAAAGTGACTTTGTGTAGGATGCAGAAGGATACACATGATATTCCCTCAGAAATCGATAACGTTACACCTTTTTCGAATACGGGATGCACATCTGTGTAACAAGGTTGATTCTGTCAGAACCAAAAATCATACAGTAAAAAAAGTCATACATCTAACTTTGATTGCGTTTTTGTCCGTAGTGAGAACGCACTATACCTGCATAATGAAGAATCTCAACTTAATTACAATAGGTAAAATTGAATATGGGTCTTATATATCTAACTAATTGTTATTATTTTCAATTTAAAATAATAGCAGGGCTATAATATTTTAGAGTTGTGTTATATATTTTTTTACAGTGACATTAAAGACATATTTTCTTTGCTTGTAGGGAACATAAAAAATGGAAAGATTATGCTACAGCTAGACAGTGAGTTTTCAACATCAGTGCTGCGTGTGCAGTTTGTGCAAGATGTGGTGTAGCATTATTATAGGTTGTAAAAGGATACAGCGTGGATGTAGCGGTGTCAAATTAAATACTATTTTAATTTACATATAGACTACACTTATCCTTTAAACCAGGTAAATGGTATGCCAATATTTACATTCAAAATAGCATATTTGTAAATATTAACATGAGTTTTACTATATTTTTTCATCCTATTTTTGCATGTATAATCTGTATCTATAAGGAAAAAGCGTGCCTATTTTCTGCATTTCCTGCTCATAATTTCTTCTTTGCAGCTCTGCAGCGAGGAGTCATCCTTCTCTTTGCTGAAAGTAACTGTAGGATGCTTATTAAGTTACTCTCAAGCCATACTCTGAGTATTTGTAGCCCTAGGTTAACTTTCAGCACAATTCCTGAGATGCTTGATAAAAAAAGGCCCAGAGTATGTTTTGCATGAAGCATCCAGGACACTGGTTTAATTATGGTCTGCTGTATTTGAGGCCAGTGATGAAATAAGTGCCTGCAGTGCTGTGAATCCCCCAGCTCTCTCTCTCATACTGTAGTGCAGTAATCAATGACCAGCAGCAACTTGGGAGCAAATTAGCTCAACACACAAGGGCTGACGATGAAAAGTCACATGGCCAGGAGTGGCGTTTCTCTCTCATCGGTCAGAGCTGATGAACAGGAAGGTCACAGTTTCATTTGGCGGGAAGCCAGATTCAAAAGAGACCAGGAAAAATGGAGTCTGAGGATGAGAGGGTCTCCATCTTTGTGCACAGGAATGAGGCTGGAGTTGGAATAGATAATAATTATATCATTAAAATCCTCAGAATATGAAAATGGTCAAAGAGGCTTGGTGTGCTCCCTCTCTGTCATGTCTGACCTTGAAATTCAAGAAGGTTACTTTGCATTACAGCGGTAGAGCAGCGCTGCCAAATACTACAGCAGCCTCCAACACAAGCAGCCTCCATACTGCTGCTGCTGTTCTCCTCACACACAGCTCGCTGTACCGTCTCCCCGCCCCTCCCCCTCCACTTTGTTGCCACGGTAACACTCACACTGAACAGTCAGGTAGGCCGATGCTGAGGGCGAGATACCAAGGCTGTTGCTCGGACTGCAGGTGTATTTCCCGGCATCCTCCGGCTTGACCCGGAAGATGATAAGGGTGCCGTCGATGAGAATGCGCACTCGGAGCTTCAGATCACTGCACAGAGGAGACAGACGTTTTTTTTTGTCACACACTGAAACACACCAACAGGACAAGGCAGCCATCTAGTCTTTTTTTCATTTTTTTGGCTGAATTACATCAAGGTGCCATAAGAGAGCAGCAGAGAGTCAAACAGCAGTTCAGCTCTCTGAGAGGGATCCAGAGAACACAGGGTACAGAGCAAGAGATTCAAATAAATCTGCTAATTGCCATAATCACCAAATGGTACAGCCTTCATGTTTTCCCCCTTGACACCATTTAAAATTAATGATGGAGCTGCTGTCCTTGTCTACACAGTGAAATAATTAAACATTTAAACATGAAACAGAATTGAAGCTCAAACTGAATATGTCTTTAAATAAACTGGTTTCAAATATGACCTCCTTTTATTAACGGTTTATATGTTGGAACTAATGGCTTTATTAAACCATTTACTAAATGCTTACAGTTAAAAGCCTTCAACAAGAACAACAAACGGACAATGTGATCACAAAATCCATTAATCAACTTATTAAGCATTTTGTATAATTGCATTATTACCAAATAGACATTTTTCATAGCTTGGAAACCCAACTGTTGTTCTTATTAATGGCTTTTAACTGATCTGTAAAGTATCAATTAATCATTTATTGACAACTGATAAAATAAGATAATATCATGTGCTACCTTGTGCCTTTAGTGTGTTTTTAGTTATCAATGATATGTTTTGACTCTTTGTCATGTAATGCATCTTTGAGTATCCTGAAAATTGCTCTATATATTATGACCGTATATTATTATTGTGATCAGGTTGAAAAATGCCACATACAATATATACATTACAATTTTTTAGACTATATAAGTGAAGTCTGGCAGCCATGATGTGTTAACTATATGCATTATATGTATAGTTATGACAAATTCATACAGTATATATAATAATATTAATATATGTGCAGTACATGTAATATACACACATTATACAGTAATAATACAATGTTATGTAGAAATGGAAGAGAATTATATGCTATACAGTAGCATATAATATAATAATTTAAGAATACCATATAATAACCCATATAAGTAATATAATTCTACATAAAACAAAAGTGTTAGAGACAGTATGTTAGAACTTATTAAACTTGTACTCCCACAGTAATAACTTATAAACTATTATAAAGTGTACTTTATTATAAAGTGATACCAACAAATGTTATGCAATTCTTAAATATATTTTAACTACCCTGCATCCTATCCTTTTTTTAAAAAACACGACTGATGCCATGAAAGCTGTTTAAAATTAGACAGGACACTTCAGCGTACTTCCTCAGACACTTGTTTTCACTGCAAGTCAAACTCCCATTCACTCGTTCTTCCTTCCCACTTGTTCTGTCTGTCACTTGCTGGCTGTAAAACCCTCTCGAGCTCTAAAGGCCTGCTCTAGGGAGCCCGCAGAGGTCCTGGCTATGCTTCAGATCATCGCTGCATGAGAGGCATATGATGACACAAGGCCTGAGTCATGTGATATTGTCATCAGAGCGCACTAACTCGCCTGGCACTGTCCAGACAGACCCCCGCCAGGCCCGCTCTTGCTGCCTCTAGGGCCGCAGTAGGACAGGGCACGGGCACACACAGAAACACACACACATAGATACACACTCTAAATATGGCACAGCAAAGGGCTCAGAGACACACAATGTCACTCACATCAGAATAGCTTTGAAAGGCTGCATGGTGGTGATTTAAATCTTCTAAGCAAGGCCTTTAAGTCTTAACCTCACCCAAGTGCTTAACTAAGTTGTTTCCCAACGGAAAGTTACTGCAGCTACAGTACGGAAGTGAACTTGATCATAACTTTACTTCTTGAAGTAGACGTTATCCTCTTCCCAGAACCAGGTGTAGGTCAGGTTGCCAGGATACGCCTCCGCTTGGCAGGTGAAGAGTGCATTCTGGGATATGTTTACAGTGACGTTTTCTGGTGGAGAGACGATGTATGGAGGGCCTAGGAGAAACAGAAACAAGCGTTCGTTGTGCACGTGTGACAGAAACTCTTTAAAGCTGCAATAACTGATTTATTTGAAAGTAAGCTTGACATATTATCAGAATCAGAATCAGAATCAGAAATACTTTAATAATCCCAGGGGGAAATTATTTTTATACCATATCATCTTTATAGTAAAATGACAAACTTGTTATCAAACAGTGGCCTATTTACACACCCAACAGACACAAAGCAACATTAGCATTCATTCAGAGTTGTGTTTCTGTCCACCTAATGAATCTATGTCTAATATTCACATCTTTGAACTCTATTTTTGGTCTCCACCGACTCCTGAGGGAACTACCTGGCTCTCTAGCTGCTCCACTATGTTTACCAGCTAGTCGCTAATTGTGTCTGTCTGCTGTTTGGTGTTTAGCAGGTAGAGTACAATGGGATTTAGTGCCTTTTTTATGAAAAAAAAGCTCTGCTGCATTTGAGAGCAATGAGATTAAACCAGAAGACAATGCTCCATAGATCTGCAGAGTCAGGTGAAAACAATCTGAGTGACCACTTTCACATTACACATAGTCATTTGATCAGTTCTCAGTATAAAGAAATATGTATTATAGCTGCGTTAATGGTCCCACTACAAAGAAAAAGCTCTTTTCTGAATTGTTTTTCCTTTCCTTTCCTTTGCTATCAAAAGAGAGATTTTTGGCCCAAAAAAAGAAGAAGAAGAAGAAGAAGAAGAAGAAGAAGAAGAATCTGTCTGGAGCTACAAAACATATTTGAGCTTTCTAATGTAGAAAGACATTAGGCAGATCAGGTAAGCCAGCAGCGTTGGTGGTGAAAGTAAACAAATCTGTCCACAGACAATTAAATTCTCCATTTTCCTCCCAGACTTTTTTTGGGGGGATTTGGAGTCCATAACTAGCTCGCTGTAGCTGGGGAGACTCAAGACTAGTAGCCACCACTATTGAGGTTTGGCAAAATATAGAAAAGGCACCAGGTCAAGATGTAACATATGGCGCACATTTTAGTTAATGAATTAAACCTTTTTTTATTGGCTTCACATTTATACAACTGGAGAATGTAAGAATCACTTTAGGCCAGACAACAATGATCAATGAAAATGTTAAAACATAACCGTTATTCATTTCCAGACCATTTTTTGTCAAAGCCACAGAGGAGCTAAAGAGCTGCATGCTTTAGGTAGTATCTACAATATATATATTTATAAATATATATAACACAGTTTTTTAAATGAGGCACAGATTTGTCTCCATTAGATTACACACGTCTGGTTATATGAGCAATGTTTTAAACCCAGTAAATAAACATATCTACATATAATGTAAGTATAAAACATTTAAAATATAAATATATATATATATAATAATATAATATAAAAGAGCAACAAAAAGTCATATAATATGCAGAGGATTCTTTGTATTTGTGGTCTTACTTAACTGAATACTTGACTGTACTTTCATTTAAAACATTTAAAAAATGTCTGACAAAGAAAAATGAAACTTACAATGGAAAAACATTAGATTTTGTGTAATGTACATTATTCAGTTTTTATTTTAAAAAGATGAGATGAGTTATCACAACTTAAACTATGCTCTATTAACTGGCGGAGAAGAGCATTAAAGGGATGAAATCTATTATTAAATCATAAAAGGTCCTGAACCACATGCAGGCCTTCTCTGTTTCCACTTTAGGGATGTCACATTTTTTTTAGGAAGAGGGTGAGAAAGAGCATACACTATGCATTATTTACAATATATCACCACAGTTTGATGTAAAATACAGTGAGCAGGCAGCTATTGTAACCTTAATGGTAGTCAGCGTTGAAGCTTGTGCATGCTTCACATTGTAACCTTTCCATCCCCCGAGGTACTCTAGGTTTGCTCTTAACTCTCAATAAAACAGCAGAAGCCATGAAAGGTAAGCTGTCTTTTATGAGTGGGCCCAGATACAAGCCTCCTGGTTATTTTCCTCTCAGTGTGCACGGCTTTATGCATCAGGTGGGACTACTGACGGCACTGTGCGGGTGTCTCACATAACAATTAAAAACAGATCACGGGAGTGAGAATCATGACTCCTTAGATATCTGCTTGTTATTGCTGTGAGTCCTAATCATACCCTGCTTTTTATTTCACAACGAATGCCAATATTCAACCAAACTCGACTCCAGTGCCAACATAACATTTCATTTGTGTGGTTTTCTTATTAAACCTGACTGTAGATTTCTCTGAGTGTGTTTCATTCATTAAAACAATTCTTGTATTCATATGACAGGAGGTTAACAAGGTTATTGCAGTGGCTGACACGTGGTAAGTGAGAACTCTGTAAAGAGGTGTGGACAAAATAACAGGAACATCTTACAACAGTGTCATCAGATCAAACAGAATTACTACTTTTATAGGTTCCAGTATTTATTAGAGAAGGAACCCTGTTACATTGCTGTGGTGACAGTTCTGACACAATAAATGTCATTTTGTGATACTGATAAAAAGCAGAGTTATAATAGTTTTGTATTTTTCATTAGTTCTTATGTTTATTTCATTTTTAATTCAGTTAGTTTCCAGAGTAGGTTTATTCGTTTCATTTTAGTTTTTATTGTTTAAAAATGTTACGTTTTAGTTTAGTTTTTATTAGTTTAAGTTATTTTTAGTTTGAGTTTTTTTAAATTATATTATCGGGGTATTTGTCATTTGTGTGAATAGGTATTACAATACAAACACATCGACTCACAGTCAGTCTCAATAAACATATGTATCACTGCCTCCTCAAGCTTATTATGTTGACAAATTTTGTAATATAATTTCTGTTCATTTTCATTTCATCTATTTTTTA
Organism: Morone saxatilis; assembly: GCF_004916995.1. Taxonomy (NCBI): domain Eukaryota; kingdom Metazoa; phylum Chordata; class Actinopteri; family Moronidae; genus Morone; species Morone saxatilis. Next base: position 18,525,099 of record NW_023340257.1, on the reverse strand, counting down.
TTTTTATTTCTGTTAACTAAATGTTTGATAAAAAGCTGAAGTGGTAGAGCATATCAGCCATTGATCAATCAGTAAGATGTTATATAATGACATATACCATGATACAGTAAATGCTTCTGTTTGTGTCTAAACCTGTAAATTGTATGAACAATGAAATTAAATGATTAGTCACAATGCAAAAGTAGAGCTGGTATTCTTAAATGTGAAAACTTTCTTTTATATTACTTCAAAATGTATTATATCTGGGTTCTGGACTGCTGATCAGACAAAAATTTAAACAGGTCACCTTGACCTCTAGGAAGTTTTGATAGGCAGTTCTTTTTTTTTTACTATTTTCTGAAATTGTAAAGGATTTTATAAGATTAGTTGATTAATTGAGAAAATAATCCTTAGTGGCAGCCGTAATTTAGAATATAAATATATCCAATATTACCATAATACTTTTTTCATTTTCAAGAATAAAGTTCAAATATTAATATTTTGAGGACAACGTGGTAATATTTTAAGAATAAATACATAAATATTTAAATAGCTGTATAGTATATAGGAAGTATCGCACAAATATAATCATCCCAGTCCAATTCTTTTTTTCTCATAATACTGTCGTCCTACCTCACTCAGAAAGCCAGAAGTCCACAATTGACCCACCACTGTGTTGTGTTGTGGTTGAGAGAACAGGTATCGTAGTATTAACGGGTCCACTGGAGGGCTGCAAACTTAATGCAGTCACTTCACATGCACCACTGGTTACACTATTCACTAGGTTACAACACAATGATTTTTTAATGTGTGTTTGCAGTCAGCGTGCATGTGCATTTACTATACTGGGAACAAAGAGGACAGTAATTCCTCTGCTCTGTTTGCACCAACTGAAGTGAGGCATTAAAATAGACCTAACGCTAACTCTACCATAAAAGCAAGATGCTCAGTTTCTTCTTAAATACACACTGTTAACTCCCCAAGCTCTGCAGTATCCGGAGAGAACTGGAGGCTGGCATCACAGCCATCTATCTGATCTGTGTCTAGCAGAGAGCCTAGTTAATGGACCGGAGACAGACAGTGACGTTCTCACAGACAGATCCTGTTGTACACACATGGCTGTACACAGGAGCACGCACACATGCACACAGAGAGGCCCCAGACTGAGCTATTGACTGACTGATACAGACTCAGAAGGTATGTTACATACATCAGCACACCAGAGACTTGCATGGCTTTGCTTTTAAATGCTACTACAGTAAATGCTTTCAAGTATAAATAATGAAACTTAACTACTTTAGTGATTTAAACACAATATTTGGATGCAAGTAAGGTTTTTTTTACATTTCAAAATCTGGTGCAAATACATTTGTCAACAACACTTATTAATAAACTCTTACATATAAACTTGGATACAATACCTTGAACCAGTAGACGGGTAGTGTGGAGCACCTCTCCCTGGTCACTGTAGGCTCGGCATGTGTACGCCCCTCTGTCATCTCTAGTGATGCCAAGGATGGTTAGACTGCCATCGTGTACCTGTGGTTACATGCAGGATAAAGAGATAAACGTCCAACCTCGGACATCAAACATTAAGATAATGCAATAGAGACAGTGGTGGAGGACTTATATAGATTAGAGGTCCAACACTTAGTTGATTGGCAGAAAATGAAAAATCTGCAACAATTTTGGTAATCGAATAATTGTTTAAGTTATCAAGCAAAAACGTCCAAACTTCACACAGCTTCTCAGATGTTAATATTGTTTTCTATTATAGTAAATTGAATACTTTTTACTGTTGGTTTGACATAATAAGAAATATGAAGACGTCACCTTGGGAATGAAACTGTTTCAGTTTAATGTATTATAATAATATTATAATATTACTGTCAGATTCACCTTGAAATCAATTAATGAAGTCGATGGAAAAACTACCACTTTTATCCGAAGTAGCCACCAGAATCGGCACAAAATGCTAGTTCCTTCTTGGGGCTTTAATTAAAATCAACAATACCACAAGTAAAGGTCCTGTGTTGAAAATGTTACATTACACATTAAAACTGTACATTAAAAGTTTCAAATGTAAAAGTAGTTAATGCTGTGAGTGCTATGCCATTATATACCATTACATTAGAATATTCTTACTGATGCATTAATGTGTAAGCATCATTATATTGCTGTAGTTGGTTCAGATGAAGCCAATCACATTTTATTGATCTGCACCTAATAATTATTTTCATTATCAATCTATCAGCTGATATTTTTCTTCTTCAGGAACAATGCTCATCAGAGTGAGTTGGAGTAGGAGTAGAAGTAAAGTGACATAAAATTGTACAAATGCTTCAAATGTGTACTTAAGTACAGTACTTAAGTAAATGTACTTAGTTACATTCCACCGCTGAACAAAGATATATAACACCCAAGTTTGTGGACAGAGTCTACTCTAAAGAAAATACATCAAACACTTAAAAGTCATGAATGTGTCATGCTTTAATTAGCTCCAGGTCTGATTTCTTGCATGTGGTAACCTTGGAAACATCTAACTCTATGTTGCTGCGTGTCCCTGTGTGCAGCCACTGATGAGAACCAATAAGTGGTGAAGAAACACATTAACCAAACCTAATAGAAACACCCTCATAAATTATGCAACAGGTTGCGAGAGGCTCTGTCCATTCAAGTCACACACAGCTGTAGTCTGTCCATTCATGCAGCCGAAGAGGGAATCTGCTACGCCTGCAGAATTATTCCTATTCATCTGTCTTTCAAATGTTTTATAGCCAAGAGATGCGACTAGTAGATCAGCCCAAGCAACATTTAACTTCTGTCAGTCTGTTGGCGAACTGAGTCATCATCACTCAGATTGTCTATCACCAGATAACACTTTGTGCATCACTGCTGTAACATGCGACATGTGTGGTCTGCTGAGTGCTAGAAGTGTAAACTAAACATTGACGTGTTGTGAAGCATCGATTTTAAGGCTTGGAAAGCCGTTTGTAATGATTAAAAAAGCAGGAAGAGATTAAAACTGAAATAGTGTTTATTTTAATTACATGTTTGCACTGACTACTGTCTGGATGATTTGGCATGTTTTCTGTTCTTCAGATACCAGTAACTTCTTGAGGCTTATGTTGTGCCTCTCACTTAGATATCATGTGTTTTATTGCCGTCAACTCGTCTATAGAATTTATAAATGTAGAACTGTGAAGGTAAAATGTGAATAGTGTGTTCAGACAGAAAGCAAAGTGAGTTTTTGCCTTACGGTGCCACATGCAATGCACACATTGCATAGCTGTGTCAGCGCTTGCAAGCTAGCAAGTAGCTAACTTACAGTATAAGCAAACATTTGTAAATAAGCTTAATGTAAAATTGTTTTTTTTGTTTTTGTGTATAATCCTGGAGTAGGGATCACAGGAAGCAATGATGACCCACCACTGTATTGCTTTTTTGTTGTAAGTTTTGTTTTTTTGGCAAAATACTGCTTACATTTTCATAAACTTCATACATTTTTTTCAACTTTCACTTTGCTGGTCAGTCCTGCGTCACCTAGAGTCCCACAATGCCTTGTGAAGTGAGTCGCTTGTGTCCCATAGAAAAAGAATGGGGGCTGACTTTGCATCATTTGACTGCTGGACCGTTTGTCCGTGTTGATTCACTCGACACATCAAAAGTGAGAACTGTACAGACATTAGCTCTACAGTTCTCGCTGTGTCCGAAACAGATTGAGCTGAGAACAGTTTTAAATCAAGCAAACACGGCTTTTTTGCCAGGTTGCGACGCCCTCTGTGAGTTTGTATCATGTATCTATTAACTTTACTTTACTATGCAATCACGCCTCCTTTAAAATTAACCTTGCATTCTGTTTGAATCTTTGGATTTCATGTTGCACCGGGTCTATAAAAATTAAATCGAATCACTGTTGGATCAAATCATTACACTCAGCACAGGTAGCACATACAGTGGTAACTGTAGCAGACTTCCAAGACAGTAAACTTAACAGGATCTGATGATATGTAATGGCCATCGGTCCACTCCAATACTTTCTGTGCCATTGCTGTACTCAAGCCAAGGTGAGGGGGAAAAGATTAATGAAACGGAGGAGGATGAGGATGAGAAGGAAGTCAGCAATAGATGAGGTGGAAAGGGGACACGGAAAAGAAGAGCAGCAGATAAGGCGAGGCATTAGATGAAGGCAGAATCTCAATTTCTGACACATGCACGTCACCGACACATCCAGAGAGACTGACGTTGTGCTCTGAAACAGCAGGAGATGGCTGTTGTTTTCCTGTATTTATTTATTTCTTTGCTTTGATTTGAGTGCACTTTTGAGGGGAAGACCCTTAATAATGATCCCACATAAGTTTCCGTCCTCCCCTGCACAACTGTTTTGTTTAGTATCTTACATTTTATGGTTCTTTTTTTTCTGTGCAAATAAATAAAGTAATAAAGTAAAGTAAAGAGAGAAGGAGGAGGAGGATTCACTAACCCTGTCTGTCACATTCCTGCCTTTCTCCATGATGTCTCCATGGATCTGAGCATGTGGGTGAGCAAATACACCCTCACGCTCACTCGCACACATACAAACACGCTCAGCTCTCTTCTTAACGCGAGAAGGAGCTTTCCCAAGTTTCTTTCTTTTTTTTTTTGCTTGAACATACACTCGAAACAGCCAAACGGATAAAGAAAGCTAATAAATGCACTGCTGTTTTACATTTTGCAGTATATAACGGGGAAGCAAGTGAAGTATGGCATTTGGCTCTCACTAGCGATTTTCATTTTTAGTGTAACATTCATATTAGGACTAATGTAATATTGATGCAGAAGAAGGAGATTAATAATGCATCAGAATGTTGTCTAATCATTTACTGAGGGAATGGTGTTAAAAAGAGGCGACTGGAGGGAGAGATGGTGCAGCAAAAAGGGTAAAATGAAAGAGAAAGTGGAAGAGGCCCTTAACAGACACTCTTATATGCTCCTGTCACTTCCTGTATCACACAGGCAGCAGACTGCAATATAAGGGACATATGAGAGGGCGTTGCAGAAAAGGAAGGATGCATCCACCTTTCAAAAAGTTCCAAAAAACAATTACGAGCAGTATAAAAGATGCCCTTCAACGCTCCTGTACTTGTTCTGCATAATCAACAACCTGTTATGTTCAAAGCATTCCAGCAGTTCGTTTTTGTAATGAGCTGCTGTGATTCAATTTTCTGTTTATCTCGACCTCCCTCGTCTGACGCAGATTCCTACTTTTGCGAGAAAGACTCCTGACAATCGAGGTGCAGATGTTGCATTCGAGTGCTCTCTCCAGCTTCACATGTGGGCGGAAAGAGTGCTTGTGGTAGTATAGTATAGTATAGATAATATAGTGAGAGCAAGAGAGCAAGAGTTTCTCCACTTGAGAAAAAGTGACATTTGCACCTTTTACTCAAGATGCGACATCGTGCGGCTGCGATGCATCACCGCCTCTTGAAGCTGTTGCTGTTTCTGAGTCACGTATAATGGAGCGGTGTGTTAAATGTCTTTGATTTTGTGTGACTAACAACACAAACCTGATGTTTATTGTTGACGGTTTATGGAGCTGAGACATCTCCCTGCTATCAAACCACACTGAGGCTGTGCCAGAAATATCTTGTCATGACATCTACTTTTGGGAGTTAATGCACAGGAATAAAAATCGTGCATCACCAGACAACAAAGAGGGAGGTGATTTGCGCTGCCAGTAGCTGTTCTTAACACTGTTAAAGTGATTCAAAGTGGACTGCTATTATTAAAGGGGACCTCTTGTGCTCATTTCTAGCTCCATATTCTTAGTATGAGACTCCTACTAGAATAGTTTTACAAAAACATCTTTACTTATCTTATACTGGCCCTTTATGCAGCCCCTCAGTTCATCCTCTGTCTAACACAAGCCCAACTCAGAAAATATGTAACTTTCCTTCACAACCGAAAAAGCACTTTTTGCAAGACATACAAAAACTTAAATAGTTTGTCCTGACTCTTTTGCTGAGCAGTTGGATAGCTTAGACGGACTGAGTGGGTACCTGTACTTCGTGGGCATGCTCAGCCGTGCTCTGCCTGGAGCAGATAATCATAACCCTAACCGTAGGAAGCGTTGCCTTCAGAGAAGTCCGAATTCTGTGCTTTTTGCTCACAGGGATTACTTTTACATACTCATTATTTGACACTTTGGCCTCATTTAATATCAACATGGGACAGTATAACAGCACATATATATGACAGATACTAAGGGAAAGCATAATAGGTCCCCTTTAATCAATCAAAGGGCAACAGCTTTTAACTTGTCAACAAAAATTTTTTACCTGTTACCTGTCAACTCCCTAGTGAATGTTTTTGCTTGCAATATATCATCCACTAAAGTCTCAGCACCACAAATTTCAAAGACTAAAACATGTATGTGTTTATCATAAAATCTGATTTTGTTTTGCAGCACAACAACCGGATAAACTGATATTAGCCCGACTGAGATGCAGTCCATAACATACTACCAGTACAGATGGACTGGATGACACCATCTGTGCACAAGCCCTGCTTCTATATTTATGCACAATCATAAATCTGAATTATGCCCATTATTAATGATCATTCTTACCGAGTATTTTGCGTTGGTTGCAAGCTCCTCCCCCTCCCTCAGCCAGCTGATCATTGGTTTTGGATTTCCCTGGGCAGAGCAGCTAAGCAGAGTGCTTCCCCCTTCCTTCGCCTCCACATATTGTGGCGGCGTTGCTGTAAATGAAGGTGGGGCTGTGGAGAAAATGGAGGAAAAGGAATCATTACAACGGGTATGACATTTAAATTAAAACAGTAACCATAAAAATGCATTTAAATGTCTGTCACATGTCTTGTGTTGTCCTCATTTGGAGATAATCTGTCTGTTTTCATATAGCTTTTCCACACATTTTTAGCCATGCTAGCAGCATCTTTGAATGGCAGTGTCAACAACTATATACATGGAATAGCACAAAACTTTGTACAGACATTCATAGTTGCTATATGATGAAACCTAGCGACAGATCAAAACTATAGTTTGTCCGATATTTTGGTTTATGACTAAAGAAAACTAATGACATTCCCATCAGCCGCAGCTGTACATTGTGTTTAGTGCTTATTAGAATATCTTAACTTGCTAACATGCTAAAATAAGATAGTGAACATGCTAAACATTTACCTGCTAAAAATCTGGATGTTCGTATGCCCATAGACCTTACACTGGGATGACATAATGCAAATAAAAAGCTTTTCTTTCTTTTTTATAGGCAAATAAAAACCTCCTCGGTTTAAAAAATACAAATTTTGCAGACGTGTCTATGAGGAAAATGCTTTTTGAGCCACAGGGGAATTTTTATGTTATGTTTATGTTATGCACCGTTGTTGGCCAGTGGGACAAATTGGCAGCAAGGCTGACTGGCTGTATTCAACTATCTTAATAAATGACTGACTCTGGCCAGTACACATGGGACAATTGTGCATTTGGGGGGATCAGGGTGGATGGTCTCTTTGGAAGAATACTCTTAGACGGAAGTTGCTTAGATAGCGGGTGATGCCACCACTTTCTGAAACACCAGAAAACCTAAAAAAATCACTTAGCGGCATGACTGCACTTCTACCTGATGTTTCTGAGGTTCACTAACAGCCACAAGGGAGCTCTTCCCTACCTACTGCAGGCCAATAAACTGTACTATCCTCAGCCAGCTGCTTTCGGTGTTCAACATAATATTTTGATTATAAATAGTGGCACTGTGTTTAGTTAAATGGAAAAAAGGCCCCGCTATACAAGTGGGTCACTGCTTGCCGCTGGGAGTGCTGCCATGCTTCAGACTGCACACAAGCACCTGGCATGGAGTAAACAAATCGCCCAATTAGCACATTTAGACATCTGCCTGTCCATACTGCCCTCTCACTCCCTAACACTTATTACATTATATGATACAGTGAATTAATGGATACTCTAATAAAATGCTTGACTGGTTTATGTATCGCTTGCTCGTGTGGTTGACGGGTCAACAGCTTCATTAAACAAATCATGACGTATCATTCTAGTTATCAACCTTAGCAACTTTGTGCAGTCACTATGAATTATTTACCTTAAGATATCCTTAATTGTTTCACGGCCACCCTAGTTTCTCTCGCGCGCTTGGAACAGGAGGGTGAGACGAGGGCGTAGTCAGCAACTTCACCGCTAGATGTCACTGAATCTTACACAAATACATTTTGGTATATAAAGTAGTTGAAACTAGCTCCACCTAGATCAGCTGCAACAGTAAAATGTTGCTTTTACACTGACACATCAGTATTATTGATATAATTAGACACATTAGCTGATTTCATGCAGAACGAGTACTTTTATTTTGAATAGGTGAAGTAGGTTTAGTTGATCCTACTTAGGATAGTTCTTCCACTACTATAAGGGCTGATATTAATTCTAATCCTACTTCAGAATTCCCTCAAGGGATTAAGCATCAGTTGACAGGAAATAGGTAGCACACATGGCGTTGACAATAGCAGGTACATTGTTCATCCAGGGAGCTGTTCACGCCATCAGGTACAGCTCGTCACAGCAGAAGTGTCACAGTGGCTGGGAAACCTGGGAGTTGCTCTACAAAAAAAGTAAGCTGAGCATCACATTCTCGCCCTACTTACTGCAGCTCTTCATCAATTATATACATTAAAATATGCTTGAAGATCCTGCACTCCCACTGTTCTTCTTTGTAGACCACACAGCACATCGGCAGATGGCCTGGATGCTCAGACGCAGGGTTCGGCCTGTTCTTTGAAGGCTTACATCCGCTGTTATTTGCTCACTAACTCAAGAGTGAGTCTGCATCATTTTACTTCCTCACTTGGTTTTTCTTTTCTTGTCTCTGCTCCTAAGAGAATACGGCCACATAGAGTACACATCTTTCATTGATTTCACATCACAGGTGTCAACCGTGTAACGTGTGTTTCGGTGTAAACTGTTACAGAGAGAAGAAAGAGGCCCTCAAGGAGATTTTGAGTGCCTCTGGATCTGGATTATAATAATTACCAACCGTGACAGTGTTGACTGGTATTGTTTTCACCTTCTGAGTCAGTGTGTGTGCGTGCTTTAACAACAAAATGTGCTCCCCAGAAAACATGATTTGTGAAATTTTGGGTGGACTACTCCTATTTTTTTTTGTAAAATTTTTCTGTATCTTCTTGGATCATGCGTAAAATTAGGCTATCATTGATGTATATTTCATTAATGTGTCTTTGCAACTAGTCCCCCCCCAGAGAAAAAATAATGAGCTTGAAAGCCATGGTCTAGTTCACACACTGGCGGAAACTACAAAAAAAGCCAGGAGTTTATATGTCTGTCTGACACTGTACAGGTGTGTAGTTGAGATCAAAATGAAGGCTGAGTTCGAAGATGCAGGTGGTCCAAGCAAGGGTTCAGAAAGTATGGGGGTAAAAAGTGGGAAAGGGGCCATTGGTCCCTCCATTGTATGCCCCTGGCCCACATTCATTTTAATTAACATGTTAGATGGGATCACACACATTCCAACACATGAGTACTGAATAGTCATTACTACATTATTACTTGAGTGCTCAGTAGGCAACTCATAGGTTGGGACCACACCCACTGTCAAAGTAGTGGGGATTACCACTAAGGCAATTTTCAGGTGTTTATATGTCTGTCTGTCTGTGGACAGATTTAGATTTTGGTGTAAAATGGCTGAATCTTGGTTGGTCTTTTAGAGGCTGTAGTGGGCTCCATTTCAGAGCTAGAGTAAAGACCACCAGAATACTGGTATAATACGATACTAGATGACCTAATGCATCCATTGTTACCAACCGCGTCGTAGCGTGTTGGGAAGGGGGCTAAATAATGCTCCAAAGTTAGGTAAAATTTTGGTGATGGAAAAATTGGAATGGCCATTTTCAAAGGTGTCTGTTGACTCTGCGACCTCAAAATAACTGAATGAAAACTACCGCCCATAAACAGTATTTATTATAATTGCATAAATTGGTAAAGACTGAAAAGCTAAGACACAGACTTCATGTCACTTCTGCATTAGTCACTGTCCCACTTATGCCTTTTTTGACTTGTCTGCAACCTCCCTGGGTCAGAGATGAAACTGTTTTTCAGCCTTACTCTTTAATTTGGTATAATACTCCCAGTGTGTGACAGTCAAAATCATTACAGGTTAAGTAAAATGATATCATTCTTCTTTTGCTTTGTTTACAGCTATGTGGGGAAGAGCTATTTCTGTTCCTCTAGGTAAGTGTCACAGAACATGTCGTACAAGTAGTCAAACCCTGTGACAGAGGCAAAAGAAATCTTATTTTCTGTGATTTTTGTCAAGACACCATGAGGCCCTTTACTATCTTATTCCCTGCAGCTGTCTGGTTGTACTATTATTGGGCTGATATTGTGTAGTCTGATCCAAGCATTACACCAACGCAGATTAAATGCATCTTTTTATTTATTTCTGAAAAAACAACCAAAAAACAAAAACAAAACACTGCCTTAGGATTTAAGAATTTTGTCCACTTGTCTAAGTAGGCCACAAATGGGTCCCTATTGGGCTGACATTTGTGGCTATGTGAGCAATATGGGGAGAAATGCAAAGAAAAACATTCATTAGAATTTGCATCCCACACAGGCCTGAGCATGATTGTACGCATGGGCTGCACTCATAGCCACAGTGGGCCGTTAGTGACTGACAAGGGCAGACACACATAGGGAATATATGGAGCTGGTGGACAAATGAGCTGACATTTGGGCCCCAGTTGGGTCAACCAAATGGGTCCTAAATGCCAGCCCATCAGTAACCCAGTGACACAGTGGCAGGGTCTGTCTTTTTTATGTTTTGAGGGTAGATGGTTAACTTAAAATAATGTGAAAGTGCTGGTGCGCTGGTGTCTTTTCAATGTTTGAAAAGCTTGCTGATGCTTGAAAAGCAAAGAGAAGGGCAGGACAGGGGAGACAAGACTAGAGATGAGAGGATGAGAAAGGGGGAGGGCAGAGAGAGAGAGAGAGAGTGGCCTTAGTGTCTTTTTCGGGCACAAGGCCTTGCCATCTGACACCTGCCACTGAGTGGGCACGAATTCCCTGTCCGCTTGGCAGGAAGTTAAGGCCAGCAAACAGGAACTCAAAGGAGGAGTGTATGCAAATACCAACAGCCAAAGGAAATGGGTGCCCTTAGTGTCTGTGTGGAGGCCAGACGAAAATGGCACCTGCTTCCCTCACAGACACCCATTTAGAGGACAACGATAGCATAAAGTCTTCATATGAATTCCCTTTTTGGATATCTAGACTCTGGAACAACTGCTGCTTTTGGTATTTCCATGAATGTCTGTCTTTAAAACCAAATAACAGCATCAGAAAAGCTATATTTTATGTACCAGTTATACACATCTACCCCAATCAGATACAGGCTTACTGCGTCTCTATAGCTAGACACATTATATGCATGAGGTCATGTAAAATACCATCACTTAATATGCCAAATACATAATATGACATCCAGGGATATTATTAGTTCTGCTACAACCCAAAGAGCTCAGTTTCTGTTGAAAGGCCTGACAGGAGTGGAGAGCAGCAGAAGAGGGAGGGAGGGAGCAGTTGAAGTTAAGAGTGAATACTGATGAGGCATCTACAGAGATGCAGTATACCTACACAACAAAACACTGATACACACACGCACGCCCTCAGACGTTTTCACGAACTCCAAACATCACAAGAGTGTGCAGGTGACAGCAGGGTATGACCCATTCACTCTTCAACTACAACTTCAACCGGCAGACAGAGATCTCATTTAGCCACATACAAATGCACAATGAGATGCTCTCATGTCAGTGTTGATGTAATGCGCTACACATAGAACACAGTGCGGAAAGTAATTTGCAGTGTATGGTGTACGAACACACCCACGACACACAAATACGCACAAAAGAAAACATTGTGTTGTGCATTGATAATAAGCATTTATACAGATCAGCATTTTTCATTCCAAAGTGATTATGCCGTGCAATGGACTTTATAAATGGCTCTTTACACAGTATTTCGCATACAGCGCGTTGTAATCATTATTCAAACACAAGAATTGCATCCATTGTAAAACATATGCATGATGAAATCGAATATGCATGAGTTTCACACAGCACTCATAAGTGCCAAAAATATACATGTGAATGAGCTTGACAGTACTTTGCTCGAAAAGTCTCTCTCTAACAACACAGAGGATTACAGCCCTTAGAAGTTAGAGACCTGTGAAGCTTTAACACAAGAAAATCACCATTTTTGGCTTGAGCTATTCTTTTCAAATGCCTGTTAAAGAATTATTCACCCGCTCATATTAGGCAGTTACCGGAACGCTAACTAAGAAATGCAGGGAATGCAGACTACATGAATTTGCTACTTTAACTTAACTTCATCTTTGCTGCATCTGTAAACATTTATTCAATTACATCTACTGCAAAACATATGAAGCAGCTTAATATAATATCTGTCTAAAAAGCATTCCTCATATGAAACAGATACAGGGCTTAAAAAAAATAAAACACAAAGACATCATTGTCTCTGTAGACTCTGGTGCGCTGCAACAACGTGAAGACACATTTCACATAGGATTCTCTAAACCACTGGGGCATTCCTGGGAAATGCAAAGGTGCAGTTTTTTTTTCCGCCTGGTCATCAATTTGATAGCTTTCAGACTATCACAGACGATCCCTGCCGGAACCGCCTTAAACAGGACACAATCAATTCTCTTCTAACCAGCCTCGCATCCCTTTTTTACCCAAGGCCTTTTGAAAAGGAGCTGCAGGGATGATCTTAAACAGTGTTTAACCGTCACTCAAATTCAAATTTCCTCCGTAAAAATAGAAAACCATAAACCGTCACTAACTGGACCAGGGAGTCAACACTTTTAACAGAAGAAACAATGTGACTGAAGGGCCGTTTGTCAGGCTGCAACTTATGATTCATTTCTTTATTTTTTCACTGTGCTCAACCAAAGACAAAAGGAGTGCATTAGGATGTGTGTAACTATAGTCCAGCAAAGATAAACCACAGATAGTCAATTTAAAATTATTTAGAAATTTAAAATTCTCCTTTATTAGTGTCATTAAAAACATATGGCATATAATATTGTGCGCATTGGCCCTGTCTCCGGTTCACCTCTTTACCTTTCTTGCACCACTTTTGATAGGCGCTGACCACTGCAGACCGGGAACACCCCAAAAGAGCTGCAGTTTTGTAGATGCTCTAGTCGTCTAGCTAAGTCACTCAAAATCCTCACGCTACCCATTTTTCTTTCAACACATCAACTTTGAGGACATAAACTAATATATCCCACCCACTGACAGGTGCCATGATAACCAGATAATCAGTGTTATTCACTTTACCTGAAAGTGGTCATAATGTTATGGCTGATGGTATATAAGTAAATGAAACAACATTTAATCAAAACTAAAAACCTAAACAAAATGAATGTATAATTTGCAAACTAATTACAGATGTTTACAGATAGGATGATTATTTCTCGTAATTGATGTAATGGCTGAATTGGATTCATCTGAAGGCTCCTTAATGGATAGCTCCAGATAATGATTGTTGGTTGACTACTAGTGCGTGTGCTCTTCTGACCATGAGCGGATTGAGGCGTGGTGTCCAAACTGTCCTCAAGAAAATACAAGTTTATAAAGTGTATGATGCAAGTTTTCTTTTCTTTTTCATTCCCCCCACTGACACTTATGTTCCCAGGTCAGAGAGCACGGGCAGCTGACTCACCATTGACTGTGAGGTGCACCCAGCTGCCGTTGTGGAAGGTGTCGTACTGTTGCTCCAGCATCAGGACCCTGCACTCATACCAGCCCTGGTCCTCGGAGCGCACAGGGTCAATCTGTAGGGAGGCCTTCCCATGCAGAGAGGCTCTACCTGAAGACGGGGGGGGGGAAAACACCAGAATTAACCACTGTGCATTTGTCTTTTTCTGCTTTTGAAAACACCTTCATGCTCTTTTCCAGAGATGGTTGGATTCTCTATTTCACACTTAGTAGCTTTGCTGGTCACCGCAAAGATCCATCATAGCAGTCGGGGGTTAAGTGCTTTACGTCAACCTTTTCTTCTTGCAGCGTGAAACAGATTGCCTTTTGCATCAAAAGCAGCCTAGAAGTCACGGTGCAATATTTTTGCGCGGGCACTAGATTAGAAATAGTGCTTTTGTTTGTCTTTTAAAGAGATTAAAAAGACAAATAAAATATCTTCTTCCAGTGAGTATTGTATGTTATTAGGATTAAGTGCAACATTATACAGATCTCTGCTTCTCCTATTTTCCTTTTCTCTGCAAGGGCTCCAACAACTCAGACTTTGAACTACTAGGTATTAAAATAAGCATAAGCACAAGTCTATTCAGATGCACAAAGTCCAGGTGTGACAAACAAATTCATTCTTTAGTTCTTTTTTTAACTGCTTATTCCTATTCAAGGAGTGCAGCAGTCTGGAGCTTTTCCAAGCACTGGATGGAAGGCATGAAAACACCCCGGACAGGTTGCCAGTCTCTCACAGAGTTAACAGAGACAGGCAATCTCTAACACTTACTGTACAGTCATACAATTTGGAGCCTTCAATCCGGCTGACTTCAAGTCTTTGGACTGTCGGAGGAAACACAAATGGATGCGAGCATGCAGACTACATACCCAAACTGATAGGACTATTAAAGGAATTGTTTGTAGATTTAACAGAACAGTTTTGACATATTGGGGAATACACTTATTTTCTTTTTTGCCAAGAGTTAGATGAGAAGATCGATACCACTCTCATGTCTGTACAGTAAATATGAAGCTACAGCCTGGAGAAAGTTAGCTTAGTGTAAAACTGGAAACAGGGGGAAACAGGTAGCTTGGCTCTGTCCAAAGATAGCACCTTTAAAGCTCAATAAATAACAGTTTTTGGTTTTACAAGGGTCCGTGCAGGACTATCTACTGACTGAGCAGAGTTTTTGTTGATTTTGTTACCTTAGTTGGGACAAAGGCAGGCTAGCTGTTTCCCCCAGCTTCCAGTCTTCCTTCAAAAGCCAGAAAAAGTTCACAACCCATCACCCCACACCTTTTAGCAATTATAAACTATGGTAAGGGAATCAACTAATAAAAAAGGTTGAGTTTTAGTGAAATAAAGGTCAGCATGATAACATAATCAAACTCTTGATTGTTTATTTTACCTAATAAATCACATTCATTCAACTTAGTTTCAGTTTAGTAATTTTGCCCTGATCATCCACGCCCCCACTGCAGTGGCTCCATGCCCCACCAAGGGGACCTTTAAGCTAACCCACTTCGGGATGTAGCTTCATATCTAACGGACAGACATGGGAGTGATATCGATCTTCTCATCTAACTCTCTGCAAGAAAGCAGATAAACGTATTCCCCGAAATATTCCTAAAACCAATTAAACATCAAAATATTTAACCGTAAATGTGGTTTTAAAAGAAACTACCTTCCAGTATTAAGATTTATGCATAAAACTACCTAGGAGCCATCTGTTCGGCTGAATTAAAATAAAGTATTTGGAGTCACTGTAGAAAAAGACCAGGCTTCCACCTCATAGAAATCATCCATTTCTTATGAAACTTCTCCATCTCCACTTCTTTTTTTTCTTCAAGGCTGAGGATAAATTGGAATTCTAAAAGGAGGAAATCACAAGGGGATGAGAGAAGTTCAGGAAACCAGGCATGGTGAAATCTTCAGCTGCTAAGCTGTCTGTCTTCAAGCCTCCAGCCCGCTGCTCACATGGCTGCCTCTGACAGCCCAACAGACTAAAACATTCGCTTCTGCTCTGTCTGACGAGTGTTCTCAGATGGAGCATTTTTCCAAACTTTGATGTGTAGATGTACCGTAAGCACTGTTTCCCGTTACTTCAGACTGACTGTCAGGCAAATATATTGACGTTGAGGGTGGGCTGAATTGCTCTAGCAGCACTGTATATAAATGCAATGGATAAATACCCCAACCCTGCATGGGATTGCTGCCATAGTTGGGGTAGAAAACTGACGGGTTTTTTTGTTAGCAGAAAATCAATACTGCAAAGAGGAAGAGAGAAGAGTGGGGACTGCAGTCTTGCAGTAAAAAAGGCAGCTTGTCTTTAAAAAGTCAGGTCTATTTTTGCCTGGGCATTGAAGTGCTGAGTGGGGTGGGCGGTGGTGTGAAGGGTAGGGATCAACCTCAGCTCCCATTTGTCAAAGAGTGAGAGGGTGCTGCTGTAAACAGAGTTAACATCACTGTATCCACGTCAGGACCGGCCCCCAGGGCACACACCACTTACACAGTACAGGGTTCTGTCTACTGTGAAAACAGAGGAGCTAACACCTTGTTCAGATCACATCACTAGCTTTGTCAGATAGGAAAGCTTTGAAGAGGAAACACTAAAGATACAAAGTGACAAAGTTGGCAGACACAGTGAGGTAGTCTAAAAAAACACAACTTAAAGTCTCAAAGAGCAACGATTAAAAGAGGGAAAAAATAGCTGGATGTATGTGTACCCCGCCTCTCCCACAGCATCAGCTGGGATCGGCTCCAGCCCCCGCAACCCCCCCAAAAGACAAGTGATTGTAGATAATGGGTGAAAGGATGGATGTATAACCTTTGACTAAATTACCACTATCATAAATACATGTAACTATGAACGCTGAAGTACATTTCAACATATTTTTCGTCCCTTGGCTACCCTAATTTAACTTTTTCACAGCAGAAAGTGTAACTTGTTATATTCACTTGTTCAATCAATTTAAGTGTCCAAAGCCAACACTCTCAGTACCGTACTCTATAGTCAGTTGGTCTGAATCATAATCATATTGCCTAATTACTTTTAGGTATATAGTGTTCTAGGACTGTCATTTTCCACAAATACTGCATTGTGGGATTGTTCACAGAAACTAGTGTACATGCCATGAATACTACTTTTTTATCTTACATTGTGTTTTTGAGGGCACGATATAGAGCATCAATTTCATACTAAGAATAAAGCAAATAAAGTTTTTGCTGAATTTTTGTCCCACTGGTTTGTTGTTCTTATTGCCAATTGGGGGATATTGTAATTGTCATACACTGATTGATTTATTTAATTGGTTGATTGAAATTCTTTAATGATCATTAATATAAAAGTGGCCCTTTTAGCCAAAGATGCCCCAGATTTACAAATCAACAAAAGGATAAAAACACAATAAAGCCCAAAGCCTTATTTCCATTTTAGTCCTTTTTCCTACTATCTCTGACTTGGAATTGCATTTGGGAGGCTGAATGTACAGTCCGATGTTATGATAATAATACGGCATTTTCCTACTATGACATGTTAAGATGACAACATGCTACTAAATTCTAGAAGCAACAGCAAATCACAAAGCCACAAAAAGGCTGATTATTTATTTATTCTGTATGTTCACATACTCATTAACTCCCTCCTAGTAAGAAAAAGCATTTTCATCAATATCCTGTAGCCTGTAGGGAAAGTATAAAGCTCCTGAGAGAACGATACTGTTTTACATATACTGTACATAACCACATTATTCTTGTGCAGGCTCCAGCTAAAGCTGAGTGCTAAGAGAGATATGATTTAGTTTTATCCCAAAGCGGGACGATCTGACACTAAAATTTCACAAGCTGCACATCTGAATTATTGATTGCGTCATTGCTTGAGTGGGCACAAAAATAGATGTTTTTAAATGTTGTAATTTCCATATAGCTGCAGGACAAACTGGCAATATGATCCGGGATAGATTTTAGTCTGCAAGGATATGTACAATTTCTCATTTAGCAGAGAATTAGAAAGGGAACAGTTTTAATGAGGAAAAAAATCATATTTTCTCTTTGAGGAATCTTGAATTAAATATTAAAATTAATATAATGTATGTCTCTTAACAGTTAAACAGACTGGAAACTGAACAATGCTAATGCTCGCTGACCCAGACCAAATGACTGACCCATACATGGATTTACTGTCACTAAAATCTGCATTCTGCACTAATCTGCATGGTGAAAATATCTTTGTTTGTCCATACTGTAAATACAGTATTCATGGATAATCTACTCTGTTTTGGTAGCAGCTGTGTGATGGAATAATATCAGATTTAGTCTATTCACCAATTTTGTTCATATTGAGTGATAACAATTCATGGACACAGACCAAATGAGCTCTGAGACTGAACGGCCCCAAAGAGCATCTCATAAACTGCCGTCCAGTGTCATTATCACCATGCACATGCAATCCCCAGAACAAACTTTAATCTATGTAATGAGACTGGCCATATTCATGTTGCATCTGTTCCCTGGTAATTCCTCAACAGTGGACTTGACGCCACATGGCAGAGGCCCGCTAGAGCCAGAGTGAGCACAGTGGAGTTTGATGCTGTTTGAAAAGCGCTGTTCGTTCATACCCTGCTGCTTGTCAGGAGGTTACAGTAAACAATGAAACGCTTCAGCAGCAGCTACAGTCGCCACTACAAAACAAAAAGGAGGGTTTCCCCAGACAGTGAGTCACTGCCATTAGTCTTCTTTGCAGTGAGGACCCTGCCTGAAAAGCCCACAGGGAGGGATTTCAATGAATTCAATATTATTTACACCATTTTCACTCTATTCATAAATAAAACAACTGACAAATCTGTTACATCCACTTAGGACACTCACACTAGGGAGATGAATCCTGTCTGGCCGTGCTTTGCCTTTATTTCACAGCATATTACCAGGTCACGCAGGGGTTTTGTACTTGGTAAAGAGGTGGGAACAGGAAGGGATAATTCTGACCCCATTCTGACAGCTCGCCATCTTGTCACAGACACTGAAGCAACATCAGAGGAACCAATTTCCTACTGCAAGTAATCTGTGTGAAGGCAAACATATTGTTTTAGCCAGGAGAGGGAGATGTTAAGGTTGTGTCAGACTATGAAGAATGTGAAAAAAACACCTATTTAATGTTATCATATATAGCTTTATCTTAAGATTATGTGTAGGATTTATTGACATCTAGCAGTGAAGTTGCAGATTCCAGCCAACTGAATACTGCTAACCTACTGCTAAACTACGGTGGCCTCAAAACCTACAAAACATGCAAAACATGCAGAAGGCTCTAGAGCCAGTGTTTGGTTTGTCTGTTCTGGGCTACTGTATAAATATAGCGATTCCACCATCGAAGAGGACCTGCTCCCTCTGTATAAAAAAGGCTCATTTTAAGGTAACGAAAACACCACAATTATTATTTACAGGTGATTATACACTTGTTACACACACACCTTTAAACCTGCTATAATCAATATTCAATTTTATATATATAATGAAGTGAAAGGGGAGCTGACTGCAGTTCCCTTCAGCTCTGCAGAGCTTTATAGCATCTTTGAGTTAATTGTTTTGGTTTTCTGCTTTGTTTCAGTCTTACCACTTTCATAGCGTTGCTCTTGGGCATAGCTGTTATTGGCAAAAACACTAATAACCTACTGTACGCTGTCTGGCTCAGTACCAAACAACAGAGAAACAAAATTAGCAACTAGCTTGTGAATATAGTGGAGAATCGAGCAGTTAAAGAGTCAGATATTTCTCTCTGCAGACCAAAAATAGAGCAAAAAAAGTCCATTGTGTAGAATTTAGAGGGATCTAGTGGTGACTGCAACCAATTGAATAGCCCTCGCCCCATCCTCCTCTATTCTGGGCTACTGTAGAAACATGGCGTTCAACATGGCAGTAATGGTAATGGCTCATTCTAAGGTGATGAAAACACAATGGTTCCCATTTGTAGGTGATTATATACTAATGAAAACATACCTATGAATATTATATTCCATTTCTTCTATAATTTTGTTCATCCTATAAAAAGGATGGGATAAATAATAAAAACATATCTCTGACAACTGTCTGTATGTGAGTGTTGTCTTTGAAGTGTGTTTTAGATAGATAGACTTTATTAATCCCCGAAGGGAAATTGGGTTTTAACAATGAGTTTAATACATTCTTTAAATATTTATGTCAATAAATGCCAATCATTTGTTGGTTTTAGCTTCATAGCTTCCTATTTTCAGCAGATAACTTTTCTTTATAACCCCCGTTCTATATGTACTGCATGAAGAGTTTTTTAATATACTGTATTGACTCTACACTATATGTGCTCTGTGCTGCATTGTCACTAGAGTGTGTAGGAAAGAATGTATGTACAATGCAGTCATAAATTGCTGAGACACAGTTATTTCCTCTATGCACTCAGAGGCAGCAGATGCCCCTGCACAGCCCTGAATGCCATGTTAGAACAGAAATAAGTGCAAATCAAGAACTAGAATGGTTTGCAACGGTGGCCAAGTCTTTCTCTTAGTACTTAAAGACCTCTGTGTACTGTAACATGCCTTATACCTAAAGCTCAAACAGCTGAAGTACCATTCTGAGGGAAATCACGCTAAAAATGCAGGTAAATCTCCTCGTTGTACACGACAATATGACTCTGCTCTCAGCCAAAAGGTCACAATTAAGTTTGCAGCAGTGTAGGAAAAACACTATACTGTGTATTGATAATAATAATAATAATAATAAGAAGAAGAAGAAGAAGAAGTAATATATCTTTACTATATGCATCAGTGTGATGGGCTCACAAAGGTAGATTTACCATGGTTTGAGACATAATTCATACTATGTTAGAGGAGAAATATTGGCCAGGTTACACATTCCTGGCTGACAATACCAATGCCATCAATCAAAATATGTGTCTTCTTTGAAACAAGGTCAAACAAGGTGAAATAACTGTTAACTTTGCTGTTTAAAGGAATAGTTTAATAAAATTGAAATGATTTGTTCTTTTGAGTGTTTCAAGATCAAAACCACTCTTATGTCTTTATGGTGTATACAGGATGAAGCTACAGCCAGAAAACAGTTAGCGTAGCATAAAGACTGGAAACATAGGGAAACAGCTAGCCTGGCTCTGGCCCAAAGTAACAAAATCTGCACCTTTATCCAAGGTGGAAATCCAGCACCTCTAAAGCTCACTAATTAACACAGATTAAACAAACAAGTTATAATGTGTTAATTAGTGAGCTTTAGAGGTGCAGGTAGGCGGCCAGCTGTTTCCCCCTGCTTCCAGTCTAAATGCTAAGTTTAGCTAACCTGCTGCTGGTTGGAGCTTCATATTTACTGTACAGGCAGGAGAGTTACATCAAACTTCTCATTTAACTCTTAATATTATCTGCAAGAAAGTAAGAAAGAAAATATTTCCCAAAATGTCAAAGTACTTCTTTAAATCCATAGGGCTGTATGTTACAGCTTTGATTATGTTGTTATCTGTAAGCCACCATCTTTCACATATAGTAAAATGCAGTTCAAAACTGAATACATGAAGCGCGTACTCTTGCAGGCCATCAACATCAAGAGCAATAACTATAACAATTACTATTAATCGTTAGGATCACTTTCAGAGCAATTTGCTTAATGATATTGTGGTATATTATATTATATAACTTATTAAATGCTTACGTAATGTAATTTTAGGTTGCAAATCACATAAAAAAGTATTTTTACCTGAGATATACTGCCAAATGGTCTTTAGCGTCCTTAATGATGTCCTCTTTCTTTTTACCACACTTTGATTAAAAAGACATAGCACAATATACAGCAATAACAGGTCATCAATAAAACATTTTTTAAGAACGTGGAACCCACTGCGGCCACTTTTTATGCAACGTTATTGTTCATCTGTGCTCACATTGTTATAGTACTGTTCTTGATGTCGACGAACCTTTAGAGTATGTGGATTATATGTGTTTTAGTTCCCCTTTGGTTGTGGTATGATGGTTTTATGGCCACTGTTTATCATCCTGTACTGTGAAGCTACATTGTCAACTTTCTCTGCTGCAGTGTATCAACAATATAAAATCCTGTGGATTTACTGTCCCTGGCAACTAAAAAGATGTTGATCCTGATTCATCCCAAGATGCATCCAAACGCTCATTAATACAAAAGTTTGAAACCCTAAATCTGTTACAGATAAAACTGGCCTTTCACAGTGTCTCTGTATTCATTCAGAGCTGGATTACTTTGCTGTATCTTAGCCATAGGCATCTTACCAGTGTACTCTGGATCCACATGAGGAGGGTAGAAGCGGAAGTTGATGAAGAAGGGAATAGGCACTCCAAACTTGAACCACTCCACCACATAGGGAGGCTGCTGGCCGTCCAGGGGAGGGGACACGTCACACCCCAGGATCACGCTCTCTCCAGCGCGCGCCGTCACAAACCGGGGCTCCTCTCTCACTCCGTGGGCACCTAAGAGCGAAGAAGAAGCAGCATTTTACTACAAACAAGGACTTTTAATGTTTATCTCATCGGGGCTGGAGTCTGACACGCAAGAGAACAAGGTGCAAGGCATATTCTTCTGCAAAGAATTCCTGCAGACAAAGCAGAAAAATCTCCAAGTCATCCAAGACTAATTTACAAACAATAATTGGGTGGCAATTAAAGGTGATCGACTGAACTACTGCACTGTGGATTAAAACTAGATTTTGCTTAGGATACGTTGAACACTCATGGCCTACTTGTGCAGAGTGACCATGCACACGGGTAAACCCCTCTCCCTTTCATCAGCTTTCCTCATCCTTCCACAGAACGGCCTATCGTCATCTGTCACCTGCATCTGTTGGTGAGTGTTTTGTGGTTGTGCCATACTGTACTATAAATGAGCTGCCAAGGGGTTCCATTGATCATTGCTGGCTGCTGCTCAGATAAGCTTTACTATGAGCACCACCAGGCCTGGCGTTTAGCCATGAATGTCCAGGCACGCTGCCGAGCGTTGACCTATCAGATGACTGAAAGGTCGGCATACCTGCCTCAGCAGAACGCTCACTCTGGGAATGGATTTTCTCCAGCTGCCACCCCCGCTTTCATTGAACCGGCTGTATCTCCACCGTCAGAGCAAGCATGACTACCCACCCTCGCCCAGGGGGAAAATCGCTTCAGGGATCAAGAGACATGCTGACGTATCACTCTAGAGAAACACCAGCTGAATAACTTAACGCTTTCATTAGCAGTATCATTTGCATTAGCAGGGCTAATTTTTACAAGAGGAACAAAATATGTGGGGACTTGGAGGTATTATGGGCTCAAGCTGCACTGGATAGCTGTAAGGATTTCTCTGCTCCATGTTCCACCACCATCACTGTTGTATGAAATGTTATGTGACCCGTGAGCACCGTGCCTTTTCAGCTATGCTCACTGGAATTAAAACAAAAATATTTTCACCCACTTCTTCTGTCTGGAAAATAAAACTCCACCCCTAAGGGCCATATGCATCACTTAGTGATTGTGTTTACCAGTTTAATCTGCATCATCCTGTGGCAGAGTTAATCCACTTTATTCGTTTCAGCCAGCACAGACTCTGGACTGAAACAGAGCAGATTTAATCAAATTACACTTTTTAAAGTGGAGATGTGGTCTGCCAGTTACGGGCCTCAGTCCTGGAATCTGCTTTTGCTAATGTGCCTATTTGTTAAGAAGGGAAACACAGCGATGCTATGGTACCCTGAGCTCTACTTAGCAACACAAATAAGAACACATGTGCATGACTCCATGAACAGCACATGACCTAAAACAGAATTAATACCTAACAAACACCCCGTAAATGTTACATTTAGAAAATCTCATAGTGGGGCTGATTGACAACTAAGCCACAGAGGCTGTGCATCAAAGAAAGAACAAAACTAAATGCACTAATTTGAATGATCTAAATCATGTTGGTAATAAAGCAGCATTTTTCATTCAAATGAAACTGAGGGGGGGTCAGTGTTTAATCAAGCACAGTGTAGTGTGTCAAAATGCATAAAGATTGCTGAGACTGAACGAGAGGGAAGAAGATTGTTGCAGAGAGCTTCTGCAGGCATGAAGCTCTGCCCTGCAACCTGTATAAACCATGACCTTTTAATGCGCTTCGGAGGAAACCTGTCCCATCCCGTTATAAGCACAACAAAATCAGAAATCTGCTAAACTAATCCTTTCAGGCTTGCAAAAACCCTGAAATTCACACCTGAGCACGCTCCATTGCAGCCTCATTTATAACACCTTTAAAAAAGATTATAATAAACCACTTCAACTCCCTATGCAGGGCTTTCGCCGAGGCATATGCTCTGAATTTTCTTCTTAAATGCTCTTTAGAAAAGTCCACTCAATTTGAATTCTAGATCAGTGGATCCCAACATGGGTGCCTTGAAGCAATGGTTCAATATTTTGGGAAATTTCTTGCTGAGAATTAGATGAGAAGATTAATACCAATCTTTTGTGTGTCTGTGAAATTTAAGGCTACAGCAGCCAGTTAGAGTAGCTTAGCATAAAGACTGAAATGGCTAGCCTGACTCTGTCCAAAGGTGACAAAATATACCTACCAGCCTACATTAAAAGCTAAATAATCAACGCGTTAAAACTAATTTCTTTAGTTCGTACAAAAACCAAGTGTTAAAACAAAAAGATTCAGTTTTACAGGGATTTTGTAATCTTTTCTTGGCCTGAAGCAGCGACTTTCTAGCACCTGTTCCCAGTCTTTACATTAAGCAAGCTAACACGCTGCTGACTGCCTACACATGCTTACTTTTATTTTTATTCATTACTTTATAATATAAATATAATTAACATTGAAACAGCTATATTAAAAGCCCTGTTACTACGCAGCTAAGACAGTTGTCACAATAACAGCTTTCTAGCATGAGAGTTTTTCACAGCAGTCAGGTAAAAAGGTTTGTAACTGTAAATGTTGCAGAAGAACTAAGTGCAGGACCAACTGTGGTAGATTTTCAGGAGACAGATATGTGTACCTGACGTTAGATAATAAATTATGTTAGAGACTTTGAGTGTCTTTTGTCTTTACTTATGGGTCCTGCACTTGTGCTCTATGGCTTTTAAAAGAAAACAGAGAACAGGCTCCCATCCATTATGAAACACACTGGATACATTGTTTGGTTTGAGTAAGTAGAGTCACTTGACATGAAGCACAGGCTCAACCCTGTGGCACGACTGTGCATGCTGCTGAAATCCATTGTTTTCTCTGCAGACAGTTCAGGTTGCAGAAGTTTAGAGGCTCGGGTTTCTGGCTGGCATTATTTTTGGATCCTGGTGGCATTGGGAGCACGTCTTAGACAGAGAAGAGACTTTAAAGACTTGAGATAATATATTGGAGGGCTAATAATTCTCCAATTCCTTTATGGGATCCTCATGAGGGGACAATCAGCACAAGCTTGGTCACCGCTTTTGCCTTTTTCATTTCCTTAATGGAGACATGGTGACCCAGCAGGGTTTATGGGGGCTTATTCAGGGGAAAATATTTATGCTCTCAACAAGACATAAATGTTATACAAGGGTCCATACTTAAGATCTTCCAAGTAAACAGTACTGTAGATATAAGGGGATCAATACAGCTAAGAGATGATGGCAATTCATGATTGCTTTGCCACTGTAAATGTCAACTGAACTCAACTGAAGTTGCAGAGTGAGGGCTGAAACCCGCCAAATACACAGAGGTAGAACTCTGTAGAGTAAGATCTGCATAAATCAGACAGCTAATAAATCCGGGAGACCAATATGTTTTATCTATCCCCGGCATATAGTGGATTTACTGCCATGATCATGAATTCTTGAAAGGGAACAATTCAGTCACCTGTCAGATAAATCATCCATACGGCAGGCACTTCATGTACAAAAGCAAAATACAGGGGGAATAATTCCTCATTGTTTGTCAAAGGTTAAACAGGCAGTGCCACAGTGATTTACTCACAGTCATTATTTCCAAATTTCTCAGATCTTCCTGAAAAGTTATTCGATCAACATCTATTGCCAGATGAAAAAACACAAGATCCCTGTGCAACTAAAGATCTTTGGCTTCTAGACAACAAAACTTCAATAAAAGTAACATTACAACACAAATTATTAGATTATACTAGATATATTCACCTCAACAATTGAATAAACCTCTTTTGCCCATGGAGAACTGTGTGATTTTATCCACACAAACACCTTCTTATTTATTCTATCCTCTTCACATTTTAGTTTAACTGATCATGTCTCCCATGAATTGTCATAACTGGAAGCAAAGCTGTGGACCAACAGAAAACATTATATAGCTCTATTCTGTATGGCATCCACAATTTTAAATTCTTTTAAAACCCATATCCAGCATAGCTGATTGATTGCTAATCTCCATTCATAACACCATAAACTAACCATATTTAACATATATATGTCAGATTAAGCAGCATATGCCTGTATTAGCTTCCTTAATCCGTAGAGATAAGTCATTCACCAATATTGCAAAAGGAGTATCGAAGCAATGAGTCACTGAACATATCAAAATCTACTATCCACCCCGGCTTCCATAAGTTTAAAGGCAACCAAATCTCTGATAATCCAGTCAAAATCCTTTTGAAAGTCAACAAAATGTGCCAAAGTGGATTGGTGTCAGTTAATTCTACTTTTAATAATAGTTGATATTTAACGTATATGATCGATAAAGGCTTCTTTCTTTCTAAATCCATCATTTCTGCTCATCATTAAGATACTTGAGCATCATCTAAATACTGTTGTTGAGTATAAGTTAGATTTAACTTGACATAAGAACAAAGAAAAAACACAAATCCTTTGTAACTATTATCAAATATTTGGTGTGTAAAGAATATGTGGCAAGCACGATGAACAAAAATATTAAGAACCAAAGAAAATGTTTTGTGATGCACACAAAGTGACATAAACCATAAACCAATAACAGACATCTGTTGGAGGTCAATAAACAGCTGTGCGGAGCAGCACATGACTCATCGCAGGAGAACAGCGGTGGCACACAGGGTTAAAACCGCAAGAGATTTCAACTTAGCTACTTTTTCCAAGTAGCAGTGGCTGAAAATGGCTCTCACACGAAAAGTACACTATGCCATACTTTCAGTAATGATCACAGATTTGTACAGTAAATAGACTCTCAAGGCAGTTTTTTGGGGCAATAATCAGGCAGAGCAGAGCCAGCAAAATGTTTTGACAGTAATGACGTCTGATAACACACAACAATATTGTGGAAAAATATGAAAACTGTAGGAGTTCAATGAGGGACAATTTTAGATGAGCAGCGCTTGGATTTTCTGACACCAGGACAATATTTCACCCAGTGAAACTAAAATCTAATATTTACCTCATTTGATTCAGCGTATGAGCGAGGATAACCATTACTCACTGCAGTTAGATATTTTGTAAAGGATATATCAAACTGTGCGTGCGCTTCACAGTGAGGAGCGCTGCTTTATGCTGGACAGAGCTCCCAATGTGGAGGATGTAATGGAATATAGACTGGACGGAGGCTGGAGAGAGAAGCTCAAGGACGTGCAGCCACTGGGCTGGATGGGCCACTGACAGGGCGGTAATTGAATGCCAGCCTGCATGTGCTGAAGGTCACATCAGAGAATGGCCTGAGTGTGTGTGTGTGTGTACTGGTGTTGGGAATATATTTTTGTGTATATGTACATATGTGTGTGTAAAATTCAAATATACAGCACCTAAAGTGCGACAGATTACAAACTCTTCCTGTCCTGGAAAATAGAAGAAGGTGGTGTGTTTAATAGTGCTGGCTGGTTGTTAGTCGGTCTGTCTCGCTCTCTCGCTCACCCTCAACAGTTTTAGAATGAACCTTGTTTGGTTTCTAGCTGCATTTACCAACTTGCTTGATTTTGCTACTCTATCTGATCCCCAGTAATAAAAGATAAAAGCGGCAACAGTTTATCCTTCACATTACACTTTTTTGTTTTACTGACTCAAGTTAAAGATGCTTTTGTGCACACCGCAGAGAGAAATTGGAAACCTCAGTGTGATGGCTTTTTTTGCATGTGTTCATCTGTGTCCTTTTTTAAAATGTTGGTGCAAAGGGGAGGTACATAAACACAGACAGAGGTAGAGACATTTTTATCTTGATTATATTTTATTGTAATTTTTTTTCTTTCACTACTCTTACACTACATTTCCCCTGTGCTGCTGTGCCAAATTTGAATTTCCCCTACAGGGAACCAATAAAGGAACTGTTTATTTTATCTTTAAAAAGGTATAAAAGCAACATATATCATACTGTGCATTTAAACAGAGCTTACATGACAAAAGATAGACAAACCAAGAACTAAATAAATTAAACTAGATAAACTGGAAGGGCACTAGGGGAGTGCAGACACAAAGCAGTAGTCCAGTCTTCTCTGATATACAAATCTGCAAACACAACCACTACATACGTCTGTATTACAATTGACCTATTTTGGCCCATGCTGCACCCTTCCAGCAAGTTTTAATGAGAATTCGACCAGTAGTTTTTCTGTAATTCTGCTGAAAGACAAATGCCACTGAAAACATAACCTCATTGGTGGAGGTAAAACATTTATTTATAACTGAAAGATGAAAAGACAGAAGAGAGAAGGAAGACTGAGCAAATAAACTATGAATAGAATAAAAAGCAACACCGAAAGTGGCACCTCTGGGCTTCATCCACAGGCAGGGTACTAGGGCACAGGCAGAGGTCTGCTTTTATTCTTCTACGGGTGAATTGTGAACATTCCAAATTCAGACCATCTTTCTGCTTGAATGTTTCCACCAACCACCTGCTGGGTTTACACCACCAGCATCTAGATCATCAGAGTGATCCTGTCCACTATCTCTACACACTATTACTACTACAGTTGTTAACTTGCATGCAAAATGTACACATTTTACATTACATTCTGTAGGCCAGATGGTATTTTCCAATCCAGCCTATATGGTGCTGCACAAGGTTGTACTCAGCAGACCAGACAATGACCTCAATGTCTCTACTTTCACTTGTGCACAGGAACAATGTAAGATAGATTTGGTCTCTTCATTATTTAGCCCTCTTTAATGGCAATGTTCTCCCCTCAGACAAGCAATGCTCAGTCAGGGATGCAATGGATGTGCTGACATCTGCTGAACACACAGCAAGGAGAGAGAGAGAGAGAGAGGTGTGTGTGTGAAATGGGCTTGGCTTGCCAAAGGCACAAAGGGCGAACCAACATTGCCGGGCACTGCACTGCCAGAGGTGCACATTACAGGGCATCTTTGGCAGGAGCTGTAAGTCACAGAAATTCCTCAGTCCAGCCATGATTCAGTCCTTTTTTAGATGAGTTATAAATGCCTTTGCTGAGGTGTTTTAAATTAATTACACAAAGAGGCATATTGCTGCTAACAGCTCTTATTAGTGCTTTCATGTGGCTTGTCTAATTACAGCTGGTTATGAGACTGTATTTATTCAGGATCAATAAATCATTTTGCAAGAGAAAAATTCAAAGCAACACAGCGCTCCTGTATTGTATGTTAGCTGCTCAGATGTCTACAGAACAACATCAACTCCACATATATCGTCCAATCAACGTATCTGCTTCCATATAATTCTCATTTGCTCACTTCCCCTTGCTATTGGATGGCTCTCTCATGCTGTATATATAAACACTACAGATTAGAGCAACATAACTAGAAAGACACAACATATTCAGGAGTGAAAATTTCCTTTCACATCCATGAAATGTGTTCTTGATTGAAGATGGAGTCATAAGTGTCATAGTATTTTGAAGAGAGACAATAAATACTGAAATATTAGAACATTATAATGTGTGTATGTGTGTTTTGGCTTCTTCTGCTGATTACTGTTACTGCATCTTAGTAACTCACTAAGAGTCGGCCCTACATACATACATGATAAGCTTGAGTTATATAGGCCTGTGAGGTTCTTGGAGAGTGGACTGCTAGTGGTGCCAAGGGTAAAATCTAATGAAGCAGAGCGTTGGAACCAACTGCCTGATGGTCTTAGGAACGCCGCAACCATTACAGTTTATAAATCCAGACTGAAAACTCTGTTATGCTCAAGAGCTTTTACTGAAATGTAATTTCATGAAATATCTTTTTATTACTGTGCTTTTTATTTCTTTCTTTATTTTTATTCTTTTCTTAATTTGATCTCTTTTTATAATTTTTAAGTGGGTTGTTTTAATTCTGAATTGAGTTGTTTTAAAAAAAATCTTTTTATCGTTGAACAGTGCCGTTTTAATTCTGAATTAACTACACAGCACAACCTTAAAGTATGAAAAGTCCTTCATAAATAAAACTGCCTTGCCTTACTAATCACACCACTTTAATTTGTTCTGTTTATATTGTCTATTCTTATTTTTATTATATACATATACTTTCTCTATTTAACTGTATTTATTTCTGTGCAGCTGGAACACCTGAATATCATCTCTGGGGATCAGTAAAGGTTTATCTAGCTTATCTCTTAAGTCTTCATAACTAAATGACAAAATATGCTATAATCATAAGCATGTGCTTGTTTGTCTCCCCTGAGATTGAGGTATATTTAAGTTTAGGGAACTAAAACTAGTTTATACAAATAAGCTATCCATCTAACCTTCTCCCAACACTTTTTATGACAATATAACGACATTAACAAATAGGTTAATGTAGGACACAAACAATCTTCTAGAAGGTCAAGAGAAATCAAAGTTTATCTTCCCTCAATATGTAGCAATATACACCCTGTGGAGCAGGAGTGTGATGTGGAGACCAACTTGTAATTCATCATTTATTTTAAATATTTTGGAGATTTTAAAATCTGTACAGTGAAATTAGTTGTGTTTTTTTTCTACAAGTATGTCACCTAATAGCAATTTCACATTGGTAACAGGATAAAGTGTGAAATAAGTTCAACTGCAATACATACTGAACGTGTGGCTGGCACCAACCAGATTTTCTATTAATCAGTGAGGAAACAATATATTGAAAAAAGATTAAATTCCACAGAAATCTATTCTAAGTAAAGCTCCTAATGTGAATCCTAGACATTCTTACTGTACAAAACTTTAAAACTTCATAGTCTGACCTCAGTAAATTGCACTATATAACCTGAATAACATTATAGTGAACTGCTGACTATTGTTTTTTCTCTCAGTTTAAATCATTGGAATTTTCTATTTAATCATTAAGTTAATTTGTCAGTCGACTGCCTGATTAATCGCATGTCTGCACATATATATATTTTTTTTCATCTGCATGATAAGACAAATAGACTTTACTGTACAGATCATATAACTGGACCTGCGGTAAGTGTAACATCAACACAATATCATATTTCACTTCTATTATTATGGGCAGCTCTGCATGCTTTCAGAGAGATGATGATCTAGTGGCTGGGAGAGCAGCCCATCTAACCAGAACCACATGATCTGAAAAACTGGCTTTCCCAGAATGCTGCAGGCTTTGTTTGCAAGGAGACTCCGCTGGGACTGGACTGGCTGATGGAGGAGAGGGGATGTGAGGGGGGAGGGGGAGGGGGCATCACCAGAAAGAGCTGGCACATGCC
>NW_023340257.1:18466595-18493660 GCF_004916995.1 Morone saxatilis | reverse complement strand
AAAGCTTACACGTTTACTTGCTCGTATCTGATTGGCCAATGCAGGACCTTGCATCTTTTGCCAGATGACCCGGCGTTTGTGTGGTGTAGCTCTCTGCGTCAGCAACCCTACTGTGCCAAAAGCAGTGGATTAATTGAAAGAATTGGGGGTTGACTTTTATTACGCAGTGCTGTTGTCTATCTGATGATGGCCTAACAACCCTGTGCACACTATAGCAACCGCAGGCAAATGTGATGTTTCTTTCCATTGCAAATCTGCATTTTTGCCACCAGCAAAACAACAAAAAGCCACAAAGGGGTGTCAATTTCAGCCGCAGATGCATTTTACTCGCACTTTATACACACATAACTGTGACCTGTAGAGTATTTTTAAGCTTCAAATCTTCCATTTTCTTCCATTTTAACTACAAAATGAGTGTTTGGGGCTCTAGGTGCTTCATTGAAGCTGCTGCTGCTGCTGCTGCTGCTCTGCTGATGTGCTACTCATGCTACACACCATGTAGACACTGCACATTCATGCATCACAGACGGACAAGGTTATCTGTAACAGGCCAATCATTATGTAAACCTTTAAGCATATCTTACTTCTGATATGACCCACTGCTTGACCCCTGCTTCTGCTTCCTTTTATGTCTGGATTCTGTCCACTGACTTCACCTTCCACTTTCAACACCACGCTGCCAGCCACAAATAATCCCAGCTAAACTTGACCCATTTATGCTTTCAATTTCCCTTACAGATAAAAAAAACATTTCATGCATCTGGGGCTACTTGATAGACAGCCTCTCTCAAAACACAGCTCAGTATATATATATAGTACATATTAATTTTCTGATTGATGTAAATAATTATGATTATGAAAATTATGATTAATTCATTTAAATGTTACCAATAGATTCAAATCTATTTAAAATGATAAATGTGCCTCAACTCACATTTTTCAAACTACCTCTGTTTGCAGATGACGCCATTAATAGGTATGTTCTCATTAGCGTATAATCACCTAAAAATATGAATCTTCGTTACCTTAGAATGAGACATTCTTATCTACAGAGGGAGTGGGTCCTCTTCCACGGAGGGTGTCATATTGAACCACCATGTTTCTACAGTAGCCCAAAGTGGACAAACCAACAGTGGCTCTAGAAAGGGCTTTTGCATTTTTTGCAAGTTTGGCGGCCACCGTACTTTCTCCTACATGCCCTGAAGGCAAGCGATATTCAGTTGAATGCAATCTACACCTTTACCACTAGATGCCCCTTAATCCTACACACTGGTCCTTTAAGCAGCACTGCGTGTATATAAGAGAAATATTATATTGTGATATTTTTCTGAATTTCCAAGATATAACAGTTTCTAACTTTGAGAACATACAAGGTGCAGATCATTCCAATTAAACACATAGACTCTTCTCCTAACAATCACTAATGTCCATATATACATATTTATTATTATTATTATTATTATTATTATCTGAAGGGGTTTTGTCTTTTGAGTTTAAATTACATCAATGTGATGTCATTTTTAAGACTTTCTTTGGAGTGAAATTGGTATTCTTTATTCTTTATCCAAATATAGTCTAATACTGTCTCAATGTGAACTTTTATGTTCACTGAATAAAAACAAAAAAGACAAATTATCATAAATTAACTGTCTCAGGGTGTTAAAACACTTTTTGAGATGCAATTCTCTACAGGGAAATAAATCTCACAACAATAAATCTGTTTTGATTTATGCTCAATTTTACCTTTAAATCTGACTGGTATCTCTCATCATATCATGGCAGTGAAAGAAAGTATTAAATCATGTTATCAGTGCTCTTGCCTCCAGGTCGGACAATGGAAAACCCATCAAACTTTCTTTAATATAGTATTTTCTAATTGACAGATTAGGGTCAGGTGTGGCCCACCATTTTGTTAGTAAAAGGATATGGTTTGCAGCTTACTGTCACAGAACAGCTGTATAAAGATGGCTGCTTATTTAATTATTGTTACTTAAAGGAATAGTTTGCCATTTGAAATATGCTTATTTACTTTTTTCAGTACCACGCTCATGTCTGTATGGTTACTATGAAGGTTGAAAATAGCTTAGCTTAGCACAAGGACTGGAAACAGGAGGAAACAGCTAATTAATATGTTATGTTTTGCTTATTTAATCCATACAAATACCAGAGTGACTTGGAGGTGACTTCCTGTAAACTCCACTGGTTGCCTGGCAATGACAAGGAAGCCACTGCTCACAGCCAAGAAATAGTCCCACACGTAACACCCAGTAAAACCAAAAACAGTTGAAAAAACACTCCCATTTTTGGATTAAACAAACATGTTCATCAGTGAGCTATAGAGTGGACATATTCAGGCTAGCTGTTTCCTACTGTTTCCAGTCTTTAAGCTAAGCTAAGCTAACCGGCTGCTTTAACAGACTGCAACCTCTTTAGCACAGTGACTTATTAGGACCTTGAACACTTTCCTCAGACAACAGCCTGTCAATGCTGCAATGCAAGTATATAACTAAGCATTTATGACATTAAAACTGCATAATTATAATCATAATAATAATAATAATAATTGTGTTGTCTTTATCATGAGCAAAAGGAGATGTAAAATGAGTCACAGTTTGATGCACCATACTGGGTTCAGACAGGGACACTGTAATAGAAGAAGTAGACCAGCTCTCATTTGTAATTACTAGCAGACTACGTTGTGATTTGTGACTCTCTGGTGCAGCCTGTAAGCCTATTCAGAAGTAAATCACCTTCAGTGCAGTGCCGATACCAGACAGCACCTTTGAGTCGATATTATTAAGCCACATCTGTGCCTTCATAAAATGGAGAATTTCGGCTTTAAACAATAGCACCCATGAGAGGTTCTCTGTTCCTAAATCAAACGTGTTTCACTGCACGATTAGAGGAAGTTTACACGTTGTGCTTCGCTTGAACATGACTGTCATCACAGGAGGAGCCAGACCTGTGAGCAGACCAGTTTTGACTGGGTATGTGGGGTCATTGGGATCAGTTACCAGGCGACAGCTTGGCACATGTCTCCCTCATCTGGACACGAGTGGAAAAGCAAGGTTAAGTAAGTACATGGGTCAATACAGGGTGCTCAGAAAAATAAGAACAAAAGGGATATTGTGCAGTTTGTTGCTCCAGGAATGACTAGTTTATGGGCCACTAAGATCAGCACTAGGCGAACCTTGCAGCCAGTATGTGCTCAGTGCATCACACACAGCACAGTGACCGTATCCATGTGCAATGTGAAATTCAGCATATGAATCCCATGCATGCAGCAGTGGGCTCTATCAATTCAAGAGTGCATTTTATCTGACGCGCAATGCATTATTTAGTTACTTTTCCATCTTGAGGGCTGAGACGGTCACACCCCTCTCTGGAGAACTCAAATGGGACTGCTTGCTATGATACAATGCACACATTTCCCCCCTCAGCAGCGGGGACGTTATGTGCAATTTGCTCGTTGTTTTTAATCACACAAATGAGCCTCACAGATGTCAAAATACAGGCCGAAACCCAACCAGCCATATCAATCAAGCCATCTTTGTCATGGCCAATCAATCTGGACACTAGCATTTGTATCACAGACATGTGAGTGATCCTGTCTCCACATATCACGCATGCGAGCCAGGCCATTTCAAGGCAATTGTTGTTTCCCTGATACGATTTTAACCAGGGCTGAACTTTCACGTGACATATGAGATATGCAGCCATTTGTTAGAATGAAATAGCCCCACAGTTCATACAAAAAAAATGTCATGCGATTGCAAAAAGCAGCACCAAGCGCACACGGACACAGCAGAAATCATATGCTGTGTGCGGCACAAGATATATTGCACTTCAACTCACCTTGAGCGGCCGTTCCTCTGGTGCTGAATACACTTGCTATCAGAGTGGCCACATACCAAATCATAGTACTATTGCCGACCAGCTATTACCACGCAAAGTGCCCCGTTCAACCAATCTCTCATATTCGACCTTGCACCTCACGGTCTCTTAGCAAAAGCCCCTTTTCATATCCTATTTTCTTTCCTCGTGGCGTTTCCCTTCATCCCTTCATCCCTCCCCCGTCCTTCCATCCGCATCCTCTCTCCCGAAGAGACAGAGCACCTGCACCGCCGCGTTCGTAGTAGACGGAGCCGTTTTACGAGCGCATAGTGAAACCAAGTGTGAGAATGCAGCCACAGGTCCGCCTCTCCAGTCATCGGATTGGCTGCTGATTGAGGCTTTGGGGCGTGTATTGGTTCTCCGTACGGCCCCGCACCCGAATGACAGGAGAGCGGCCGTGCGCCGATTCAAGGTGAGTTGGAGCGTGCCATAGTAGTGGAACCGCAGTATCATGCGCATTGACAGAGAGACGCGTCCACATCTTTAAATACCTCTCCTAAACCGGCCCCACGTGCACCATCACCGCACATCATCCATTCACCCACACGGCCAACCTTTTCTTTCTTTTTTTTTTTGTTGCACCACTGTTCGTCATATCAATATTGGCACCATGCTGAAGGCAGGTTTACTTTATGTGCAATGAGGGTTGGGAAAAAAGGGGATGGTGGTGGTGGAGGGGGGCGCGCTTCATGACTCATCTGTCGCTCACCCATAGCCCTCGGCTGTTGTCATGTCGCTGTCACCGACATAAAACCTGCTCTTTTTCTACCGTCTGGCTTTATGTGATGGGTGTGGCGACAGATACAATACAGTTCGCCTGTTTTGTTTTCCTCGACGGCCGCGAGTGCGTGGATGCAGCTCCATCACGCTGCCCACTGCGCACACATGGTTACCGCTGATAAGGCTGCCTCCGATTCACTCCCTCTGTTTTCTACATGCATGACCACAAGAGGAATCATAACGCCCCGTGCGCCTCTGGCTGCTCGACATCAGCTCGGATCTCTGCTCCACACACCAGCTGCTGTGTGTTGCTGGGCGATAATAAACATATAGGTGATCCGTCATGTGGGAGGGAGGCTAGTTTCAGGGCCATATTTTGCAATTCTTCAGCAGAATTTGTCAAATATTTGGTCTCGGCGTTTGTGTCTGTCTGTCTGTCTGTCTCCCCTCCCTCCCCTCCCTTCCTTCCTTTTTTTAGAGACTGTCATATTCCTGTCTGAAATCAAAGAACATCTAAAAAGGTTCCTAAAAATCAGATTCAAAGAGAATCTTTCCCCTGCAGACCCTTTTAGGTCCTGCAGTAAAATCCTGCTGAGTAATATTTTCACAATACATTTCTATCACTATTTTGCAGCCAGCTCAGTTTTGACAGTCCTGAATACAGTCTGGTCTTACTGATCTTTAGCCTTACACCACAACCCTAACCTATGTCATATAATGTTTAAGATCTTAAAAACTTGCAACTTTGCTTGCTTGTGCTCTCATATCAAGGCATTACATCCGGCCTTTGCATGTTAAATAAAGAACAGCTTCAGTGCTCCTTGACCTATAATCTGAAACTCTACTGAAGGGGTGAACACCATTCTTTCAAAAGACATTCCCTCATCGGTTGTTTTGGGAATGGTGCTGTCTAACGTGTCACTCCAAAAGGCCATAACATGTAATTCACATCATTTTCATACTCCTTAGCCTACTCAGTGACCCCCCTATTGCGCACTGTACAGAAGCTCAAGCCATAAACGGTTGGGAAGAACTTCTCTAAAACAAAACCAGCTCCATACACAATAAAGTAATGATCAGATTAGGATGAGGTAGCATCTGGGCAATGCTACTCAGCTCTGTGAGCTCCTCCCTCCCAGCTGGGCCACATACAGTCCTGTACATGTTTCAGTGTGTAAGATGGGAGATCCAGTGTTGGAAGCTTAAGAGAATTTAAACTGAAACACCTCCTCTAACAAATGTGCCTGCAAGAGAGCAACGTGACTATTGCTGGAGCTTTACTCTGCTGAAGACTCAGTGGCATATACAACTGAAGCTATGAGTCATAAGTTATGGATCCTAATTATCAATAGCTGTGTGGCAGGAAGTTCTCTTGTAGCTGTGTGACTAAACAGAAAATTATATAACTCCACGAGAGGGCTGCATGGAAGAATTGTTACTGTCAATGACCAAGCCATTTTGAAGGTGGAGCATCCATCAGATTCTCACAATTACTGTCAGGGGAGGTGTACAATAGTGTGCTGTGACTGCTGCATGGCAAAACAAGGTCACATTACCTACACACCCCTCCAACCCTCACCTAAAGTTACAGAAGTGCTGACACAACACCAGAACATACAGCAGGCCGTACAGCAGGCATATACCTTCAGTAGCATTGCTAAGTATAAAGTCTGTTTCCACGGCGACACACACATGACATAATGGCATTTGCATCATAAGACCACAGGAGATTGTTTTTTCTTTTTTTGGGTCCATATTTGATTTCCTACAAGCCAGGGCAGAGAAAAGATAAGAACAGTTAAGATAATCTCTTATGCAACCAAACCATTAGTTTTGCAGCTCTGTTCGGGGAGACTGGGGATGGTTGTGTTGCCAAAGGGCAGCGAGGGAACATGAAATGTTTCTAAATATTGTTTAGTGCAGCGGACACCAGTGGCGCTGCCTAGAAAAACAACTTCAGGATTATTTTCGGCAAAAAATGCTCATATCACTTTGTTACATGCATGATTCATCAGATTCCTCTTTTATTGAGTTTCATGTGCATGTTTGAACTCACAGCCTCTCAGCAATCAGAGAAAGGATTTATCCCATTACAGTAATGGTCATTATGTCCACTCCACTCTTTTCAAAGCTGTTACAAGGATTCACTGAAAAAAGCTCCATGGATCTGAAACAAGAGAAATAAGAGTTTGATTGCTTTGGCTCTTATTTTCTTGGCTGTACAGTACATAACAGTCAGGGTCTTCTTTTAAGCAGCATTAAAGAAAACCATACAGAATGTTTCTTTTCTGCTGGAGCGAGGTAACAGTGCTCAAAATTAAGGATGTCTCATTGTCAGTATATTGTAACTTATTCCTATGCATGCTGCTCAAAGTAATTGCAGTCCACAGCTCTTCTGCCAACAGCGCCGTAGTCTCTTCCTCTTCTTTTGCACCATGCAGTCAGTAGGTGTGGCCTGTGGGGCTGGTTTGATCCTCTCTCTCTGTAACAGATCTCTGGATTAGGGTGTTTAACTTGTACATCAGTAAATACTTCTCCCTCCCTTAAAAACAAAACAAAATTTGACTTCAAATATACAATGTCTTTGTAGTGAGTCTGTGATCAGTTGGTGTGTCTATGTAAATTTCCATCAACATAAACCAATCAGAAACAGGTTTCTATTTGCACTGCAGTTTGCAGCGATGCATTAACCGATCAGTTACAAATTAAGAAACTCAACTAATGAATAAAGAATAATGAAATGGTATTGTGGCCAAACACGTAAGTGAATTTTGCATTCAGATATAATTGCAGGGAACAACTGGCAGAACTTCCATGGTAGACCACAGTCAAAAAAGTTCCTTTCAAACCCTGCAAGGTAAGATCAGAACCTGAGTCTGCTGTCTTTCAGGTGCCCTGACAAAAATAATGGAATGAAAAATTAATACATATTTGTCCTCAAGTGCAGCACATTGGTTTATTTTTAGGGTCATTGTCCAGTGGGATCTCTGCGGTCTGTCACTGCTGTGAGCAGGCAGCTTTTTGATGTCTTTTTGATTAGTCAAGGTCTTATTCTGTCCACTACAGCAGAACAATAGATCAAAAACTGAAAAAAGAATACAATTATGCTATTCCTGATCTATAATGTTCAACCAAAACCAAAGTGAATTCTTGCACTGTCCTTTTTTCCCATGTTGTGTAAATCTGTACATTGGTGTTACTAAGCAAAGACCCTTACGCCTTAACAGACTCAGATGCTTTAGTGACAGAGACATATGGATGTGTACACTGAGGGCCCCATTCAGCATCAGTCAGTCAGCCTGCAGCTGACTAACCTGCCTGCACCAAACAAGATGTTGTGCACGCCAGCTGCTGAACAGATGTTCTGTTGCATGTCTGTTTATGGTGTTTTACAAGCTCTGTATGTCCTTATAGTCTCACACTGCTTCTGAGTATAATTTACACTTTTGACCAGTAGTGGTCAGCAGTGTTTTACACAAGAGACTACCCTCACTTTTCAGTTGTTTTATTTGTTTATGTGTATTTAAATGTTAACATTTGGCAATGATTTGGACCAAATGAGATGTGGGATTACTATGCCTCTTAACCTAATTCAGTTTATCTTTGATTTCATTAGAAATTAACCTCAGACAAACAAGTCATTGTCTCATCAATTTCAGCAGATGAGAAGAATAATATGTTTGAATAATCAAGACAAAGTCTTTTTCGAAAAAATTACCCTCATTGTGTACATAAACATTTCAGCAATACAGTATAATGAATGAAATGAGTCTTTAATTGTAATCAAGTGAGATTTTTGGACTATATTATACTACTTTATTGTGTACTATAATGTACTTTTAGATAAATCATTACATTTGCAGATTAACTGCTGTGGCTGTAAATTCGCTTTTTAATTGTGAATATTAGAGCTAAAATGATGCGTCCACTGTCATTTTTCAAGCAAAAATGTCAAAATATTTGCTGGTTCTAGCTGTTCAAATGTGAGGATTGTGACATTTATCACCATTTCCTGACATTTCATAGACAACATAATAAAGAAATGAAAATAATCAGAAGATTAATTGATAATGAAAACTTATCAGTTGCAACCCTCATTGCATGAGATAAATCACTGTTTGATAGTAAATACACTAATGTTTTTGATGAGGTGGTTGTAAATTAGACTAAGTACTGAGACAACAAAATTAAGTTTAGCATTCAACCAGAAGTCCAAAGCCGTGTGATATACAAAATAAACAGTAAGGTAGATATAATAATGATAAGATATACAGTATGAACAGTTACAGTAGTAAAAAAAAAATCCTCATATGAAGTTGTACTGTCAGCAGTAACTGTAATAACAGTATCTAATTTGACTGATTTCAGTCCTTTTGCTTCACGGAATAATATACAACTTTTGGAAGTAGCCTAATAGTCTGTGCAATAAAGACGTATGCCTCTCATTAAAGCATCTCTTGTAGTGCTTCATAATAATTGAATCATAGCCTCAAAAGCACAGTTGCTTTTGAAGTGAGGTGCAGGGATTCAGGAGACCTTGAGAGATTTCCTCAGTGTTCTGGTGAAATCTGATGTCAAACTAAACTGTAACAAATGACTTTGTGGTTCCATTTGTTTCTAATTAGTGATGGTGCAACATGAAATTAATGTTTTATGATGATATGCACCATTATCTCATTGTGTACAGTTCTTAGACCCTGTGTCTCTGATATGAAAAGCAAATTCTCTCGTTGGCACTGATGTCAACAGTCAGCACCGACACATTTTACTTTTACAAAGCAATCAACAGCCTAAGCTTTTGTGATATCTACTGCATAATCAAGTTTCATTTAATTACTTTATCACTGGATATGGTGTCTTTTTTCCCCTTAATGTGCTGATAGAGACAGCGCAGTGTCATGTTATAATAAAAATGTGATTTGAACTCTAATACCAGGACTGAAACAAATCAACTTCACTGACTTCCCTGTGGCATTTTTCTCTCTCTCTCCATCTATGAAGAAGCAGATTTAAATGACACACACATTGCATTGGCAGGAGGGCTTTGGGCCTCAAAGTCACTTTCATTCTCGGCACCGCTCCTCAGATGAGAATAACTTGTCATGTTCGGTGGTCATCAGTCGAGTCTGTGAACAGCACACCTAAAGTGTGGATCTGTGGGGAAAACATGGGAGCAGCAAAGCGCCACCGTTTGTCTTTCTTAGTGTACTGCAACTTCAACAGTATCTGCACACTGATTCACCTCAGAAAGTGAATCCATCATCATTATCACACAATATCTACACCCCTATTAAAAGCACTGCACTCAGCTTTCCGGTATCACACATACACACGATTAAAAAATGTGATGTAGAACCAGTTCAGCTGGAGCTAACATATGGTTGCCATGGTTTCACATATCTCACACAGGTGTACGTGTAGCGTTCCTTATTGGTGAAATACACCCAGTTATTATTATATCGAACAACAGGACAGTTACACAATGTGATAATTAAATAAAAATCTTAATTTAAAGCT
This sequence comes from Morone saxatilis, assembly GCF_004916995.1. Lineage (NCBI taxonomy): Eukaryota > Metazoa > Chordata > Actinopteri > Moronidae > Morone > Morone saxatilis. The sequence goes on along the minus strand of NW_023340257.1, from coordinate 18,483,529 downwards.
GTCTATTCCCCTTTATCACACTGAAGTCATGAAGTTTCTCCTGCATCGTGCCGTCTTTCAGCTCACTTGTGAAATCTATTAATACCACAGTGCTAATTGAGCTGTAGATGCAGTGCCTGCTAATTTCTGCCTCCTATGATATGTTCTGTATAGCATCATAGTGCCATTTAGCCCCAAACTCAGTGGACAGCATCTCTTTAGTGGAAAAGAACAAGGAGTTGTGGCCGAGGGGAGAATCTGTATGTGTGTCAGAGAGGGCCTATTCAGCCTGTTATTGTTTTTTGACTTGTGATAACTTTCGAGAGAGTTAATCCCATTGCGACCAATATAGAAACTTTCTGCAGTGCTTGGCAACGCAAACGGATTTAGCCTGCCAGCCAGCTGATCAGTACAGTCTATTCCCAAGTGATTAATACTACTGTAGCTATTGAGGTTAGACTGTTTCTTGGAGAGAGTTATTATTACAGCAGAATTAAAACTGTCACTAATTACCTGCTAACATTTGGACTCAGTGATTACATTTACTGACTCACTCAAAGTCAGATTTAGCTCATGTAATCACATTTAGATGTCTTTGCCTCTAATTTCATTGGTAATGCATATTAGGAGAAAAGGTGAGGGGCGTGTGTTAGCATTCACAAAGATATGATAGTATAGATTGACTGTGTATCATCATACCCACAGTATGCTTGAGCTTAATATCTGTAGGGTTGATGACTCACCAGAGGGAAAAGGTAGCAACTCAACAACCTGCTGCCAAATGACGGCATTACAGTGAAGGAACAGCTCACATGGATGAATGGACCTACTGGATGTGATTGGCAGGTGTTGGATAGTTATTCAAGTACTGCCCTAAATTCGAGGCACTTGTACTTTAATATTTCCATTTCATGCAACTTTAGGTCTATCTCAGAGGCAAATATAGTACTTGTTACTCTTTAGTTTTTAAGTGGACTGCTAGTTGTGCCAAGGGCAAAATCTAAACAAGAAGAAGCAGCCTTTAGTCAATATGCAGCACAGCACTGAAACAAACTGCCTTAGGAACCATTACAGTTTCTAAATCCAGACTAATAACCTTTTACCCAAATGTTTCTAAAACCCGGGGTCTTATTATCATTGTGCTATTATTATTTTTAAAAAGAAAAAAGTATTCTATTCTTTTATCTTAGTTCTAATCTTATTTCTATAGAGATATGTCTCTTTTATTATGCTCTTTTTAAACTATCTTTGAACTGCCTTGCTTTTAACACACTGTACAACACCTTGAATCTACCTTTGTGTATGAAACGTGCTTTATGAATAAAACTGCCTTGCCTTTAACATCATAGAATATGGTACATAACTATAGATTAAACTACCCAACAGTACATAAAGTAGTACATAAAAAGTATATAAACATAAAAAGAAACAATGGTCTGCTGCATTAATGTGTGTTGCATTTTTACTGCTGTAGATGTTTAAGGTTGAACTCATTTTAAGAAAGGTTTTGAAAGCACTTTTACTTGTAGTGGAGTATTTTCACAGATACTAGTGTTTTTACTTTTAAAGTCAAGGATCTGAATACTTTTTCGATTGAAAAAAGTGATCGGTCACTTTTGGGTGTATTTTAGGGTCAGTCTGTAAAGTTTATCTAATGGATTGGTTGCTTATTTAACTGGTGGTAACCAAGGAGATGACTGATGGTCTGTTTAGTCGTTGCACTGAGCTTCTGTGTTTGCATTACATGAATGGATCACAGAAGAGGTTAGTGTCAGGTCGATCCCTGTGAACTAAAACAAGTATTGCAACCATTTTATGCTACTTTTTATACTTTTGCTCCCCAACATTTCAGATGGGAATATTGTACTTTTTATGCCACTATATTTATTTTACAAATAAAGTTATTGATTGATTTTCATATTAAGATTTAGCATAAAATTGATAGATATAATCAGTTCATAGGATATGAGGCATGAATTGGTTAAAATTACATCCACATCGACCAACTAATTTACAACATGCTTACACATTCATTCAATCAATCAGCCAATAATATAGCCTCATATACTTCTGACAGGTTCTATTCTGCATAATGAGTACTTTTGCTTTGAGACTGCACTTTTACTTTGAATGCAGAACTTTTACTTAATGGAGTATTTTCATAGTGTTGTATTGCTACTTTTCCTTCAGAAAGTGATTTGAATCCTTCTTCCACCACTGAGTGCTGGTCATGACATGTTGCATTAGTCAGCTCTCATGTTTCTCTGAGGTATTGACACTTAGAGGCAGATTTGGCCTCACCAGCACTGCCTCATGCTGAGCATAAACCGACAGAGTTAACTTCAATGCTAACAGCAAATTATAAATAGAAATACAGTGAAAGAGGCTGTTTTGGCACATAATTAATTATCATGTATAAGTGTCTGGCAGTTTTTCTTTTCATTTAAAGGCGGTTTAACAGCATTTAAATTTAGATTATTGCAGGGTCGATTTTTATTTGAAGACCTTGTAATGAATGTGCCAACCAAAAGGGTTTAATCTCTGTATAATACATCATTCAAAAATATCAGTGATGGAAGGATTATTATTATTACTGAAGCATGAACCTATAAGAATCATTTTAATGTTGTAACCTGTAGGTAATCTAATTTTAACCATTTTATGCATTATGTTTAATCTGTACCAATGGAACATTTTTAATAAAGTGATCATAGGTTTTCTATACGTAATCTCAATCTGCAACTCTGTAACTATAGCTGTGAAATACATTTAGCAGAGTAAAAAGTAGTTTTATTTTTTCAAAGAATATGTTTTTACTTGCATGCTGTAGTGTTTAATAACTGGTTAAAATTTAATGAGAATATTAAATTAACAAATCACTTTAGAAAATGAGATTACTCTTCTGTACTGTATCATTTACGGAGGAAAATTACATTAGGTGGGATATTTACAGGCCAGTGCCGAGGACACTGGAGGACAACTGACCTAATAAGATAATAAACGTATTGGCATGCCTATTTGCAGACTGTACTCAAAGGTAAAGATATAAAGAAATAGCCAAAGGTATAAAAGTTATCATGAATAATTGTATGATGTAGGTCCAAGCCAAGTCAAACATTCAAGTTGAATCGATTCAATAATTGTCAAAAAAAAAAAGGTTTTAAAGTAAAATAATGACGGCTGTAAATTCAAAGAAACTGTAAACCCCTCAGAATGGACACATCTCTAAGTCACTCCTCCTTCAATCACTCAGCCGCCACGATGATGATGAAACTTTGTCCTCCCCTGCTTTGTTCTTTAGCCTTTTCCATCTGATCTTGTCTGGGAATTTCAGAGCCGCCCCCTCCTCTGAACCTCAAGCTGCTTCTTAAAGTCCCACTACTGCTCTGAGGAGCCCCGCTGACACTTTCAGGCTGCAGCTTTTAAATGAAAGCTATAGCCGAATGTGTGTCAGCTGCAATCTTCGGCATGTATAATATAAAACTCTTAAGAGTGAAGACCACAAAAAGCACACACACCCCAAGGAGTCTCCTCAGTTTTAAGTTGGGATGCAGACTAACATCTTGAAGAATGAATTTGATTACAGCGTTAGTGGGAAAAGAACAATAAGTAGCAGAAATATTAGCAGGAAAGGAAATGTATTTACATGCACGCTAATAATAGCTGCAAGATAGCAGGTTGGGAGCTCTATGGGAATCTTCAAAGAGCAGGTTTTTGACACTCACAGAAGGTTACTTAGAGACAAGAATATTCATCAAAGAAACTGTGACAGATATGACCAATAGACAGCCATATATAGTATACATTAGCATTTCTTTGAATCACTTAAGACTTGGAGTGCCATTATCAATCCCACCCCTGTATCATTTAACTTGAAGGCAGAGATTGTGTAGTATAGCTCACATTAACATACACCAATATGAGGTAAATGTATTGTTTTGTATAATACTTTGCTCTGGATCAATAATAATTTTTTACATTTGGCTATATTTTTGGAATTTGTGTTGCTTCTACTTGATACACACTGTATGTTTTTTAACATCTCCCTTAATGTTTGAATTAAGATTTTAAGAGTTATTGTAGGTGCATAGCAGAACTCTGTGCAGTAATTAAAACAAATTTACAAGTTAGCCACTGTAGACGGCTTAGTCTGTCTTCTATGGAACCCATTCCTGCCAATGAGAAACGTTCTCAAATATTGACTTAGTATCTCAAAATACTGAAAAACAATATTTCAGACTTATGTTTTTTAACCTGTGTGAAGTGTCTTTGAGTTCCTTGAAAAGAGCTCTTTGAATAAAAAATATTATTATTATTTTGAATTAATATCTCAATATTTCTATTATAATAATGTATTTTGAATATATTTCAAGGAAACAAAATAGACAAAGCATTAGTATGTAAAATACATACAATAGTATTTAGATGTCAATACTTCTGAAGATTCCTACTTGTTTATGAGGCTTTTGTCCATATTTTGCACTAATAAAGCCCAACAACACTTGTTTTATTGATACTGTAATACAGTATACTGTATTATGTTCCTTTTTTTTTATAGACAATTGTATTGGAAAGAATATTAACTTATTCAACCTGCAGCACCTGCGTGTTATAATCTCTGTTTATGTAAAAGAAATTTGCTGTTTAATTTCACTGTAGATTTTGCATAATAATGCAGGCAGATACGCTTTCATATCCTGTGCTTATTTCAATACAGTGCACACATTAAATAGCTCGGGTGGTGTTAGGCCTGTCTGTCAAGCTTACAGGAACAGGGCTCATGGGTTTGAGACTGGATAGACGAGTGAATATTAAATCCAAAAACCAACAGCAGTGCGTTCTTCATATCGTGAAAAATATACATTCACTGTGCAAATGAATAAAGCAGATAGTCATGAGCTTGTTCAGCGACGAAATGAACGTGTCAATAAGCAACACCTGGAATATGACTCAGTGATTCAGTGATGGTGCCACTAATTTGGCTCAGAATGAAATTTACCTCAATTAACTAAAGTACAAAAAAGCTGAACATCACTATTTCCTACACAGATTTTTCCTACATGATCACATTCAGTTGTAATTCAATTGTCCTGAAATTGAAATTAGAGTAAAAAGTAATTGAGTCTGTTCTCAGAGGGAAAAACAACAATACAAACATCATCTGTAAAACAATGGGAATGTTACATTTTCTGTTAGATACAACACAGGGCAGGCTCGCAACAGAGGAATGATTGCCTAGCAACATATACAACCAACACTGCAACAGTGGAGGGGCAGCATCCTGCAGGATGGCCTGGTGGTGTGGAAACATTCAAAGAGGCCAACGAGTTCTTGTATTTTGTCTTTTTTTATATTTTAGTGGGTGGATCAGAGGGTTTGTGTTCAGACGGCACACACATCTGTCTGTGAGTTTAGTTTACTGTAACATAAATTCAGCCTGTGTTTCTTGTGACTTGAATTGGAAAATTGTATGTAATAATGACACAATACTCCCTATAACATATCAAGCTTTATGAAGAATGACAAACTCAACTGAATATAATATGAATATCATTCTTATCCATAAGTTCACATGTGATGGTGCTGTTATTGGATGTGTCTGATGTATCGATAGCTGCAATGATGTCTGGTTTTACACTGCCACCTGCTGTTTATTTGCAGGAATCCAAGCAGCTGCTCTACATGAGCAATGAAAAGAAGTGCAAGTTAAATTACCATGCAGCAATTGAATCTCAGACGGGCCTCTTTGATGTCAGCAGCACAGACCTACTTATAAAGGATGCTGTTATTTTTGTTCAGAATTCAGATATTGCAAAATAATCCTTTAATTTAATTTAGCATTTTGCACAATCAGTGATTTTATGATGATTTTATGATGCTTGTTTTGGAATGAGGACTGCTCCAATATGTTTATTTTAAAGATCAAGGCTTGTCACTATGATGCACAGACATTTCCTGTCTGTGAAGGGTCCATCTTCCGCCCTGATGCCCTTGTAGTGGTTGAGATAGGATACTGGTGCCCTCATTGTTGTCTTCCAGGCAGCAACCATTGTCACAGATAGATAGATAGATAGATAGATAGATAGATAGATAGATGATAGAGATAGATTTCCTAGATGAGGAAATGAGGGTTCTCTCTCAATGTGGAATTAAATACATAAAATGATGATGATATGGTCCTGTAGGTAACACAAAATGAATACTTGACCAATTGATAGATGGAACCAAATTTTATTTTTTATTTATTTGTGTCTAAAATGTATTTCTCATGTTAGCTGGCTCATGGATTAAACATTCAGGCTTTATTGGAGTTACAGGTTTCCGAGACATAACATGAAATGTATTTAAGGTTCTCCCTTAACATTAAGCCTCTCAGTTGTCTATCAGAACCAAAAAGTCTGCCTGTAATTCAAACCAATTTATTTGGTTACACCTTGTTTAAATGTGCCAAAACCAAAACTGTAAAATGGCCCATTTGTGATTAAAATGTGTCCCAATGGTTCCAAACACCACAGTATTTAGTATTCACAGTATTTAGGCTCAAAGCACAACTATTTTCTCACCAGCCCAAACATCTGGTTTAATATGTCACACATTTATATTTCGGACAGTGTCTCTGTGGTGTACTTGTGGTTAGCTGTTATATGATATAGTAAGTGATTTGTAAATGGACAAAGATGTACAATATCACTGGTTGCTCACCTGGTATAGCATGTGTCAAAGTTGAGTCCTTACCACAGCAGTCCGTGTTTGATTCCTTCCTTTCTCTCTTGCCTTTCCTGTCTCTCTCCAGCGGTCACTGTCTAAAGAAAGCAAAACTGCCAAAGAATAATCTTTAAAAAAATCACTTTTATGGTCATTTGAACTCTTACCAGCACACATAACCACTAGAGGCTGAAGGTCGACACTTTCCCACAACATCTTGTTTTTGTCGTGTCTGTTTTGGACCGTGGTGGAATGTAACTAAGTACATTTACTCAAGTACTCTACTTAAGTATACATTTCTGGTACTTGTACTTTACTTGACTATTACACTATGACTCAATCTCATCCCACTTTATACTTCTACTCAACTACAATTCAAAGGGAAAAGTGTAGCCTGCTTTTAACTCCTCTACATTTATTTGACAACTTTAGTAACTTGATTATTTATTCAAAATATATTAACAAATAAATGATGATGTAATATATAATATTAATATATATAATAAAGAAAAATAAAACTAGGGGAAAACTCTGCATAATGAGGACTTTTGGTATTTTAAGTATATTTTGATAGCAATACTTTTATTACTTATTAATACTGTAAAATGTGAGTGTTTCTACACAGTAAAATTACTATTGCACTCAAGTACAAGATCTGAGCACTTCTTCCACCTCTAGTGACAGGAGACATTTCTCTGCACTGAGTACTTTTAATACTGTCATCTAGTGGTGAAGTTACAGATTGCAACCAACTGACTACCTTCCAAGCACCGACACTATGATAGCCATGAAACTCGCAAAAAATATGAAGGGCCCTAACTGGAGTCAATGTTTGGTTTGTCTAACTCATATTTGATAACACAAAGTCTCAGAGATCTCTGTCTGATATGATTGTATTCCATAAATGTCTACTGTAGTTTGGCAGATTAGCGTGACAAATAGTAATGGTAAATTTACCTCTTTCTGGTCTACAGACCACTCAAAGTGTTATAAAACACTTGTCAAACTGACCCATTCTTTAAAGTTCTTAAAGTGCCATACCAGTGTGTATAAATATATATAATATATAAATATTGTATAAATACAGCGCTGTAGTTGCAAATTGCAACTCCCTCACTTGACCCTCCCCTTCAGGTGTGAAATGAAAACTACAGTGGTCGAGAATTGTGCAAAAAACTCCAAGGGCCCTTACTTAGACCCAGTGTTTGGTTTGTCCGCTCTGGGCTACTGTAAAAACATGGCAGTTGAACATGGGAGCCTCCATAGAAGAGGACCTGCTCCCTCTGGCTCAGTCTCAGGTCATAATGATTCTTATTTTCAGGTGATTATATACTAATGAAAACATGAATATTATATTCAATTTCTGCCAATAGATCCTCCTTAATTATTATATGTAAAGTTTATTGTTTCTCATGTCCTAATGTGAGTCATTGTTTTATTCACAAAGGAGGAGGCGCTCATGATTCATTGCTGCAGTGTGGGAGTTCATTGATTTAGGATGCTTAGAGAGAGTTGTTGACAGTGACCTTGCAAGAGGAATGTGCTGTAAGTTGAAATAAGTGTTAGTAAATAATGTGTTGAAATGTGCATTTTTGCTCAAGAAGTTCACTAAAGGAGTTAAACATTGCTTGACAGTTAAATTTTCAACGCAGATTGTTAAATTGTCTATTTGTAATTTTTAAATTTGATCCTACTTTCTGTATATCAGACATTTATTTTTATTGTATTTTCACTATTGTTATTTTTTGTGTCACATGTTTGGTGTCTTGTTTCTGAAATTAATTCTGTTTAATTGCAACAAGGGTACAGTAGCACTATAATAGGGATGGGGTTGTGTTGGAACCAAACCTTGAGAGGGGAGAGGGGGTGTATATTGTGTTAATCCAACTCTATCTGTGATTTATTGCTTTTTGTATGATACGACGTATTAGGGCCATACTAAGATACATTTTTTTGGAAATTACGAGAATAAAGTCGTAACTTTACGAGAATAAAGACGTAATATTACAAGAATAAAGTCATAATATTAGATCTACGAGAATAAAGTCGTAACATTACGAGAATAAAGTCATAATATTGCGAGAATAAAGTCATAATATTGCGAGAATAAAGTCATAATATTAAGATAATAAAGTCGTAATTTTATGAGCAGCAAAACTGTTTAAGGACGAAATGATCAATACGTTATATTTACCTGTTGACTGGTACGACTGAGACAAACAGAGGCTGCTGTTTGGTTGAGCTGGTCACGTCAGATCTTGATAACTCTATCCAAGCTTTTTTCTCATTAAAAGGATAACATTATTCTCATAACATAACGACTTCATTCTCGTAATTTCCCCCCTTTTTTTTTTCTTCTTAGTATGGCTCTAATTCTCCGTCGCAGCATGACTTTAAACACCAATAATAATAATAAAAAAAAAAAGACCTTGAGGACAAAAAACAACAACACTGGTTTCGGAGGAGGAGTAAACGTGTTTAGCTCCGCCCACCGCCTGTGAGACCGCGTTGAGGGCTCCTCCCCCTCTTGTTCCTTGTAGCTATGGAAACTCGTCGGTGGCAACATCCACCAGTCTGCTCTGCCCCCATCCTCATATCTTTACCTCTCGGAGGTGCTGACTGTGTGCTACTGTAACCCATAAATTAGACGCTGCAAGATGGCGATTGCGCGACTCGTAGCTTGTTTTGTTCTGTACACCAGCCTCGGTAAGTTGTTTTCCCTCCCTTTCCCACGGTGCCTGTTTATTTTTTTACTCTTAACGAGGTGCGGCGATAAAAAAAAAAAAAAAAAAATGTGAAAGCTGTTGTAACGGAGCTGTCGGCGCTAGCGTAAGAGCAGATGTTAGCTTCACATAAACAGGTTGAGGGTGTGTTTAAAAAAAAACGCTTTGTCGTATTGTATTGTTGCGTTTGGTTTTTATTGTCACTGAGAGATTTTCCCTCCCCCATTAACGATAATGTTCCGTTGCTGTTGTGCCACTCAAACCTGAGAAATGAACGAAGCTGTAAGAGCATCCTTCACGTTTTACCGTCTGAACTGATGCTGCTAACCGGACACGGCGTTAGCGTTAAGTGTCGCTTTATTTCTCTACTGTAGGGACATGTAACCAAGCTTTGACATCACCTCGTGTGTTTGTTTCTCACTGGCGAGTGGGTAAGAGGACGTTTCCAGAATGAAAACAGAGCAAGTGTTACTTTAGGCGACAGGAAAAAAGAAATAAAGAAAGAACAAAAAGGCAGCCACATGGTTGGACCTGGTGTCAGTGAGGATGAAGGGTAGCAGAAATCACAGGCCTGCAACAGCATCTCAAATAACATGCGTCTACTGTGTGTGTGTGTGTGTGTGTGTGTGTGTGTGCAGCATAATAACCACAGACACATGCATTAAAAAAAACCATCTAAAGTTCAGATGTCACCCTGTAAGCAGCTTGAATCCTATCTGAAGTGGTGGACTTTGATAAATGCGTGTATTGACCTTTAGTGATGAAGGGGGCTGACTGATGGTGCTGAGAGAAAATGAAGAGTCAGTCATGCTTCATCAACCTCACCCCTTCATCCAACAACAGCTGTATAGCTTTTGGGGGCAGATCGATGCAGCTGGTGCTGTGCTGTATCCACCCTGGCGTGCACTCTGCTGCTGGGTGAACACCGGCAGTGGACTGGGTCATTTCAAATGGCAGATTGCATCAGTAAGTGTTGAACTTTTCCCCCAGATTCTCTCTGCGAGTGGGAGTCAAACGACTAAGCGACCGGCAGGCTTCGTTCATTATGTCCAGTGTGCTTTGGCTGACGTTGTGGTGGGTGCAGAGTATCTGGAGAAATTATTAAAAGTTCTTACGCTGATGTAGATAGTGTAAAATTCTGCCCTCGAGGTTTAAATAATGAATATTAATTAGTTTTAACATTGTATAATGCATGCTTCATGTAACTTGGCAACAGTGGCGCATACATTTAAATAACTTTGTTTAAATTAAGACGACATTAAAGTTTTTTCTTCCCTACTCTGAAGATTTTCTATTTCAGTATCTTTAAGGTTGGAAACATCCTGTTTTTCCATACTGAGTATAACAAATTGTTATTTTCATTATCCATTTGTCTTGTTGATTAGTTTCTCGATCGATAGGTTAATTGTTTTGTCTGTGAAACGTCAGAAAATAGTGAAAAATACTCGTTCTGATTTCCCACAGAGCTCGCAAATGTATTCAAATTGCTTGTTTTTTCAACCAAAACGTAAAAATATATTCAGTTTACAGTCATATGTGACAAAGAAATAAATAAAAAAAGATGAATCGATTATCAAAATGCATGAAAATGATTGGGGAAGACAAATTAACGTCTGACAATGTGAAATCTATATTATGAATTATTCACTTAGTTAAATGACACACAATAAATGATCGGTCCATAATAAGAAGAATTTACTTTGACTGACTTTATATTGTGTGAAAACGAACACCTGAAGAGTCAGAACTGTTGTTTGTTGTTGTTGTTAACAATAAAAACAGAACATTAAATCATCCACATCTCAGCCTTTCTTACCCTCAGGTGTGTAAAAACTACAGCTGATGGACTTCTCTTTGAAAGCCATCTCATATCTTAAAATCCATATTTCCTAATCAAAATACTAATTAACAACTCTAGTTTCCACAGAGTGAAACATTTAAACGCTGGTCTCCATGCTACACCGTTCAGTTTCATGGAAATACTTCAGATTTATGAACTTTTCCCCCAAAATAAATGACATATTAGGTATCTCCACTGAACCGTTAGTTTGTGCAGTTTGGCACATCAGCAGGCGGTGGGACTCAAACCATCTGGAAATATCTCAGTGGTTATTCACTCTGTCCTGCAGTCTTTGTGTCACTCACGTGTCCCTTTCTTACATTTCCCTCAAGCACTTATGACAACATGACCGTCTCGTACTAATCTGCTGGAGCGATTGGTTGTTATCACTCCAGGACGCCGTGAATCCCCGCGGCCCTCGCTCTCTCCGCGTCGCTCGCAGCCAACTCGGCCTTCGGCACGTTCGCGGCGACGGCACAGGAACATCTGGGAAAGAAGCTTTTTTTTTTTAGACGCACCCGTTCAACACGTCTGTTTGCAGCGGGGACGGGTCGCTGTTTTCATATTCAGCACATAAGAGGATTGCAGAATGTGGCTATTAAAGAGCACATTTCTCTCAGACCAGACTATAGACCCACTTTGTCTTTGCCGTACAATGACAGAGGGATTAAAAATGAGCCGTGAGTGTTTGCTTTCCAGCAAGCGCCGAGATTATTTTCACAATTCAGAAATGTTGTCTTCTCTTCAGCCTACATTGTGTCACCGGGGACACCAACCATTGTTGTATGAACGCTTTTATTCTAAGCTTGTATTAGTAATTAGGTAAACACATTGTCTTGTTAATTGACTGTGGTTATTCTTTCCCACGGCCTACTTTCTCTCTCTTTAGGAGTCAACACTGTGCCTGGTGGTGTGCACACTGATGTTTGGTTACTCCAACTTGTGTCCGCACTTTCACTTCTTTACTGTGATTAATAAAGACAGAAAACTTGGATGTGGGACATTTTCTAGTTTGTTTTTTTTGGACATGTTTGGCCAAAGAGTGAAGAGGGGGAAGAGGGTGAAGAGGAGGAGCACCAAGGGCCTTTTATCAGCGTTACACAACACTTAACAAAAACAGATGGACTCCAGCAAAACATCATTAAACTCATAATTTCCTGTAAACTTCGGCTATCACATCATGACGAGACTCTTAGAGTTTTTTAATGCGTATATTTATACTGGTGCGGAGTCGTTTCGAGGCCTGATACCCAGTACGTTCATACGCTGAGGGAGGCTTGTGTCTCTCTCAGGATGTCCAGTCACAGCTGGGCTAAAAATAGCTCTCGATGTACAGGGTGGGAAAGTCAGCAGCGCAGACGGAAGCTGAGACCCGGGAGTCGGATCTCATCAGTGTCCGCAGCCGGATGCTTTGGCAGGACCCGTGTTTCCATCAGTTTCAGGCCGTACTGTACGTCTCGGGGTCGCTCGTGTGGTAGGGGAGGTCTCGCTGTATTCAAGGCCCGCTCGGATAATTGTGATCTAATTTCAGCCTTCGTTCGAAACCCTTCGCGCTGCCCCCATCATTACTCAGCATGGGTGCTGTTAGTCGCACGTGTACGTAGCAATTATTGCATTTGGAAGTGGCACAGACACAATAGGTTGAGTGCAGGGCACCAGCGAAAGGTGGGGACGTGCTCATTTATCCTCCGCATTAAAACAAAATCAGCCTCATTGTGGAATCATTGTAATTTTCACATTTTCTTAATTTGTTGTCGCACACCCCTCGCTCTATGCTCACTCGTTCTCCACTTAAATCGTCATTCTGCCGGCCCAAAATGACCAAACTTGTGAATTATGCCTCCTGCCGTTAAAATGACATTTACAGAACAACACTGCTCGCTTAAAGGAGTGCACTCAAGCAAGGAACCTAAAATAAGTATATCTCACGTGCTGTTTGTGCCGGGGGGGAACCAAGACGGATGATTAAATGCGCTTTGAATTTAAGCACATTCCCACTGTTCAGTTATTTTTGTGCCTCTGATTTGTTTTGTTTGGGGATCTTGATGAATCATTTATCCTAAAAAAACCTCGGCACAAATTAACCTCACAGTTAAGCAAAGAAGCTCCTTCACAAAGATTTAAATAAGCTGATACGCTGTAATGTTTCAGGCCGGTTTGAAATCATTTGTTAGAGAAAATAAACAAAGCTCGCCGCTCTAATGGGTGACACATCGTCCACCAATTCCAGCTGTATTCCTCGGAGGCACGTTGTCACCCCGGGATCAATGAGCTAATGACGCAGATGCTCATATCCTAACTTAAGATTCAGACATCTCCAACCGCTTTGTGTCTGAAAGCACTGTCTCTGGTTTTCCTTGGAATCCGTGGCATTGATTTCCCTCATTTATGGCAACGTATCAAGATATGCTGAACTAAAAATAAGCACTGCAAACAAAAATGAAGTCAGAACAGCCCTTGTTTATGAATAACCACACTGCAGTCCCATCGTGAAGTTTGACTTTGGGATTTTGGAGCTTTTTGCCTTCAGGTTGCTTTGTCTGTGTGCTTATAATTATTATTATCCTGCTGCATTGTCCTAAAACTGGAGGGACTATGTGTATAAGTCTTCTCACTCTGGCTCTCCAGGGTCTGTAAACGCCCTCACACCAAAAAAACTGAGAGTCAGCACTTCAACCAAGTCAGGGTTTCACTTTAAATTCAGTGCGGCAGAGTGAGGCCAAAACCAATAAAACAAAATCTCTCGCAGTCCAGATATTCACAGACGCACTCCTCAACTCATATTTTCATGGCAGCAACTCAACATTTAGAGCTTGCTCTCTCTCTGTCTGTCAGCGTCCAAATGATAATCCAATTAACCACCATAAAGCCTCAAATCAAATACCGAAGCCTGTGCTGTGCAGTAAATAATACACATTAAAATGAATGTATAAGCGTACACATCGTGGCCCCAGGTGTTAATCTTCTTAAACGGCAATGCGAAGCGATGAGATATGTTGACCGTAAACCAGATCCCAGAGGCCTCCCGCTCTCCGAGAGCTTCTATATTTATCGCTCTAATCCGCTGTTTATTAGGCAACATGCCAGTTGATAATGTCTGCTAATGAAAGTGTTTGTGTGTGCCATCAGGGTTACTCAGCATTTAGTGTTTTTGTTTTTTTCCCCCGCAGGTCACATTCCTTCATCACTCGGGGTAATCCTCCGAACCACGGACAGGACTGTGTGGGCAAATGAGTTTGAGTGTAAGTTGCTGGAAAATAACTCCTAACCTATTTAGCCAAAGTAGCTTTTTTTTCTCTTCTTTTTTGTTTTTCTTTTCCTGATTTGCGATGCTTTCTGCTGCTCTCATGCTTTCTTTTTTCTTCACAGCCATCGAGCTGACCTGTTTAATAGAGTCCATCTCGACAAACAACCCGAGGATTGAGTGGAAAAAGATTAAGAACGGTGTCCCCAGTTACGTGTACTTTCAAAACAGGATAGCAGGTAAACCGCTTGGAAACTCTCTCTCTTTGAAAACCCCGTCAACCAGTTAGACCACAGCTTTTTAAAGTAATGTCTCAGGACTCAAAGCTGAGCCGAATGAATGGTACCTTGAAAGAACTTGGCACTGAGTTCTGTTTTTCTGCACCGTGAAGTCACGCTGTGTATGTGAATGAGCAATTGTAAAGTGGTTTTTCTTCTTCCTCAAAAGGGGACTTGGAGCACAGAGCTCAGCTCAGAGAGCCAGCCAACATCCTGATCTTCAACACCACTCGGTCAGACACTGCCGAGTACCGCTGCGAGGTGGCCGCCATTGATGATCAAAGGGACTTTGATGAGATACTTATTAGTCTTGCAGTAAGAGGTATGGTGAGCGGGCACTGCTGACCGGTCCATGACTGGCTGAGACTTACAGCACATCTAGATCTACATTTTTTATGGGTTAAACAGAAGATTATTGTGCATTTATATCATAGAGTACAAGTTTTATCATTTGTGGTTGTTTTTAAAAATGTAGAGGAGTAGTGAATAGAAATGTGCTTATTGACTTTCTTGTCAAGAGATGAGAAAATCAATACTCATCTTAAACCTGTCCCGTAAATATGAAATTACAGCCAGCAACCAATCAGCTTAGCTCAGCTTAGCTAAGCACAAAGACTGGAAACAGATGAAAACCAGTTGCAGGCTCTGTCCAAAGGTCACAAAATCTGCCCAACAGCACCTCTAAAGCTCATTAGTTTACACGATACAACTTGTTAGTAAAATCTGTGCAGGAACTGAAAAGTGAAAACAAAAGGTTGAAAGGCTGAAAAGGTTTTACAGAGAGTTACGATCTGAACTTTACGTGCTGTGACTTCCTCGGGTCTCTCTCTGAGGACCTTTGATGATGTTATTGTATTGTAAATTATCTTTTTTTGCTGTTTTCTTTGTTACTATCTGGCTTGTTTGATATTTAATGTTTCTACTGTGAAGCACTTTGTACACTGAAATGTGTCATATAAGTACATTTTTACTTACATACAGTGTTTCCAGTCTTTATACCAAACTAACCATCTCCTGTCTATAGCTCCATATGTAAGGGACAGATATCTAACTCTTGGCAAGGAAACAAATAGTGTATTTTCCTAAAATGTCAGACTATTCCTTTATGTCATTCATAAATAAATCCATTCAAATAAATGAAAAAAACAATCCATGAATTAATCAGTAACAAAAGGTTGATGTGTGTCTGTGTGCAGTGAAACCTGTGGTGCCACGGTGCAGCGTACCAGAGGCAGTCACAGTTGGAACATCAACTGAGCTGCGGTGTCTGGAGAATGAGGGCTTCCCTGCTCCTCAGTACCGCTGGTTCCACAACAACGAGGAGCTTCCTCAGGACCACAAAAACAGCCCGAAGTTGGTCAACTCTTCCTACAGCATCAACCCCGACACTGGAGGCCTGGTAGGAAAGACAGGGGCATAGCTTTGTCTGCTGCTGGTACATTAAAGCCTCAGTGGCTGACTGTTCTGTTTATAAATGGGACTGCTTAATTGCATCTTACATAATGTAAATGTGAACAGCTTAATCTGAAGAAAACCAATGTATGACTAATGGCAGGATTAATCCATGCAGCAACTGGCAGGAAAGTAAAGGAGGACATTTCAAGTCCACATCATGTGTTAAAACACAGTTAAAGACAATCGGTCCTCAGAAAATGCCATGAGAATTTATTCACAGCCGACACCCTTCAGCATTTTGTTGACAATGCAATGTGTCATTCCACTGAAACATTTCTAAAAATATATCCTCAGAAATTTCGAAGAGTGAGGAAGGAGGACGCAGGGGAGTACTACTGCCAGGCAAAGAACGATGCAGGACATGCGCAGTGTCCCCCGCTAAAGATGGAAGTCTGTGAGTGTCTAAACGTCTGTGTCAGCGTTTTAAGAGACTTTCTTGGATACAGACGTCTGTATGTTGGTTTCTGTAATGTGTGTTGACAGTGCTACTAAAATCACATTTAAAAGGGTGGAGACACATCAAGTCTAGAAGGGCAGGTAATCAAAATATTCTAAAACATATCAACACAATAGGCAGGAGCTCAGAAACAGGGCTACAGGGGTAATGTACATTATTCTGTAGTACTAATGGGTAATGACTGAGAAGGTGGGTAAGTGCTTGCTCATGGTGGTACTGTTGGGTCTCTGTAAATAATGTTATAAGGACTTCG
>NW_023340257.1:18439070-18466572 GCF_004916995.1 Morone saxatilis | reverse complement strand
TGAATTGGCGCTCTACAAATAAAACTCAATTGAATTGAATAATGAGCTCAGGAGATCTGCCAGTATGAAACGTGACAGGTGAACCCTAATATACTAAGTAAGTAAGGAGAGGACAGGAGAGGAAGAAGAGAAGAATGGATCAACCATTCCCACAGTTTCAGGTAATGTGGTGCACTGTAGACAACATACTATTATATGAAATAATATGTAGTTGTGGGAAACTGTATATGCTGCAGAAGTTCATAAATTCCTGCATATATTGTGTTCATTTTGATTTTGACATACTATTTTATAAAACTACGACTGCAGATACAACATGGTTTTCACTACTGATTCTTTATGTTCAATCAATAATATGTACATGTCAATATGATATACACAAAATATCAGAGCCCGCAGTTTTTTTTAAAGCTATTTTATTTCATTGTATTTATTATTAATATTATTTATTATATTGGTAAAGAGAGACGGGCAGAGACAAAGGTGCACAGTAACAACAATAGTGTAATGTGATCAGATGCTGATAGAGGCACATTTATGATAGCTTTACTTGGTATGCTAGGATTATCAAATTGAATTAATTACTTTCAGTACTTCAGTACTTTCATGTAAAATAAATATAAATATACAAGAACAAAGATCATAGTGCTCTGTTGATGTAAATCAGAATTAGTCAGGCCACCTAACTCTGTTAAGATATCCTCTCTGTGTCCTGTTGCAGATGACGTCGACATCCTTGGGATTTTCCTCAAGTCGTTTGGTGCAGTGATTGTATTCGTCTGTCTGACTGGTTCCATCTGTCATTCCCTTAGACGTGGATGCTTCCACAAAAAAGGTCACAATGAAAATAAGTGAGTGTACGCTACGGGTCTGGAGCAGGAAAGAGACCATATGTTAATCTGTTTCTTTAATTCTACATCATGTGAAGGATTTTGTATTTTATTGTGTATTTGTTTTGTTTGTTTCAGCTACAACTGGCCAGCACAGACTGATGGCGTTGACTATGGCGATGCAGATGAGGTAAACAAAGCGTTTACTGCATGTCTTACTGTGAACAAAGGAAGCTATTAAAGGAGGTGTTCTGCATACTAAATTTCTGATTCCTATTTTTCACAGGGCCATTTTCGCCACAAGTCTTCATTCATTATTTGACGGCTGAGACGGACGATAAGATGGAACCAGGACAAACACAAAAACTGTTACGGTTAACTTGCTACAATGATGCTCCAGATGATGAAGTTTGAGGTGTAACATGGCACATTATTCTCTGATGCACATAAAACTCAAATCAACCAACTTGCCAAAGTAATTTTAATATCATTTTGTGGCACTGTTTCATGTTTTTTATAACGTAATAGCATTTTTTAAATTTTATTCTCTGTTCGTATTATTTTCCAATTAAAACATTATTTTTTACTCCTTATTTAGTTTATTTTCCAGCATGTTTTTATTAAACAGTAAAACCATCACAAAGCTGTGGAATTTGATATTTGGCCCATGGTATCATCGCAAAAGATGCTGGAAGCTACATTCCTTCACAGTTTTTTGGACAAATCCTCTTTTATAACTCTTAAACTTTTTACTGAGTACACACTGAAATTGTTTTACAAAACTCCTTTACATTATATTTGTTCATAAGATAAACATGTTCGTATTTTGTTTTACGTGGGGGAGAGTTGAACCTTGTTTTTGTATATACTGTAGTTACACAGGCAATAAGCAGCAGACTGTATAAGGCTGATGAGCTCAGATTCAGAAGGCACAATTTATCAGCCTTTCTTATATTTACAGATAACAAGTATGTACGAGTAACCCGTGAATTTGAATACCATATATCCCACTATGCTGCAAAGTCAATATGTACTATAAAGGTGGTGAAGTATGATTTTTAGAGTGCTGTTTCTGTGTATAAGTGACCTTCTGTGCTTTACTAATTATTTTGTGAGTATCGGACATATTGTCCAGTTTTGACTCAGTATTTAATGTACATAAATACATAACATTTTTTGATCTTTTAATTTTCATACATTGCACTCCATACCTTATTGTAAATATGCAATAAAACTGTTTGTTGGAAATAAATTTACAGTATTTACTGTTCAGTGTGTTTCTGCAGTGTTGAGCCTGTCATTTCAAACATTAGTGTCAATGATTTGTGTAACAACTCAGGAACTGTTGTAAAATGTCCACTGTTCATTTGATATTAATGCTATATGTTCATGTTATTTTGTTACAATTAAATACATTTGAACTGTTAAAATGTTGTGGAGACTCAAATGTTTGATGTGGTTATTATGGGAGTGTATTGTCAGATATGAGTTTGAGAAAGGACAGAAATTGTCAGCTTTATAGAATACTGTAAAACTATTTAGTCTTAAATTTAAACACAGTCAAGCAGAATGTTAAAGTATATAACAGCATTTTAATAGTGGAGCTGGTCAAGGTGGAACTCATTTTAACAACTTTATTATTGTTATTATCTTTAATCAACAATTAATCCTATCGTAAATTCATATTTTTGCATCTAACAATCTTAATCTGCTCTTTAAAAACAGACAACAGCTGTCTGATAAGTAGAGTAAAATTTATAATATTTCTATTTTATGCTGCTTTATACTTCTACTCCAAACTCCAAACATTTTTGACAGCTATTGCTACCAGTTACTTAACATATTAAGGTGTTATATAAAAAAGTGAGCTTAAATATGATATATGCATTATTAGAAATTAAACTACACAAAAGAAGTTTAAAACAGCTCCACTAGCTGCTTATATCAGTAATTATAATCCTATATTATAATATATATATGGCCATTCTTCTGTATAATGTACTGTACTAATGTAATGTACTGTATAACTACTTTGTATGCTTACATTTGTATCTTTGAATGTGTTTGAATTATTTATTTTAACTTGTAATGGAGTATTATTACATTGTGATACTGCTACTTAAGTAAACTAAGTACAAATACTTTGTCACTGTAATTAAGTAGTTCTTTTAGATATCTGTACTTTGTATTTATTTTCCTGACAACATTTTACTTTTACGCCTACATCTTTATACAAATATCTGTACTTTCTACTCCTTACATTCTCAAAAACAGGCTCATTACTTTGGTTTTAATGCATTTGAGGGGAATTTTGATTATTATTATTTTTTTTCATCATTGCACACCTTCCGAACATCAGGACCTGTGCATAACAAGAGGGAGAGAGGGAGACTCAACCCTATTTGAAGTTTCAATTAGCTTTGCATGGAAACAGCTGGTAGAAATGTCCTTCAGAGAAACCAAGTGAGTACTTTTTACTTTTAGAAAAACTTTTATATATCTGAGCCTGTACTTTTTCACTTTTATTTGCCAACCTCTGAAAGGACCTGAATACTTCTTCCACCACTGCTTTCTAAAAAATATTCTTAAGTACAGTTGAGTAAATATACTATTATACGAATATTAGTTTTCTCCACTGGTCTTACTTACTTAAATTAAGATAGAAAACTCAAAGTACAAAGTCATATACAATATTATGATGCAGTATATAGAGATAGGTGACAACAAGGAGAAACCAACATCAAGTGTCTGTTTTAAGGATGGTGGTAGGGGGCGCCGTCTAACACATTGATGCAAAATCTCCCATAGGTGTTTAACTGGGTTAAGATCTGGCTGACAGGGGAGGCCATAGATATGATTCACATCATACAGGATAGAAATTAGTCGTCATAGGATTAAGGTGATCACTCAGAACAACTTTGTATTGATTTGCGGTGACCCTTCCCTCCATGCCAGCAAAATGCCCCCCAACAGCCTAACAGAGCCACCTGATCCCCGCACTGCAGGGGTCAACATTCAGGCCTGTACTGTTCTCTTGGTGTAAGACACACAGATGTACAGATTGTAAATCCCTCTGAGGAAAAATGAGATGTGTTTTTTTGCTATAAATAAAAAGTGACTTGACGTGACTTGACATGACACACATGCATTCGCCCACTTGTCAAGAATATGGTGAAGGATGACTCATCTGACCATGTCACTTTTTTTTTACCTCCCTGTAGACCAGAGCCTATGGTTTCTGTTGTTGTTATTTATGCGCTGCAACTCTGATATCCCTCTTTATGCGTCGATGGACTGTTCTTTCTGTCAGTCTGATCACAGCCTGCATTGACATTCTCAGTCATATGAGGAAGAGCTGCTCTATTGTTTTTCCATAGGCCTATATATTGCACTAATGCATGAGCATAACGATCATGAAATGTGCCGTGTCAACCACAATTTCCAACCCTATTAGTCGATTTCTTTCCCATAGATCTAAATGCATATGTCACTTTAGTCACTGTTGCTATTAAAGCACTAGCGAGTTAAGCAGTCCTCCTGCCATCCGTGCCCTAACAAAGAACGCCTACATAAGTGACCTAGATCAGTGGTTCCCAACATGGGGTCAGGACCCCCACTAGGGATCACCAAAGCTTCATGAGGGGTCATGAGGCATTCTTGATTTTAAAGGCACAGTAGGCCTGTATTTCAGCATTCAGGTCACTTCTGTGAAGAAAAGTAAATAAAGTAAAGTAAAGTAGATGGAACAGAACAATGGCCAAGCTTAAGGGACTAAAAAACGCTGAATAATAATCCGCTCAATATTCATCAAAATCATTCGTTTTAAATAAACTTCTTGCTAAGTTTTCTATTTGGGTTGTTTGTACAGTTTTTACTATAATATGAAATACACATAAAATATGTCACTTAAGCACGGGTCGTCAGGTTACTCAATGACAGAAAACGGGTCCCTAAAGGAAAAAGGATGGGGACCATGGACATAGATCTTTCCCTCTTGCCATCTGTCATATCCACCTACCTCATCTACATAAAGAAACCTGCACATAAATATTTATTTCAGCATCCTTTGCACTCTGCACCATTGCACTATTGTTTACTGTCTACAAATTATTATTGGTTTTTGGTTGTTTTTATATATGTATAACTGCACATAGTAGTGTATGTTTATTTTGTGAAGCTTGGTGTCCTGTTTATTTATGCTTGATCTGTGTTTGTACATCTAGAGCAATGTAAAACTGGAGCACATACCGGGCCAATAACAGTGGTTCTGATGAACTGTTTACTTGCACCATGCAGAGCACTTATGTTAAAGCATCTGCATTCACTATGTGTCGTTCCTTTTTTTTTTTTTACCTTTAATTTTGTCACCCATCTATTTGTTTTGTTGTTTAAAAAGCTCTCACTTCCGGTTTGAAGCACCAGCGCCCAAAGATATTCCCATTCTCTGTATTTTATTTTGAAAAACTCCACCCGGAAAGAGTTCACCCAATGCAGATGGCGTACATCCTGGTCGTTTGACAACATTCATCGTCTTTTCTTACAGAAAAACAAACATGTAAAATATATTCACCCAGCGAGGATTGTGTCCATTACGACGCAGACTAGGTTGAGACCAGTGTAGACTATTCCTGGGAGGCATTAAGGGCAACAGAAGGAAACAAAAAAAAAAAAGAAAGAAACGACCAGTCTTGCTGATGGACGTATTATCTCGCGTTGTGCCATCGTATCGCTATTTTGCCTCGTCGTTGGAAATGAGTGCGGACATGTAGCTAATGTGTTGTTCTGTAAAATATCGTCGACTTTCCTCCCCCATGTTTAACAGTGTGCTGTGTGCTCCGAGAGGGAAGTGAGGTCGCACACCCTGCAGGCCTTACTCTGTGTGTTTCTTTTCTACTTCACATTAGCAGCTTTGTTTTGTTGTTGTTTTTTTGTTGTTGGTTTATAGTTTTTGCGAACAAGTCAGAGTAACGTTACGAAAAGAGGTATTTTTTTTACACAGCACACACACAGACACACACATTGTAACGTTACAATGAGTTTCTTTAGTTTCGGACAAAGTGCAGAAATTGATGTAGTCCTGAATGACGCTGAGACGAGGAAGAAGGCTGAACACAAGACTGAAGATGGAAAGAAAGACAAATACTTTCTCTTCTACGATGGCGAGACTGTCAGTGGAAAGGTGAATGTCACACTGAAGAACCCCGGGAAGAGACTGGAGCACCAAGGGATCAAAATTGAATTTGTTGGCCAAATAGGTGGGTAGAAAATATCCTAACTTCCACATTATTACATTCACCAGTGAGTTCATACAGTGTGCAGCACAGTCTGGCTCCTTCCTCCTTTTTCTCTTCGTCAACAAGACATAGAATAGACAAAAAGCCATTTATATCAGGGACTGTACACTAGTTATTGCAGCAGTACACAAGCATAAATTATTTGTGCACCTTTTTAATTAAATGAATTGTACCACTTACCACTACCATAGTATTATGTTAATTTTAGATAGTGTATTTGTTCCTTTTTTAAGAAAATATTAATAACACTGAGGAGGGTCTCTAAAGTATTAACATCAGGGCTGCACAACTGAAGGTCAGGTGTGTAAGATCTACTGACAGAAATAGAATAGAATATTTATAGGTGTGTTTTCATTAGTGTATAATCACCTCAATATAGGTATGATGTGTTTTTGTTACCTTAGAATGAGAGGTTTTTTTTTAATCTACAGGTTGCTGTTGCTGCTCTGGTTGTAGATCGGGCCTTTTGCGTATTTAGAATATGTAACAAGTCTCAAAACCTTGTTCAAATAAGAAGAGAGCCTAAGCAAATGACAGCTTGCAGCGCACGTATCGACTCTCAGTGATGTGTGTGTGTGTGTGTAGGTAACATGTGGAGAGTTGACAGCGTGTCGCTGGTGACTGAGTTAGAGAAAGAAATCAGAAGTATCACACAGAGAATATTGACCAAAATAATTATATTTTTTTCCATAATCGAGCAGCTCTAATAACAGTGTGAAAATATGAGTCTCATTGTGATGAACCCACAGAAAATGATCACCCCAATCTGCAGCTACTCCCAGTGTTCACCCAGACCCAAAACTTAACTGTACTGATTCGCTCTCACAGCTCTTCAGGGAACACAACCTGCTCAATGCTGAACGGCAGACACAGTTAAAGACTAGATCGTACACACAGTGGAGCATTTATAGTAGAGATCAAAACTTCAGGTGAAAGTTTAAATGAAAGTATATGACTGTATATCTGTCCAAACTTACTTCATGAGGGCCAACCATGAAATAAACACATATGATTTTAGCTCCGTATTACAAAACCTACATTTATCATTTACATCAGTAAATGTTGACGTTATCTTCTTGTGTAAACATTTTATTCTCAAAGTGGACGTCACTTATTTTGTCGATCGCATCTTTCTTTTCTAGAGCTGTATTACGACAGAGGGAACCATCATGAGTTTGTTTCCCTCGTGAAAGATCTCGCAAGACCGGGTGAAATAACTCAGTCGCAGACCTTCGACTTTGAGTTTACTCATGTTGAAAAACCTTACGAGTCCTACACAGGCCAGAATGTCAAGCTAAGGTAAGTTTGATCATTCACTCTACGTTAGTGAAATGAGTGACTGTCAGTGTCACTCTTTAACCTGTCTGTCATGTGGTTAAATTTAAACGGATGTTGCCTACATTTACCTGTGGTGTATATATATTTTATGGGTTCGTTGTGATAATGTGGAAACAGTATTGTTTAAAGTCTCTGTTTGTTCCATTTGCAGATATTTTCTTCGTGCCACTGTGATCAGAAGATTAAATGACATCAGTAAAGAGATGGACATCGTGGTCCACACACTGAGCACTTACCCCGAACTCAACTCCTCCATTAAAATGGAAGTTGGCATTGAGGATTGTCTCCACATTGAGTTTGAATACAACAAATCAAAGTAAGACTCTCTTATTTGTCATTGTTGATTAATCTATATACATTCATTTAAATGAACTGTTTAGTGAAAACATAATGACAAATGTCCCTCAGATGTCACAGAGCCTAAGATGAGGGCCCCGCTTTGCTTTGCCCCCCCTGACCAGTCTGCAGTCTTAGGCAAGGCAATGCAAGACAAATGTATTTATATAGTACATTTCATATCTAAGGAAACCTAACACACAATAACAAAAAAACAATAAAAGCAAGCAAGCAAAAGCACATAGACTTAAAACAATAAAAGAGTTTTAAACACAAATATAATATAATATGTATCCTTACCTATAAAACAGAGAAAGGCAACAAAACCACACATTTGAGAAGCTGATAATAATAATAATAGAATAAATTATTTGAACAATTAACCACTATCAAATTTGTTGTAATCTAAATGTCAAATCAACATTTCATTATCATTTCATTTACCCAGTTTGTTAAAGTGAACACAAATAATAACAAAAAATACACCAGAATGAGTGCTACTGTAGTCGTTCTAGTCTGAGTCACGCTTGTAATGCAGAAAGACAGTTAGGGCTGCAACTGAAAGCTATTTTTATTATTGATTAATTAATCGTTTGGTCTATAAAATGTCAGTACATGCAAGTTCCCAGAGCCTTGGTGCCTTGTTTTGTCTGAGCAGCAGTCCAAACCTAAAATACATTCAGCTTACTATCACAGAAGACAAAGAAAACCAGCAAATATTGACATTAAAGAAGCTGAAACCAGCAACAGTTGCTCAATTAAAAATCCAAATAGTTGGCGATACATTTTTGATTCATCGACCAATAATTTCAACTGTAACGGAGTTATTTCATGATGTCCAGGGGCAGTGTAAAGTATGCAGACACTGGAGAAACAATCTATAATATAACAATATTCTGTTTGTGCTCAGTTACCAAACTACATGTGATTTACAGCCCTCGTTCTCTTCATTTGTGTCTTCATTCGTCCTCTTGACAGGTACCATCTGAAAGATGTAATTGTGGGAAAGATCTATTTCCTGCTGGTGAGGATTAAGATTAAGCACATGGAGATTGACATCATAAAACGTGAGACAACGGGCACCGGCCCAAGTGTGTACCATGAAAACGACACTATCGCCAAGTACGAGATTATGGACGGAGCTCCGGTCAGGGGTAAACAACACTTCAGTCTTCGATTTTAATCACGAAGCATCTGGTCATTCAGTCGAGATCCACATCATCTAACCTGTCACCACGTGTTTCATATTTCAGGAGAGTCCATTCCCATCCGGTTATTTCTGGCCGGTTATGATCTGACTCCCACCATGCGAGACATCAACAAGAAGTTCTCTGTGCGCTACTACTTGAACCTGGTGCTGATTGATGAGGAGGAGAGACGTTACTTCAAACAACAGGTAGGCTAGTGCTGATAAAGGATCGTGCTCAAAGCCAAAAGTCAGACTGGCCGCTCAGTGTGTTCACATGTATTACAATAATCTGAATATTCGTCACTTCCAGCAGTAATCAGAGTTTAGAAACATCTGTGTAAGTGTAATATGTAGCCCCAGCACTGTAATACAGTTACATTGCTGCTGCAGAAACTTGAGTAGTTGGCTAACCGCTGGCTGGGTTTCCTTTACATGGAATAGAACAGAGAGAGAGAGAAATATTCAATAGTAAAATACTACTGTATCTGTGTCCCGATTCTATACTACGTAGTAATTGTAAGAAAGCTTTGAGTATTGGGCTGTCAAACATTCAAATAGATTTAAGGTGGGATCTGAGTTACAGAAATGTATTGGATGACAACAGAGAAGTATTAAGTCTTTGGAAACACACTTGTGAAGTTGGCATTCAAAGGTTGGTATTTAATTAACATCTGTTTGCGCACATAATGTATCATTTGCTTTGGAAACGATACAATATGATAATCCATTTATTGTTTAAGTAATTTGTCTAAAATATTTACTGGTGTCTTGCCTCTCAAATGTGAAGATTTGCTGCTTTTCTCACTTTTGTGTCTTGGGAAATGTAATATCTTTGGTTTTTGGACTCAAAAACAAAGTATTTAAAGATGTCATTTTGATGGACTTTTTCTTTCTGTAATAAAACAAAAAACAGATTGATAATGCAAATAGCTAGTCCCAGCCCTAAACAGTGCACTCTGGTAGGTAGGATAAAGTAGGACTGTATACAGTTTCCTATAGGTGTTTTCACTGCAGCAAAGGCACAGGTGTAATAGCTAACATGTATAAGGTGAGCTAGTTGCAGGGTGCTGGTGTTGTCTAACTGAGCTATTGTTAATGTTATTAGTAACAACTGTGCCTTTCCTACTATGACAAATCATATCAGGCAACAATGACTGCTGTGAAAGAGTTCTGTTGACAGGAATACAGATTGTGGTTGAAAAAAGAAACATCATTAGGGAAAAGAGATCTCATGTTTGGTCCATTTGTTGTAGATAAGAGACACATGTAAAGCTTAACTAATTATTTATCTTGTTTTTTGTTTGCATAAAACGATAGTTGGTGTCACTTGGGATGAACAGTATAGCATTTTATTTTACTATAAATAAAAGCTTTATTGTCCTATTTGTATTCAAAATTACAAAGTTAAAGTGCTTCACAAAAATTGCTGCACTTGTGCAACAGTGTTCCTGGATAGGAAAGGACAAAAGATATACAGTAATCCACTCTAGGGGATGATAGCATGTTTGAGTTTCTTGAGTTCATTAATACCAGTCTTTTTCTCCACTCCTTGTCCTATGCAGGAAATCACACTGTGGAGGAAAGGGGACGTGGTGAGGAAGAGCATGTCTCATCAGGCCGCCATCGCCTCTCAGAGGTTCGAGGGCTCTGCTGCTTCAGAGAGCGCGCTGGAGCAGGCCGCGAAGGAGGAGAGCGGGTAGAGCCGCAGCCCCTCCAGTCTCCTCTTTCGGCACTCATCGGCGTCTGCGACGGAGTGTCGGAGGTACCTGTCAACTGTACAACATCTGGTGAAGCAGCTGTTTTTATTCGTAGCCGCTGCTGGGAGGAAGAAGGGAGACCATACATACAGTAATAGAGTATGTGAACAATGAAACAGTTTGCATGAGGCATTCAGAGTGGCTTCAGGCTGCTGGTCTTGTCCTTCCTCATTAATGCATTAATTCTTTTTCTTTATGGGAATCAAACTAATCACCTGTCGCAATGTGTAAATGTTTCATGTGAAATTATTGAATTTGTAAGCCTTCTGTTGGTTACACTCTAACGCTTTTCTCGGGATAAATTGATTTCTAATTTCTTTATTAACGCAACTGAATTGTCATGAATTTTCAACAACATTCCACCTTAAATGAATGCATTCCTAACACTGTTATGAGGTCAAGAAATCTGAGATACTTTGCACTGCTATATCTGGCTGAACACATTTTTCTCTGTGTTTCTGTGTTTGCACAAAAAAAATAGTGGAAACTGGAATCTTTTTTGAGTGAGAGGGCTCAAGTATTAACCCACACATTTTTTTATTATTATCTGTAAATAAGACCAGCTAAAACCTTTAATCTTGTTCCCTGGTCCTGCTTGTGTACGTTGACTATACAGTAGTACACAGTGCCACAAAATGACCTTTCATGTTCATATGCTTTACCTCAGCATTCCAGTATTGTTAGGAGAGGGTGTTGTGTTAAGGTCTGATAGTATGAAGTCTTCTGTATCCTCTTTATTAGAGACTTGAAAGTTGTGCCTAAGTGTATCAAGCAAATGAAATCCTCCTGCCTCTAACATAATTTTAGTCTTTTAACCAGAGAAATGTTACATTAGAACTATCTATCTTTTGCAAAATGCTAATCAATTCTTCCTTGTCCCCAAAAGTCAAATAAATTGATGCCAAATGGAAAAAAAAAAACTCTTTGGTTGTATTGTAGAAATGAGTGTTTGTGACAGACATGATAAAACTAAATAATTAAAACACCACATGACAAAGATCTACTAACAATGCTACATACAGTAAATGGGTGAGTTGTGTAACCTTGGAGAGACATTTAACACGTGAGAGCTTTGAGCAGGTAGTGTTTTTTCAGATTTTTCAAATGCTTATGGATCCTCAGAGTAACATTCAAGAAAAACGGAATTAAGCTGGGATAAACTGAAGTGTATTACAACTTAAAAACTGCTGGAAAACTTTGAAAGCTGCTGCCTCTTAACACGCTAAATCCCAAAAACAATAGTGGATCATACCCCGGAAAGCATGGAAGCATGTCACACATCTGTTCTAAATTAAAGTGTCATAAACACCAGACTGTACATAGATCACAGCCCATGTTAACAGGTGATCCAGAATGAAAAAAAAAGTGCATATAACTGCAGCTAGTGATTGGTTCCATAATAATGCATCAAACTTAAGCTGAAACAGTTAAATACGTCAGTCGCTGCTGTTCCTATAATAAATTAGAATTTTACATACGCATTGCTGAAGGAATTACGAGTTCTGCTTGACGTCAACGTTTATCTTCCCCCTCACTTCCTCATCACTGGACAGCAGTGGACCTCATTAGGGAAATTTATGGAGCGCAGAATGTTAAGTAATTTGTATCAGGTGAAATTTGCATTAAATGGGTGTTGGGGATTGTGAAGAATGGTCTCTTATGCTGCTATACACAAATGACATATTGAGTAATGGCGATCAAACAAGCTATACTGAGGGAAAACTGCAGTTTACAACATTACGTACTTATATTGTACTGCTTTATATACTGCTGCTCTTTGGTATCCAGAGCCTGTAGTTTCAGGGCTGAAGTTGTCCAATAAAAGTCGTTACAAGTTAAAAACTGAGTTTGAGCCATAATTTGAGCAAAACACATTTAATAACATTTATAAACAAGATAAAAAAAACCAGTAAGCTGCTGCTTCATGATTTTACAGTGTCAGAAAGCATCAGTTGGTCCAAATCCTCACAGAGGCTCTTCATCCTCCAAACTCAGGACAAAGTCAAACTCCTCTGCAGAGAAAGAGCAGAATAGAAAGAATAACGAGCTATGTAATAAAAAAAGACACAGGCATTACCTGGTAGAATAAGTAACATGCTCCTCCTGCTACACTTACCAGTGGTTAGGGGTTGCACAGAGAGTCTGGCTCTTGTGAAAAGCGCCATGTCCTTTAGAGGCCCTCCTGCGGCGCGATGCTGCAGGTGGTACTTTTTCAGCTCAGACAGAGGAAGAAAACGCTTCGTCATTCTTTGATACTGAACATCTACCTAAAAGAGAAGAAAACAAGATCAACCTTCAGGCTTTAATCTGTTATTAGAGAATGTCCCCATACCATTTTTTCCTTCCTGATACCTGAACTTTGTGTATCAGCCGTTAAAATATACTATATAAATCATTCTTTTTTAATATACTACTAAGCCTGTATGATTGATATCATTGGCATTGGTATTTTAGGCAGTATTCATTCGCTGTTATTCTTGAATTAGCCTACCATGCTCCACTTGGGGTTGTCTGGTTTACTGTTTGCATCGAAATGGACATCCTTCTTATCAAACTGAGTGTGGTCCACATAGGCTTCCTTCACAATCTAAAAAAAGGAAACACAGCGGAGTATCAGGCCTGTCTGCAGCTTTGTTGAAATAATTCGAATACTCTCAGCGGGGAGAGTGACTTACTTTCATGACTCCTGCTATGCCCGGTTCCTTGCAGTTGCTGTGGTAAAAGAAAGCCAACTGCCCGACTTTCATCTGCCTCATAAAATTGCGCGCCTGCAGATCAGATGACAGATAATTTAGAGGAACATTCCCACAGAGAGAACCGAGGCTGGTGAGGAGAACATGACAAAAAAGCCTTTTCAGAGTGGCATTGTGCTGGTGCCTTATCTGAGGCGTTTTCATTACAGTTCTGTGTTTCTACCTGATAATTGCGGACGCCATCCCAGCAGTCAGTCTGATTAGGCAAAGCCTTCAGATCCTCGATCCCGAACTGCAGAATGAACCAGATGCGTCAGACGAGAGCAGCTCACCCACATTTTCCAGTTTAACAACATACTGTGCTGATGACCGTCACCGCTGCGTACCTTCATGTCGATCCCGTTCTCAAAGCGGCTCTCGGGCTCAGACTTCATCAGCCAGTGGCGGTACTCTGGAGAACCAGCTGACTCTGAGCTCTCCTTCGTCTTTCCCGTCGCCTTCCTTTTACCGACAGCTGTTTCACCATCATCGTCTTTCCCTGTGGAGTTGAGACATTAATTGTCACTCATCAGAAGGTATACCATACCAGACAATGGGTTTTACTTTGTGAGTTCATTTGTTTTACCTGAATCAGCTGCTCTTTTACCGACTCTGGCCCTTGTCTTTGGTGGCATCTCTCACAGTCTGTAACGTGAAAACATAAATTATCATCCACAATATGGTTGGTGATGGTGATATGACAATATCTATACCTTGAGATGAAATCAATTTGTCTCTCTAGATCTATTAAACTATTGAAAGCAATGGTGCAAATCAATGGTTCTCTTTATGGCTATATTATAATTTCACATGATTTTTGCAAGACATATGTTCATTTTATTAACAATTTCTGAACTGATTTTACCAAAGAACCCTTACCATTAGGGTCGCAACTAACAACAATTTTTACTATCTGCATTTATAATCCCCTGAGTGAAAAAAGGTCAAGTTCATGGGTCTTGTTTTGTCCAACCAACAGTCCAAACCCCAAATATATATATATAAAATTTACAACCATTGAAGATTAAGGAAACCAGCAAATATTCACTTTAAAGACAACTGCTTATTCAAAATAGTTGCTGATTAATACTGCTTTATTGATACTGATTAATTTTCTGTTGGTTGACTTATTGCAGCTTGACACAAAAAAAATTACTGTGAAAGCATTTTATATTTTCCTAGGAGCAAAAATGAGATATCCAGATATCAGCTGATCAGTTACATCAATCTAAAAGTAATGCAGAATAACACAACAGCCCTGCAATAAATCCTACCATCACATTATATGTATATATTATAGTGTTCAGTTTGTATTGAAGCTTTTTTAAAAGAAGTTTGTAGTTTGTGCCGGTGTTTAATTTGATTGCATTACACATGTTAAACTTCCTACCTAGAAAATAGGAATATAAACCCTTTTCCCAATTGTACTCTCCTACTTTGAGCACTTTGAGCACAGGAACATGCTTCCTCTTCCTCTTCCTCTTCCTCATCATCATCATCATCATCATCTGACATGCATGACAGAGATTAGTTCAGACTGTACACAAATCTGAGCAACACGTGTAAAGTAGAGGCGCCTTACAGTGTGAGAGTAGTACAGGTGATAAAGCAGAGCTCAGTCCTGATCAATCCAACCTTCAGTCCCACAGTGCTGCAGGGAGGTGCTGGTCCGCCATCAAAGCCCGCGAGAAACACCCAAAACACGTGATGTCAACAAACTTATCGGCGCACTTGATTTATTTACCAGCTGCTGCACTTCCAGCCAATGGTTCCTGAGTGAGCACAGTCTCCCCCAATGACAGTGTCTCCCCCGCTGTGAGGGAGGCAGTAGTCCGTAGTAAGCTGCTCTTCAACGGAGGTGGGGCGGTTAACCGGGCCTACATTAACGGAAACAACAACCAGGTCTTCATCCTTGAAGTCTTTTCTTTTGTAAAATCACAAAATTCAGTTTGAAAACCCTTTAAATAAAACTCTAATAAAACATTAATCTCACCTCTGTGTCGTTTTTATTCAAGTAAGTTTTCTAGTCTTCTTCGCCTCATTGTGTTGCGCCAAACTGTACTGAGCTCGTTACTGCCCCCTGTGGCCAGAGGGCAGGACACACCTACTGGTGTATCACGGTGTCTTTTATGTGGACAGTTTAAATTAATCTATAAATATATGGTAAATTATGTTATTATTGTATTGGTAAATTACGTATTCACTGTTGTAAATGGAGACATAGTAAGCTTTTCTTTGTATGTTTTTTTTAAATGACTTTAAATTAATTTTTCTTATAGCTTAAAACATTTTATTCCAGTAAAATAGCACAAAATATTTATGAGGATATTTCACACTTTTTGCTGTTTTTTTTTATTTATTTCTTGCTCCTCATTAATGTATTTAGTTTCTTATTAATGCCTGAAGATCTAATTACTTAGTTCCCATAATCGTTCTTATAAATCCCCCTATTTTTGTTTCATGTTGTATTTAAAGTTTGTATTCTCCACATTGAGTTCCTGAATGTTTCATATTATGTGTTTAATAAAAAAAAACAAAAGAAGGTGTAGTTGAGGTTGTCCCTCTAATAGCCACAGGGGGCAACAATGAGCCACACTCGGCGACAGACAATAAACTACATTTCCCAGCAGCAGCCGCGGCCGTGTGACATAATTCAGCACTGTGGAAGGTAAACATGGCGCCTGTCGGACCTCTAGCGAGAATCGCCAGACTGGGCTCCGGCATCTGCAGGAACCATCGTTTAATCCTCAACAGGAGCCCACAGAGACGAGGAATAGCTTCATGTATCGACCGTAAGTCCCAGAAAACGAGAGCTCTCAGCGTTACTAATGGCAGCTGTGTGTTAATGAAAGACAGGAGGGTGGCCATAACCGAGGAAAGTGGGCTAACAGACCAATGTGGCTGTGTATTTTTTAATAAAAGAAGATTACCACACACAGTTATTAAAGTTGGTCAAGCTATCTGCCATTGGTTTGTGTTGCTCCTCCTGGTCCTCCAGTCAGGAGGCAGAGGGAGCTACACACCCCTCCTTAACACCGCCCCTCTTCTCAGGCAGGTTGTTTGATGTGTCTGGGGGATGTAAACAAGCCTGAGTTGGATGATTTAATAGTTGAATGATTCATTGTCTTGACTTTAGAGTTTAGCCTCCTCCTACTTCACATACGACCAAAGCACTCAAAATGTCTGTCAGCTTCAGGATCACTCACTGCCAACAATGTTTAAATCATACTGCCTCACTTTTAGGTTGCATATGCTTTCATCCTCATGTGCTTTATGAGTTGTGTGTATGTGCTCTTTGTTGACAGCTGCTCATGGACTCACAGATGAACAGAGGGAGTTTCAAAAAGTGGCCTTTGACTTTGCAGCCAATGAAATGGCCCCACACATGGCAGAGTGGGACGAGAAGGTATGTTTCTTTTAATATATGGATTTGTTGCACTCCACATTCGCTTTGTCTGCTCTGCTAAGTTATAGTTCACCGTCATCATCATTTATTGATATGTGTATGTTCTTTTCTCCTCCCAGGAAACGTTTCCCGTAGAGACGATGCGAAAAGCAGCCCAGCTGGGGTTTGGTGGGATCTACGTTCAGCCGGATGTCGGGGGGTCGGGTCTTTCTCGGCTGGACACGTCAGTTATCTTTGAGGCTCTGTCCACAGGATGTGTCAGCACCACAGCTTACATCAGCATCCACAAGTACGACCCCCCTCATATAGCCACAATGGCCTGTGACTGCAATTTAAAATAGGATTTCTTCTGGTTGAGTTGTTTAGGTTAGAAATTCCTGAAAGGGCCCAGATAAGCAAATTTGCCACAATTTTGTGAGGCTGTTACGATACAGAGTTACAGCTTCAGTAAGTTGAAACATGTAATAGAAAAGAAGTTTTTGGTGGTTGTGAAACATAATTTTCTTCAAATAACCTTCCTACTTTGTCAGATATATTGTAAAGGAGAGGTAACTGAATTACACTGTGACCTCTCACTACTATATAGGACACCATAACGATCGCCGTGACTCATACTTTCTTTGCCTGCAAATTTGCAGCATGTGTGCCTGGATGATCGACACCTTCGGCAACACTGAGCAGAGAGAGAAGTTCTGTCCTGATCTCTGTTCGATGGAAAAGTTTGCTTCCTATTGTCTCACTGAACCGGGTCAGTCTTTTTCTTCTATATGTATTGCAAATTAAAGATAATTTAGTTGGTTATGTAAGTACCATCTGTGCTGTTTCTCTAATACACACGTGTACCTCAGTTAAAGATGAACATAATAAACATGTGGTCTTTGATTTCAGGCAGTGGCAGTGATGCTGCTTCACTTCTGACCACAGCGCAGCTGAAAGGTGACCATTACATCTTAAATGGTTCGAAGGTAACTCCAAAGCCTGTGTATGCTCACGATGTAACTGCGACCAGTTTCTGTTAAAAAGACAACAGTGAGGCGGAAACACACGTCTCGTCTCTTTCAGGCCTTCATCAGCGGAGGAGGAGACACCGACGTCTATGTTGTGATGTGCAGAACAGGAGGTAAAGGACCGAAAGGAATCTCTTGTTTGGTGGTAGAGAAGGAAACCCCGGGCCTCAGTTTTGGCAAAAAAGAAAAGAAGGTAGAGTTCATTAGTGTTGTGGTGATTTTTAATTATGTTGCACTGTAGCCAGTGTTTGCAGAAAACCACTAGATGGCAGAATTAAGTCATCGTCCACTCGGCTGTTTCTCAATCTGTTCTCCAGGTGGGTTGGAACTCACAGCCGACCAGAGCGGTGATATTTGAGGATTGCGCCGTTCCAGTGACCAACCGGCTCGGTGAGGAGGGACAAGGATTCAGTATCGCCATGAAAGGCCTGAATGGAGGCCGGATTAATATTGGTGAGGAGGACAATACTATCAAAGTGGTTACAACATGTATTATCCTACAGTTAACAATACTTAGATATGTAATGTATTCCCATAGTTATAGAAAATGACAGATTCACCCTCATAATGGAAATTATTAAATGAAACCATAGATTTTCTGTAGATTTAAGAAATTATTTTGTAAACCATAGCGAGTCAGTCTCCTAAACAGGTGGAAACAGATGCGAGCATATTGTTAAAAAAAGAAAAGAGTCTTGTTTTTTGGAAGACTGTGTAACCTTTCCAAGAGGATTCTTCCTTTTATGAATTAAAAGTTAACTTCATTGGCAGTAAAATACAACCTAGCTCAAGTCAGTACACTCACTGCAAACTGCAGCTGCAGCTTTACTTGGCTGGACCAGTTGCTTATGGTGGCTAATGTTAGCAAACTCTAGATATATTGATGCGTAACTGACATTAGAGTAAGTATGCCAAGTGTAATTCTCTAGTTGTGCTACTATTCTTCTACTGATATACTGTTTTATCATGGGCTGTTATTTAGTTCCATACTAGCTTTAAGAGTAAAAACAGCTTCTCAATCAGCAGTTTTCATATAAACACTCTGCCAACAGCGTCTTGTTCTCTTGGGGCGGCACATGCCTGCGTACAGCTAGCGAGGGATCATCTGTTGGTACGCAAGCAGTTTGGAGAGACGCTCTCCAACAACCAGGTAAAGGAGCTGCATTTTCCAAGGATCCAGTGAACCAAGATCCAAATTGCTTAGCTACTGCTCCTGAGAAGTTCTCTTTAATTTGTCCTTCTCTCTCTCTGTGTGTGTGTTTGTGTGTGTGTGTGTGTGTAGTTTCTTCAGTTCAAACTGGCAGAAATGGCCACCAAGTTGGTTGCATCTCGTCTTCTGGTGCGTGAAGCTGCGACGGCGCTGCAGGAGAGCCGGTCTGATGCAGTTTCTCTCTGCGCCATGGCCAAGCTCTTTGCCACAGATGAGTGTTTTAATGTGAGTGATACCGTGTGATAGTAGGAGTGGTGTTTGCACTTGTTTCCCTTTTTTCACTTTTCTACATTTGTTCCTGCTCAACAGATCTGCAACCAGGCTCTTCAGATGCACGGTGGGTACGGTTACCTCAAAGACTACGCAGTGCAGCAGTTTGTCCGGGACATCAGAGTACATCAGATCCTAGAAGGTGAGCTTTATATATAACTACACTGTCTATAACTTTGATCTTATCCTGCGTGTTTTGCGTATCGCATTTGAAAGATTAAGTTCCTGAAATTTAAGAGGGGCCTTCATGCTATGATTTTGTAACAATTACAGTTTGTGTGATTCTTTTATTTCCTCCCTTTTTTCCCTTAAAGGCACAAATGAGGTGATGAGGATGATCATTTCCCGAAATCTGCTGACAGAGTCATGATGAATCTTTTCCCCTGGGTCTTCAAGTGACTGCAGTAGTGACCATGTTGTTATGGTCATCCTCTCGGGTTTGTTACTGTGTGACTGGCGTCCTAAAATGCCCTCTGGATCGCAGGTTTTCTAACGCTGACAAAGGTCATTGGAGGATTTGGGGTAAACCAGTCAGTAAAATGTAGGTTTTTCTAGTTTGTTTCATTTTTATCTACACAGGTGGCAAGGCTCTAGGGAAGGCAATGTTGATTCATCAGTCTGACACTGGTCTACAGTGAAATATCTCAGTAACAATTGCACAGATTTCCAAGTAAATGTAACACATTTGTTGTTAAAAGAGGATGAATCCAAATGAAAGCAGTGACCCCCTGGCACCAACTACACTTCTTTATGTATTGACTGAATTCCAGGCTATACTTCGAGATGATTGCTAATATATGAAATAAAATAAAATATACATTAGCATTCAACAGATCTAATGTATAATTAAAGTAGACAAAGCACATTTTATTTAAGTACAGAATGCAACTCATAAACACTCACAGTGTTTGTCCGTCATATGAGCCATATGACAGCCATGAGTCATATTAAAGCCATTGTACGTAGGAACAAGAGTCTGCTGTCGTCATAGCAGCTCTGTGAGGCTATACTTAGGCACAGTGGTGCTTTGAGCCATAACACCGGCCTGCTAACATGCTCACAGTGACAACGTTAACATACCGATGTTAAGCAGGTGTAGCATCTTAGTAGCATGCCAACATTTGCTAATTAGCTCAAATAACAAAGGACACCTGAGGCTGATGGGAATGTCATTCGTTTTGTGGGTATTTGGAAAAAGTGAAATCTTGACCTGATGGTGTGTTATTACAATTCATCCTGGAGAGAGAGACATAGATGTGTGTAAAACATCTCATGGAAATGAATACAATAGTAAAGATCAACCTAATGGTGACAGCAGAGGACAATTAATATAATCTCCAAGGTTAGTACGATTCGTCCTCTGTGGACCATGAATGTCTTTACAAAATACAATTGTTGAGATATTTTAAGTGGTGGACCAACTGACCTATTGGTATTGCCAATCCTAAAGCCATACTGCTACTATAGCTGAAAACTTGAGTTTGGGAACAAAAAGGTTGCTTCCTGTGAAGATGCCAGTGTGGATATACTGTAGTCTTGTTTTTCTATAAAGCTGCTCTTTACCTTACCTCTTCTAACAGTTTCAATTTGTGAAAAGATGTCTGTTTTTCCCCCCCATTCATTTAAACACCAACATCAGTGTTAATAAAGGATATGGTGGTTCTACTGTACATCACACATCTATATCACATGCAGTCTAAGCATCTCTGCCCATTAAGTGGCCTTCAGATCTTATTTTTCTTCTTACCCTGTTGTGTCTTCTGTAGTGTGTAAAATGGCCACAGACAAAAACATGCTGTGTGCTACATTTAAAAATATATGGGTGGTGTATTGTGGTTTAAAATGTCACTTTGCAAATTATGTTTCTGATCACACTCCAAATAAAATAACCTCAGCTTGCATAAAAAGAATCAGCCTTTTTATTGTCACCCGATTGGGAACTATTATTTACAGTCATTTTATATGAATTGTGTTTTATAAGGGATTTTAAGTCAGACATGCTAAAACCAAACACTCCAGAACACTTTATTGAAAAACTGTCAACAATCAAAACTGCATTGAAAGTGCTACACGTAGCTTTTCTGCTTCAACACATCACTGCCAAATCATTTGCAGAGTTTAGTATACTTACAAGAAAACAAACAAGACCATCAGCAGCGCTCTCCTCAGCTAATGGCCCCGTAGGTTTGCAGTAGTTATATCAAGTTATACAAAGCACCTTTGAACAAAATAGTCAGAAATGATCAACTTCAACAATGTCGTACTCACTATTTTGGTTACATTCCATCTACCATTACAGGCAATATACTCACAAAGTATGTTCTCTCAGCAGACATCAGTGTCATGAAACCGTACTGACATTGTAACTTTAAGGTCAAATAAACAACCCTCACATGAACACGCGTAAATGTGGGTCAAAGAAAAGCGAGACGTTTGAAAGATTACTTGAATTAAATACCTGAATTGTGACTTTGCTGGGTCTTTTTCTTGCTCTGAACTAGTGCAGATAGCCTGAGAGAAGTGATACTTACACAGCCAGGTACAGTGACATAGAAATTAAATTATAAAAATGTGTTTATTTTTACTTTGTTCTTTTATTGTACAAATGTAGCCAAAATTTTATATACTTTTTGCAAGACCTGCAAAACTAACTTAGCTGTTTAATATAGTTAACAGTATCTAGACACACTGCATTAAAAGTCCAGTGTGTAACATTTAGGAGGATCTATTGGCAGAAATGTATATGTATATGAATATACTATTCATAGGTATGTTTTTATTAGTGTTTTTAATAATCACCTGAAAATCACCAGAAATGGTTGTGTTTTCATAACCTTAGAATTAGTTGTTTTTATCTACAGAGGAAGCAGACTCTCTTCCATGTTTGTCACATTGAATCGCCATGTTTCTACAGTAGCCCAGAGCAGACAAACTAAACACTGGCTCTAGATAAGGCCTTTTGTTGTTTTTCCTGGCCACTGTAGTTGCTCCTGCATGTTCGGAATGGGAGGGTGAGGCGAGGGTGTTCCAATCGGCAACTTTACCTTTAGATGCCACTGAATCCTACACACTGGTCCCTTTAACTCTCTTGAAATAAATGGCATTATATGTATACTCCTAAAAAAACGTGACAACTTTTGGATGAGATTTTGAAGATCTGTTTATAAGCGTGTAAATAAAAATATATTCCTTTTTAGTGAAGCAGCATACAAAGAGAAACTTTATATGCTGAAGGGAGATTTTGTGCAAATGAAGCACAAACCACACCTGTGAGGCATTTTCCCCTCTCACTACCTCCCGGGTCTTCATGGAGAACGTGCTTTTCCATTTCAAGGCATACTTTCTCTCCATCCACAACCACTGTCCCTTTTATTCCTCGTCAGAGACGCTTCCGCCGGCTACACCAGTGAGCCGGCTTGGCTTTGAGCAGGCACCATGACAGCAACGGCTCCCATGCGCGTCAGAGTGGAGGAGCTCATTTGTGGGGACACAGTGAGTGGAGGTGGCACCTGAGGCTGAGCCCCCTCAGTCCTGTTGGGGACGGCGACCACAGGGCTCCTTAGAACCTGCGGAGGGCCCCCGTTCGTGCTGGGAGGTCGCTTGTGTTTGCGTGATGGGGTGCCTCCGATGTTGTAACCAGGAAGTCCCTGTAGCGTGTTGGCTTCTCCAGGTCGCAGCTGGTAGGCGTTGATCACTGAGCTGTCTGAAGCTGAGATAGGGGAGTACGGGTAGTGGAAGTTTGGCTGGTGGGGGTCTCGGGGTCGGGGGCTGGTGGCTATGGAGGACAGCGTGCCGTTCTTGGATACGATGTCTGAGCCGGTGTTGCTCTTTGCCCATGACACTCGCTTCGGTGCCTGAGCATCCTCCCTATGGCAGACAGAGAGGAAAGAGAAACTCATAGTTAATGAAAATGAAGACAAAAAGGAAATAGGTGAAATCTTGACTTACTCAAATAAAGTGATAATACATCCTCTTTATAGGGAAGGCTATCGTTCATTTATATGGAGGATCAAACAGGTCGTGATGTGACTTTAAATTGACCTTTTACTTCATTGATTATGTTGAGAATAGTTTTTTTGACTGCTAATGTTATTCATAAGTAGACATTCTGACCTTTTTTGTGTGCTAATAACATATATTTATATATTTGTATATTTTTTATTCGATTGTTGCTGGTTTGATTTTCATTTGATTCATTTTTGCTTGTGGATATTGTTTTAGATATATTTATTTGTCTTGATCCTTTTTTGTGACACATTTCCATACCCACATACAGTATTTATGATATAAGGGTACATTGTAATATCACCGGCTTGTTCTGTCTTTAAATACAAAAATAAACTTTATGTCATTGTCAATATGAACAGTCGCAACAATATTACACATCTACAGTATACTGCTGAAATATTATTACCAAAGCATTATGATGTAAGCCCTATTTTAATGATTTAGTTGGTCATGGTGGAGCCACTTTTACAAACTTTCTAAATTATTGGTTCATTTAATCTATAACAACAGATTATATTTCATCAGATGATCATACATTTTGTTACGTAAAGTCTGAATAATTAAAGTTTCTAGTAACTTATAGCTGTCAGACAAGAATATTTCTGTGACATTTACAATGTTTCTTCTGAAATGTATTGCAATGCAAGTACCACTGACTTCAGAAATAAGCATTTCAATGCATTATTCTTATCAAAACAGTAATATAATTATTAAATGCAGATAGATTATTGCTTTTATTTGATTTAATAAATAAAACTGAAAGAAGAAAATGTGTGTGCTCATGCTCCCCTACTTATTTGTGAATTTATTTAGAATTTGGGCCTATAAATATAAAGAAACATAAAACCCAGTACTCAAGTGAGATACAAGTGACTCACAACTTAAGTTGAGTAAATTCACCACTGCAAATAAATAATGTGTAACAGCTGTCACAGTCTGGGTGCAAATTATTAAATTAAAGACTTTAAGGTATTAGGTACACCTGTACAATCTACAGTATCTACAATACACACTGTGCGTTGTGCTGCACTGGTACAGGTGTACCTAGTAAATTGTCCACTTAGTGTATAGTGAAACTCTCACTTGATCTCGTTGGCTATCTCCTCCTCGGTGTCCCGCCTCCTTTTCAGTATGAATATGAGGAAGAGCGCCATGGCCACCAGTCCCACTATCGACCCCAGTGTGGCTGCTGCAATCATGCCTGCATTGGAAGCTGGGAAACAGATCACAGGTCAGTACTGACACCTAATGAGTGTCACAGCTGTGTTATTTATAAAACACACTGTTGAACAATGGTGTGTGTGCAGTGGAGTAAAAGCAGAGTCTTAACTGCGTACGTACAGGTGATAACCTCCAGGTTAATGGAGCAGCTGTCGGAGCCGGCAGTGTTGCTGGCTCGGCAGATGTACTTCCCTGACATGCTTTTAGTGAGGTTGCTCAGCCTGAGGGTGCCGTGTCTCTCATCTACAAAACAACAGTTACACACACACATCATAATGATATATTTATGTGATCCGGGCATGTAGGCTTGGTACAACTAGCCAAACTATGCAGGTTGACATTAAACTGTTAGACTACTATATAACACATTAGAGGAGTATATTGTCAAAGTTACAAACACAACTTTACTGTCATAATACAATGTAATGCAAGAATGAACTGTATGGAAATCTCTCATGGATTGTGTATCTTAGACATTTTTTGGGCTGTTTTATACTTGGATCTGCATATTTCTGCATGTTGGACGTTTCTTAAAAAAGCTTGCACTGATTCTTAATTTGGTTATTTTTGGGGTATATTCTTCCCTTAATTTAAATGATATCACGATACCATTACTGTGTGCAACACATCCTGGTAGTGTTGAATCATAAATTACTGATTCTCACCCACAATCCAGAATTAATTCACTATTAGCCAATATCTAATCCCTACGGCGTATAGTTTGGCATTGGTGCGATCCCACAGATCTGCGGATGATTCTGCTACGTAATATGTTTGTCAGCAATTTTTGTTTTAATACTTTGCTCACTCCAAGGTCACGACACAGCAGTAAGTGTGTGTGTGTATCCGTCTTAGTGCTTTCACAACTGGTTATTTCCATTCAACACAATCTGTTCCTCTTGACACATCTGGTTTTAAAATGCTGTGTTGTTGTAAACATAGGCTGTAGAAAAATAAACAAGCTTCATGAGCGACTTATCAAAACAAATCCTCTGAAATCCAATCTTAGACTTCACATTGCAGCATGTCTTCATCTGATGTGTTTTTGCTTTCGTGGGGATCGCAAAGGAAATGAGAGGGAGTGCGCGTCTGTTTTGTGGAATCGCTCTCCTAAAGTGTTGGATCAGGTGGGTGTATTGTAAATCTTCGCGCACACATGACACCCGCTGCACCCAGTCAATCCGAAGAGAAAAGTAATGCAACCCGGGGTGGGGATGCATCCAAATCATCCCAGATGAAAAGTCAAGGTTCACACTATAGCAGCACACAGCAAATGAATGCAAGAGACCAGAAAATCCGTAACAATCAGTGTCCACACCAGCTGCCTTCCTATCAAAGTTTGGGTGGACTGAGCTTTGAGTTTTGTCCACCACCATCTGCTACTGCACCACCAGGAAGGAGGTTAATGTAGGGTAGGCAGATCTACAGATACTAACTTTTAGTTATTTTGATTTTATTTACTAAAACGGGTGTAACTGGATGAAAAAGTCAGTCATTTTCTGTTGTAATGTGCTTGTTGGTCTGCTGGTTTTTCATCCAATGTGAGTACATGTGATCACACAATGAAAAATTTTCCATATGCACTAAAATGATTGAAATTGAAAGTAAGCATAGCTGCTTAACAGCTTTATTGTTAAGCTATCAAACAGAGTATTAAAATCATGCTTCAGAAATCAAAACAAAACGGGTGCCAAATAAAACAGTAGAAGTAAATGTAATATCCACCTGCCCCTCTCCCAATATTTAATCCCCAGACTAGAAAACCAGCTGTGAAGAACCGAACCCAATTGTGACAGATTAGCAGAACATCAGCTGACTCTGACCTTGGAGCAAGTTCAAGCCCGTACAGTGATCGGATCCCAGCGGCGGCAGAGCTGGAGGGGATCTGACGTTACAGTTTAGGAACTGCCTCATATCAGGACAGGAGCATTACTCATATTACCCTGTCATCACTGCAAGGTCAATAGGCAGCATTTGTCAAAGCCCTGACACATGACAC
Organism: Morone saxatilis; assembly: GCF_004916995.1. Classification (NCBI taxonomy): domain Eukaryota; kingdom Metazoa; phylum Chordata; class Actinopteri; family Moronidae; genus Morone; species Morone saxatilis. The sequence continues at coordinate 18,439,975 of NW_023340257.1, read as the reverse complement.
GTGATTAGTGTAAATCAGCAGCATTTTTATATGACGCTCATAGTATATAGTTTGCCTCCTCACATGACATCGCCCAAACTACAGTGGATTAGTTATCATCATTAATGTAAAAGCGCACACATTCACGTGTCAAAAAGACACCTTTAAAACCAGATAGGAATCAGAAAACGATGCTGTACCATTTATTGTAATTTACTCCCTGCCATTAATTTCCTCTTGCAGGACTAGTGGGTGCAGCGATTTAAAAAATACATTTCAATTAAAATCTACTGGCACTAAAACTTAGGACTGTACAGGACACGTCTGTCTATTCACTCACTGTTCTATTTATTCATTCATTGCCTCCATTTATATGTGATATATTGTATACTGTGGCTAAGGAGTAGCACATAGCGTTTCCTTAAATCTGGAGAACAAGATTTGTAGACCAGAGCCCCTCTGCAGCACTACAGTACTTCATTATGGTGCTGTTCTATCAAACATTTTACCTTTAACAAATAATTACAGCTCTAATAATAATTAGCGATTTGCATGTTGCACTCCATATTGCGATTCCTATAATATTTCGATTAACTGTGCAGCCCTAGTTATTTACTTTGTTGCCGAGAGTTAGATGAGAAGATCAATAGCTCTTATTTCTCCACGGTAAATTAAGGTAAAATTAGCAGCCAGTTAGCTTAGCTTGGAAGACTAGAACCAGGGGGAAATAGCTAGCTTATCAGTCCAGCGGTTCAAAATGCGCAAAAAAACAAAACAAAACAAAAACCCTCTAAAGTGCACCAATTAAGTGCCAGAAAATACATAAACCAAAAACAAAAAAAGGTCTTTACAGGGTTTAATTAGTGAGCTTCAGTACGGAAGCCCTAAAGGGCCATGCATTCATACATTTTATTTCCTCCGTTTTC
>NW_023340257.1:18438500-18439013 GCF_004916995.1 Morone saxatilis | reverse complement strand
AAACTTTGTTTTCCCGAGATAACGATATAATTAATTTGAGATTTCGAGATGACTGTGATATGATGACTGCAAGTGTTCATATGAGAAAAGATGCCACTTGGAGGTACAAATATGGAACTTTTGTTTTGGCATTTCTCCACATTGGTGCAGTAAAAATGCTTGATATTAAGTATGTTTTTTATTCATCATGGGCGCATGAAACACTTTAATGTAACATATTTTATTTTAAATGTAAAAAAAAAAAAAAAAAAAAAAAAAAAAAAAAAAAAATAAAATGTTGGTTTTGAATTATAGCTACTGTTCTTAATACCTTTATTTTGAAAACCGGCAACAAGTGAATAAGCTTGTTTCTCGCGCAATTTACCAATCCAATGGCAGAATACTCTTGTACATATCCTCGAAGTGCCGGCTGATTTGACCATGGAGATCGGGAGTAACGGCCTGGCTTGACCGGCAATTATCATGCATCAACAGTTCATTCTATTTCGAATCCTCAACGAATTAATCTAATAG
>NW_023340257.1:18433391-18438400 GCF_004916995.1 Morone saxatilis | reverse complement strand
CTGAGAATTCTCTCAAATTAATTATATTGTTATCTCGGGAAAACAAAGTTTCGTTATCTCGAGATCTCGAGAAAATTAACTCGTTATCACGGGAAAACGGAGGAAATAAAATGTATGAATGCATGGCCCTTTAGGGCTTCCGTACTTCAGAGATGCCAAGCTAGCTGTTTCTGACTGCTAACTGGCTAAGCTAACCGGCTCTTCGCATATAACGTTACGCATATAAGGCTATGGTCCTCGTTGTAGCTGTATATTACTGTACATACATGAGAGTGGTATGTAGAATAGCTAACTCTCAACAAGAAGTCAGCATATTTTACAAAACACTACAAAACTATTCTTTTGAATACTAATACTACTCATAATATCAATAACAACAATAATATGTATTATTATCATGGACTGGAAATAAATATCAATGTTGTCCTTTGGTTCAGAGATGGTCGTGGTACCTGCTTACTGAGTCTAAATATAGCACACAATTAAAAGATTAATGAACGAAATGGGATGACAGCTAAATCTAACACAACACACATACTAGAAAGATTTAAAGATCAAATTCAACCCTTCTTTAAAAAAATGGAAATATGCAAAATCCTCATTATATATTCAGGGAATATCACAGTTTAAAACAGCTGTTCGTTATTCCACATGATTATAGTGGAGATAAACTACCACCTGTTATTCCTCAAAAGCTTAACATCCACATTTTTTAATTATTTAACCAATGAATGTGCAAGGATAATGTATTTTTTTTAAGGTTGAGTGGGATTATCATCAGGCTTGACACTTAAACTGACCTTTTTCTTCTTTTTTTTTTTAAATGTTAATCATTACTGAAACCTAATCCTATAAGCATTCTTACAAATTGGGTTGATTTTTTTCCTTTAAAGCTTTTCTACAGCTCATGTCTGTGATTCCAGGAGTGACATGTCGACTCTAGAAACTGTGACTCCTCGGGATGTCACGGTCTGCAGGTAAAGGTGGGATGGAGTTGGAGGGGAAGTGAGTGGAAAATGTATGAGTGAAAACCCTTACCCATGTACCCAAGGACAAGCATGGGCTGGGGGCAAGTTCTCCATTCTGGGTTGTTTGTTTTTTTTGCAGAGGGAAAGATGGCAGAGAGAAAGTGAGCATGAATGAAGGGATGCAAACTGATGGGGAGGGATGGAACAGTGAGATGCGCTGCACTCTCAAACCAAATCCAACTTATGCCTCTTAGAGGGGTTGATCAAGTAATGACATGGGGCTTGTTAGATTAGGCACCAAGGTCAACAGGAAATGAGGAGTGCCGAGAGAGGATCAGCAGAGAGAGAAAACAGAGAGAGAGATTGCTGAAAGAGATAAGCAGTGATAGCAGACAAAAGTTCAAGTGTCATAGGAGGAGGAGAGAGAGAGCATACATCAATGCAGATAAAAAGATGAGTTTGAACTCGAGTGTCAGTGGCATGTAACAGGGTCCAGACACACATGTGGTCTAGGCGTGAGTGTGCATACTGCACCACAAAACCCTGGGTCAATACACAATCAGAGGGAGTAGTTTTTATTTTCATGAGTCTGAGGACTTTTCTGCTATAAAAAAATGAGGGCCAAAGATCAAAGCAGTTAAGTCAATACTAAATCAATCATGCTAAGTCCTGTTGTTCAGAAACAGATGGTGTTTTCTCTGCAGCATCAACTGGAACAAGCATCTACAAAGTAATGTAACAACAGAAGTATATGCACAGCATGTGCAAATACATCTTTTTTCTCTCTTGCATGGGCTGCTGTGAAGAGGAGTGTGGTGCGGTTCGACTTGTCCCAATCTGTAAAGAGGATTTCACGCTGCATGTTGTGGCATAACCGAGGATCTTCCTCATGAGGTGCATCTGGAACATCTATCAGCAAAGCCCCATAGGCTGTGTCTGATCATGTGTGTGACCTGACGACATGAGCCCCTTTTATACTGGCTGTTTAAGTCGGGAATGTTACGCCGTTATTCCGCCTCGCCGTTCTGTATAAAACGTACAAACACAGAATGGGGGGGGGGCATAGTTGATAAATTATTTGTTTTAAAACGGAAAAGCATGCAGAGGAGGTGAGAGCACTTTTTACAGTTGAGTAGTTTGTGCAGTCTTCCTCTCGGGCTGCATAAAATCCCCCTAAAACCTCCACCAATAACATAAGGGAACCTGTATGTAGCCTGATAGTCAAAACTCAGGGAAAAAGAACTTGGCCACATTCCCTACAGCTCAATTGGTGTGTGTGTGTGTTAATGAGGCGACTTAGATGAGCCTATTAACACACTGTCAGCTGTTTTTGTAGGACTATTTCTACAATAGAAAATATCAAGAAAAGATATTGAATGTGTGTGTTTTTAATGCTGCACGCATCAAAAACTTCAAAGCAAGATGATCAAAAACCTGGGCAAATAAAAACTTTCTCTGTGGAAAGATTCTACTCGAGTGTGTAAGAAAATATGTTATTTGGGTAAACTGACCATTCCAGTATAAGAGTTACAATACTCACTCTGCATTGGGGAGAAGAAGACCTCGGACATGGGTGCAGCCTTGGTCCACTTGTACTGAGGGACGGGTTTTCCATGACTGGACTTACAGCTCAGAGTCACATTGCCCTTCACCACTGGGTTCCCTGTCATGGTGCATACTGGTGGAGAGGGAGGGACTGCAGAGACAGACAGACAGAGATTAGAAGTTAACACACATAAAATAAGAACATAGGATGAGTGACCTTATAGTGAACTTGTACGTTAGGCTTTAATCCACTGCAGACGACGTGGAGATTTCTCAGACCAGTAGCCATATTGGATACAAATAAGGAAAATGTTTTGACCACTCTCCTCTGCCATTCCATCTGCTGCTGGAGGATGACATAATGACCTCAGAGCCCAGCGAATCCCTAAACAGCAGATGAGTTTTATTTGTGCTTACTGCTTGCTCACATAAATATGATTTTCAACAGACTGCTCGGGTCTGAATCCTATAAAACATATTGAGCACTGCCTGGATTTTTCCAATCCAAGGAAACGAGTGAGCTATGTCGCAGAGCGTCCGGATTACATCTAACCTTTGAAGTTTCTCTGATGCTGTGGTCCATTACCTTTGACATTAAGGTGCATCTCTCCGGTTATGCCACCTCCAGGGATGACGACAATGCAGACGTAGCGTCCAGAGTCGGACTCCTGGGTGTTGTTGATGTAGATGGAGAGGTTGGCTGAGGGCATGGTCACGCTGAAGCCCACTCTTTTGGCAAAGTCGTTCTGGCCGTGCCCGACCTCACCTGAGCTGAAGTTTATCACCTGAACATGAAAGCGATGGACTTAACACGGCAGCAGCATAGTATCATAACACTGTTAATTAGTAATACACATAATTAGAGTTTCTGAGTCCCTTTTTAAATGTAAATATAACACATTTTGAAAATAAGGTACGACAGAGACTTTTCTCTCTGGCCATTTGAGGGAAATATTTTTTTATTTAATTTGCTGCAGCCATTTCAAGATGTACATAGATGCACCATATAACAGAAATCAAAGTCCTTCATAAAGATAATCCTGACATGTACAGATGGTGGATGCTGAATTTTAGGCTGATTTTCTGTTTGAGATAAGCTCGCAGGCATCAGACACTGAAACTGTTTAGATTATATTAATCATGCAAATACCCTACACACTGACACACACACACACACACACACACACACATACAGTAATGTATAGTTTCAGCAGCGGTTCGTGCTACATATAGGAGGCGCACTAAAATGTAGAGATGACATGTCATTAGTGGCATCCATTTGTTAATAACATCCGTCCCTTCCTTGCTTCTGCTACGAGTCAGATATCGCCAGTGGTGTTGGAAATAATCCTAATCTCTACAGATCATCTTTTTCACCTTACATACCACTAGATTGGTTTCTCAGGATATAACAGTGTCATGGAATACTAAAAATGCTCACATAATCTTGCACAGATTCAAAGGTGAGGAAGGCCTTGCATGTAAAAAGATGTCTTAAATAATTATACTTAACTTAATTAGATTTTCCGTATTTTGTGGGGGTTTATTCTCTCAATTAATACATCCATAAAATGGATGGAAGTCTTATTTTGTCTGACCAACAGTTTAAACTCAAAGATATTTAAAATTAAAATTATAAAGAAAAGCAGCAAGGCTTCACATTGGAGAAGCTGGAACCAGCGAATTTCTGGCATTTTTGCTAAAAAAAAAACAAATTGTCAAAATAGTTATTTATTCATTGTTTAAGCTTTTGGTTTGTAGATATAACCCTTTCATTTGTAGGAGGATCAGCAAACACATTGTACTTAAATTTAATCCTTTGAGACTGTTACTGTACTCCACTAGAGGTCAGAGCAGGGTCAACTACAGTAGATCATCTCAGGTTTAAGTTTTGACCTTCTCACCTGCTTGGACTCATTTCCAACGAATTGCCAAATGACAGAGTTTTTGGAAATGTCTGAGTTGGGGCTGTACCAGGCTTGTAACACCACCATCTGGCCCTTCACTACCTCCATCTCTCCTCTGGGGATCTCCACCTTCTGGGTGTCACCTAGAACAACAACACAGACCAATAGAGAAAAGGTTAATCACAACTGTAATGAAGCAGAGGCACAGCGTTTTTTATTGTTACTGTGATTTGGCACAAGCTGGAGAGTTATTTTAGTGCCATTTTTTTTATTTTATGCATAAAAATGCTTGTTTGTGATATAATATATTTATAGTCAGTTGCTGTTAAAGCAGCAACAAGGAACTTTCATTTAGTCATTTTCAAAGACGGTAGTGTTTTCACTGTTGTCTGATTTTAAGGGGAATTCAACCAAATGAACAGGTGGCATTCAAGTTAGAAAGTGTAACATTTAGGAGGATCTGCTGGCAGAAATAAGTGTATAATCATTTCAAAAAAAGAATCGTTGTGTTTTCGTTACCTTGGAAAGAGCCATTTTTATCTAGAAGGGGGAGTGGGTCTTCTTCTACGGAGGCTGCCATGTTTCTACA
>NW_023340257.1:18413629-18433311 GCF_004916995.1 Morone saxatilis | reverse complement strand
GTTGCAATCTGTAACTTCACAGCTAGATGCCACTAAATCCTACACACTGAAACAGTTTTATTTGAGATCCTTTGTCTTTGCACGCCCAGATCCCATGTTCTCGATTAATCATTTTTTCCAAAAAATGTAATAAAATAGTGAAAAATGTAACATCTTCAAACAACCTTTTGTCAGAAACCCAAATATATTCACTTTACAATGATATAAAACAGAGAGATGCACCAAAAAGGGGTAATTTTGCTTGAAAAATAACGATTATTTGATTATGAAGATAGTTGCTGATTAATTTTGATAGTGATGATTAATTTTCTGTCAGTCGACTAATCAATTAATCGACTATTACTTCAGCTCTGTTTTTGGACAATTGTGTATGTTTTCTTTAGAAAGAATCAGATACTGCTAAACGGATGAGCTATACGTCCTTGTTGTTGGAATTTGCCGATGTAAAACACAGAAGACAGATGAAACATAAAAAAATCGAACAGTAACAGTAAATTGAAAATTGGAAGTGAAACAACAACATAACGTAACATTTCCAGTGGATTCTGTCATCAACTTGGATTTCATAACTGTGACATCAGCTGATCTGATCTGTTATGCTCCCTGATAATCAACAACGTCAGGACCAGTCAGTCCCAAACATGCTTTGACTTCCTCTTGACGTGTGTGTGCTTGTGCTTCAGTGACAGTAAAGCTGCTTTTTTTTTTATCAATCAGATGAGTGATGCTATTATAAAGTAGATAGCTGACTACTCAGCCCTGTTTCTCTGTATCCATACATGTTACAGATAATCTCTTGGGGTTTTGAATTGGTTTATTTTGCTGCAGAAATAGGAAAATCTTTTTAAACAATTAGGGAGCACGCAATCGTGCTGTTTATCTGAAAATTTAAATGGGAATTACATGATTTTCAGTGGACAGTAATCACGTGCTAGTCTCATTAGCTTCCACCATGCCTGATAATTCTCTTATCATGTAATGACATTTCACTAATATTTACACACGTTCTGATAGATGGAGCAAGAAAAAAAGAAGATGTCTATTTTTTCTCAGATTTTGAAGGACAGCCATCTAAAAGTGCATTTTGCAAGTTTTACAGTATTACTTTGCAAGATCACTATACTGGTCTGAATGTAACATTCAGTTTACAAAACACCTACATTTCAAGAGTAAAAGTCAACACACAAGGCAAGAATATTTCATTTGAAAAAGAAACAAAAAACAAAAGCTAATCTTAAAAAGTTAAAGATTTTTGGTAAATAAATAAAAAATATTCAAAATTTTTTTTTAAAACGTAATCATGTGGAGATTAAGGCCTTTGTTGGCCTTATAGTACATAAAGATGCTCACAAATGTCAAGAAATTACAGCCTGCCAAGAAAAAGCTTAATATTGATTTCACACAGGAGACATGAGTAAAAAAGGAAAGATGAAATAGAGGAAGACAAGATATTAAAGAAAACAAAGAAAAATGTCCAACTCACAGGGTGCCCAGTCACCTGAACCGGACAGCTGAACCTGGATCAACTGATCCCAGCAGTCGGTGTCCACTTGTGTCTCCAGCTTGAAGATTGGTGTTAAAAAACTCACGCAAAGAAAAAAGTATTCTCGGCACTAAATCCTTTCACTGAAGCTGTGAAAAGTGTCCCTGATACACTCGAATGGACAGACAGGGTGGACAGGTTGTTACAGTTATGATCCATAGACAGGCAGCGGAAATCTCCACATCTGTTCAAACAGGCACGCCTTCCTTCTTTTCCAGACTGAATGCGTTTAGAGCCAGGAGAATTAGGTGATTGGTGGTGGTGGGTTGGGTGGGGAAGGGTGGTGGGGGTGATGATGAAGAGGAGGAAAGTGTGTATGTGTGTGAGTTAGAGATTTAAAGTGTGAAATGGCAGAAAGCACGAGAGAAAGAGAGACACAGAACTTGTTTTTGACTTGTGACTCTGTGACTTTCTTATTCCTCCAGGGACAATGTGACCCCACAGCTGCGCCGCTGCTGTCCCTTAATTTCTGAATCTCTGAATCTGGTAAGTCCTGCTGACTAATCCCTAAAGAATCCCAGGCTCAATCCTCTCACCTCACGTGAGCGCTCAGCTGGACATGGATATGATGCGACACATGGTCACTTCACCCAGCAACGCTGCTGTCACTGCCATCATTTTCATCACCGCTGCAACAGCATTTGCATTCACTAAATTACGATTAGCAGATCGCTTCATGTCATGCAATCTCTGCCAAGCCTGTTTGTGGATTCCACATGGTATGAGTTTGAAATGAACAGAAAAATGCATGTGCAAGTACGGTCAAATTAGTCTTCCCTCCAACAATACTGCTCTGCACTCAGACACAAAATCTGGATGTGATGTTACGGATCCACTATAGGTAATAAATACATTTTTTGTGGAGGGATCACTAACAGTATAGATACAAACAGAGTGATGCTGCTTTCTGTGGTCTAGTTGTGTAATATGTTACACAACAAGGTGATGGCACAGTTAGAAACACAGTACATCAGTGTCACTATTGGCTGATTGTGCAACTCCTGCACCTGCAGGGAAATTGAGCTGAAAAAAGAAACACATTCCTGAACTTGTCAGTTTTTGGTCTTCAATAAAAGTGAAAAAGAGACCGAGTGAATATGTGCAGAGTTGGCTAATGTGACTGTATCTTTATGAACCTTTCTATGGAAGCCCTGAAGAAAGACAGTTTTGGCAGGTGATTTTTGTTTATGTGTTCACTGTTGTAATCATCATTTCAGCCACAAGAGGCTGAAGTGCACTACTACCCAGTGATCTAAACAAACAAAAAGCATTCGTGTTTTCATCCAGGTGGGTTTTGATTCCTGCATGCACTCTGAACACAAGGTATATTGTGTGTTAGCATGTAACATTACTGTTTTGTCTCTATTTTGGCTAGAAATGTGTTTTAATTGGCACTAAGAGAATTCAATGGTCAATTTAGCAAACGATGCATGCATTTGGGGGCCTCCTGGCTGTGGGGCCCTAAGCAGCCACTTAACTATCCACTATCAACCTACAGGTGATGCATCTACCCACAGCAGAGTCCATGCTTTCATCAGCACACAAAAAGACATGAAACCCTGTCATGTGTACTATGAGACATGAATGCAAAAAGCTTCCCCCATCTAATCAAAAAGCATGTCTTCATACTCATCTATTGGACATCCATGCATGAGATTAATTTTGTTTATCATCTTCATCGCCATCATATCAGCTTGTTTTTGATTCATAATGTACAGCTGCCCAGAGTGCAGAGGAATTTTATTTTTTCCCAGATTTGAAGCATAGTTTTTCCCACCCAAATCCTGTTAGTGCTCTGATTTCATTTCCACCAGCTATTGTCTTTGCGGTCGCGCCAACCAATAAACCGATGTGCTGTAACAATTATGTAACAGCGCTGGGTAAAAAGGTCTCGTTTGGGATGAGGCTGTGATTGTGTCTACACGGATGGATGCTGGAAATCTCTCTCCTTAGATACCGTGCTGTACAGCGCTGAATGTTTACTAATATACACTGTGCACCAGTGACACAATCAGAACAGATCAGGTTTTCTGTAGGTTGATGACGCTGTTTTCGTCATGTGAATGCAAAGCGATGGACGCGCACAACCAATTCTGAATGATAACAGATATTCCTTGATGAAGTAGGATAAAGCCCTGTAGTCTCCTCACTCCAGACTATTCTTGCGCTTCTTTGAGCAGGTTTATCCTCAGAACTGTGTCATTCAATTGTTTATTAAATGAAGGAAAATCTTCACTAATCCGTGGCTGTCTCCATCTGGGATGCGTGTTTAGCTGCAGACACAGACAGATAAAGACAGTTCAAGATGTGGGTATGGGTATGAAGTCAACCTAAATCCTTCACAACGGAAGGAAAAAAAAAACAAGAAAAGCTGCCAATAAAGAGGATACAGATATGATACTATGAAGCCTCAGTAAACTTTGTCCTAATTACATTTTGCCGGAGGCTATCGTTCAGCCTAGCCACGCTTTATATCTGCTAATTGGATTCTTCTCTTTAGAATAAACAATGTTTTTTGTTTCCCTGCAGGGCATCCCGGCTATTATATATTGGTTGAGTCTCAGCTGCAACAGCAATTAAGACGGTGGGAAACGCCGGACTCGCAAACCTGCACAGAACAATCAAAGAAAAGTCAACCCTGTCATGCCTGTCAGAGCTGGGGCACAATTAAGAGATCAGAAGTGAGTTTGTTGTAGTACCGTGAGACGTCCACAGGGGGCAGCACAATCATATGCTAAATGAGATCATCTGATCATCGATAAAACCACAGTGGAAAATCATCACCAAAATCTCTGAATACAACACTCAGTGAATGTATGTGTGAACTGAAGCAATGCAGGTAAATTACAGTTAAACCAGGCAGGCTAAAAATAAACAAACAGGTGTCTAATTTGTGACTGAAAAACATGTAATTTGCATGTCTAACAAGGCATCCCAACCTGATTCTGTGCGTCATTGTGATCAAATGAAGGATAAAAAGTCAGTCCCTCTCTCAAAGCCCTCAGGGAGCAACGTAGGCCTGTGTGAAGATAAACTGATCCTCTTTAACCAGTCCCACTCTATCTCTCCGAGTAATCTCTGCTTCCACTCATGTCTTTCTCTCATGTGAGTCCCTCTCTGGAGCTAAAGCTTTAGCTGAGGCTCAGATTTACTCTCCATTTACACCTCTACCCCTCCCTTCTCCCCATCGATAAAACAGGGTGAGCCTGCCGCCTTAAAAATGAACTGATAATCTGAAACAAGTGAGAGCAGCGACAACAGGATCTAAAGGTCTTAAGAGTGGGCTGAAGTGAGGGGAGGATGCACTTTTTAGTTTATCAAAAGGTGCCTCAAGTCTTACAAAATGCTTCATGTTTATATTTCTTCTTTATGCAGACTTAACATTTCCATCACCTGAAATACTGTCAAATTCTACGACCCTTAATTCTCCACCAATTCAACTTTTAACCAAATCAGAGCTGCAAATGATGCTTATTTATGTTATGCATGTTTATCTTTTAAGTATTTCTTACATTAACTGATATTTAAAAGTTAAAAAACATCAGAATATTCCTCAGCTAAAGGTAACTTTGTCGATCTTCAGTAAAAAGCCAAAATTCATGCAAAAGTCTTTTGTAACAATATCAAAGAAAAACACATTTTGATATTCCTTGAGTCAATTAGCAACATTTGTCAATTAATCATCTGTCCATGAATGTACTAATCAACACTGAAGGATTAATTCTGTCAACCGTGTCCACATTTCAAAGTAAACATTAAACATTTCTTCATGCTGAAGATGTCTCAATATGACTTCAGTTTAGCCGACTCACATGGAATAATTATGTGAATGCAGAAAATGTGCGGCATCAATGTTTCCCGTTTCACCTCAATTACACCAGAAGGAAGCATTAAACTCGACACAGCAGGGAGTGGGGAGCAGCGATAAGGGGGGATGGTAGAGAGTCAGAGCCTACAGGTGGATGCTGGGGTGAAGGTGGGGCTTTTAAAATATATATGAACAGCAGCAGCCGCTCCATCAGCAGTCAGCATACCTTTCAGGTGAGCCGTGTGGCATCGGGCATGCAGCAAAAGAACACTGACGCTTGTGCACAACGCCATGATTGGATGTGTTGCAGAGAGAGGAGTATGCCATGCAGGTATAGCAGCAGACCTGAACTAATTTGAAGGCTTTGCGTCATTTTTACAGCACAGATTTTTTTGTGGATGGAAAGTATAAAGACTATAACATTACTGTAAAACAGAACTTTATCTTATATATGTTAGTTACTATATGTTAGTAACTTAGTAGTATAAATGCTAAAATCAGCATGCAACAATTCTGTAATTCCAATACTGGCATTAAGCAGTCCTGCTCACTGACTTTGCAACATTTCCTGCAATATCCAGTTACCAACCAGAGATATCTGAGGAATAGCTAGCTCGATATAAACAGTATGGGATGTCCATCAATCCTAAACTACATCATTAATTGAAGAGGAGATCGGTTTTCTGGTCAGAAACACATCTGATGTGCATTAAAAAGTTCTCGTCTGATCTCTGGAGCAGGCTTTGTCTGAGCTGAGCTAGGATCCGTGTCAGAGCAGTGACAACAAAGTCTTAAAATGACCCCATAAACGCTGAGCCCACGCAAAAGCAGACAACATAATGATAAATTATTTAGGCATCGTTCATAGCTGGTTAAGAAATCTAGATGACCTTGAGTTTTACTTTTACTACAGGATTTAACAAGTGAAGAACTGATGTTCCAGATTCGTTGATGTAAAACGAGGACAAACATGAACAAAGATTATGATTGAGCCAAAGAAAATTGGGTTATTCCCTGACTTTTTGACAGACAGGACAGGGAAGGAATGTAGGACAACAAAATAGCCTTGTTGGTATAAAACTGCATATTGGACTGACCCCACAGGCTTCAAACAGATGGTGCTTTAATAATAAATATTTGGGAAAGGCTCCTTTAAATTGGATTACATTAGTGTAATCTCTGCAGCTATTTTAAACCATTTTGAGTGTGCTATCTCATCACAGTAGCTTTAATCCCTCTTAACTTTTGATTGTGTTTAAATTGATTCTCCTTGCACACATGGCTCCAAACTCCCACAACCTCCCTCCGGTTCTCGCTTGCAAATTCACTCTCACATGCAAAAATGCACATGTGAAGCCAGTCACATAAACATACACACACACAACACACTCTTAAATATTTTTTTTTTTTTTTTACAGCATCACCTTGAGGTCACAGCAGATGTGCCAGCCCACTCATGACAGGAAAGAGGCAGCTCGGAGTGTCGAACCAGTTTACTGTACTACTTAGTGAGAGGATTTCTGTGCTCACAAAAATGCTTCCAAGTAGCAGCCACCAGGTTCACGTACGCTCACATGCCCATAATAATCGGCTGATTTTCTCATATACCAGTGGTCATGTGATCCATTGTTAATATGAATATACTGATTAGAGCCACTTAAAGGACAGCCGGGAACATGTTGCACTTGTCCTTCAAGACTGGTGCAGACTCATGTGTAAGTGCAAATATAAATCAGTCCCTACAGGCTTTTTGTGGGATTGTTGCAGCCTAATAATTTTCATGTTGTAGTTTTTTCTTAGACTATTTTTGCAGTGTAATTGTGGGAAATAGTTAAAATTGCGATTTATTTTAGTGTAATAAAAAAAAAAATTAAAGGCAACTTAAAATAAAATAACAATAGCAGTTTGAGGGTGAATGTGAAATATTTGCGTTTCACTTGCCACTAGAAACAAGGAAGTGATTGGTCAGATTTGTGGAAAAATTGCAGTGATTGGACAAAAGTAAAATTGCAAATGACAGGGATTGGTTGACTTTGCATTAATTGTTGTGATCGTAACATCGCAACTTCCTGGAGAGACTGATAAATGAACAAATCTGCCATAGCAAGGAAGCAATAAAAAAAACCCTACTGAGCATTAATTTCCTCACTGCTTGGAGCACTGCGGCCACATTGTTAATCACGCCACCGTCTCTTGAAGGATTGAGGCAAATGTTGATACTCAATCATTGTTAAAAAAAAAAGCTACCCTGTTATTTCTTATTGCTGAAACTATTTATAACCTTAATTTCTTAAACATTAAATCATCATAAATATGACTACTACTGTCACAACCACAACTGTTTATATGTGTGTCTTGTGTGAGCCCACTACAGTTCAATGACCTTTTGAACCTTTTCACACACTTGCCGTTTGTCCTCCCACAGTGTTTACTTACATGCATGATTATGCAGTTAAAGCGACAGAGGCATGCAGGCTGAATGCCTTACACGTCTACTTACAGCTCTGACATCCAACACGTTTAACCACAATGCCCTCTGAACTAAACGAAGACACAGGCAAAAGGGGAAACAGAGAAACGGAGTTCTATAGTCAGCGAGGGAAAGGGGGGGAGCAGTGGGCTGAGGCTTTGATCACATGCAAATACCACACACACAGGGGATATATGTGTTTATGTGGGAAAACAAAGGCTCTCATTGTAGAACAACTTTTGTGAATTATGTAAGTTGGGGGAAAGGTTTACATCTGTGCATGTGTATGGGTATTAATTTAATTTAACTGTACAGGACAAAAACAGTCTCACAGTGAACAACCAGCAGCTGATTGCGGTTGTGTTGGTTAGTCTGACTTGAACTAGTGGATGCCAGCGGCCTTTTCATCCTAGCTGTCCATCACAAGTCCCACAGTGCTCTTTCAGCCAACTCTTGGGTCCTAGTGGCAGGGAATGAAAGGCAAACTGAGAGCTAATATGGGTCTGCAACCACAACAGAGCCCATAACCACCCTGCCACCCCTCACACCGTCTCGGGTCTTTGAAGAAGATATTTATAAACCATTAGTGTGGCAGCGGGGCGAGGGTTGGCTGTTTTATCTCCCAGATCTGTCATGTGTTACCATGCACGAGGCGAGCTGTGTCACTGACAGAGTGACAGAGTGAGGGCTGATAGGGCCGCTGCTGCACAAGTCGAGGGTCGAACACGGCGGCTGAGGCCCTGACTGCCTCGCCACTTCACTGCCTGTGGGACACGGGGAGGGCTTAATGCAGTGAGACTGTAATTAAGAAGTTGAGTGATCTGATTTCAGATTTCCACTGAGCTTCTCATCAGAGAGGAATTACAGGCTTATAATCCATATGCAACGCCAAACACTCAAATGCCTCTCAAGTTCATCATAGGAGAGGTGTAAGGTACAAGTAATTTGAATGCAGGTTTAAACATCTGGAGGATGAGACAGTTCTCTCTCGTTTGTTTGTGCCTGCTTGCTGTCCGTTTTTCTATTCTCTTTCTTGCTGAGAGTTTGACAAGAAGATTGATACCACTCTCACGTCTGTCTGTTAAATGTAAGGATACAGCTAGTTTAAGCCTATCTTAGCAGGAAGACCAGAAACAGCTAGCCTGGCTCTGTCCAAAACAGGACCGTAGTGGGGTTAAACCCAAGTAAACTTCTTATCCACCTCTTTGAAATAAGAGTTTACTCATCTATTTCCAGATCAACTGTAACAATCAATGAGGGGGGGGCAAGGAAAACTCTGTATTTACCACTACACCTCTGGTCCAGAGGAAACAAAATCCTCTCACCAGTACCTCTAAATCTCACTAATTGCACCTAGAGATACCCTCATTGACCCATGTAAAATGTGACACTTTGGTTTTTGTAAAGTTTACACAAACAAGACGTTAATTACAATAGTGAGCTTCAGAGCTTCTCGTCTAACTCTCCCCCAGAAAGCAAATAAACCATTCCATTAATAGGAAAAGAGAAAGTCTGAATTCATCTTTCTCCAGGCTTTTTAGGGGTTAAGTCTTGGTCCATGTGCCCCCGTCGTGAAATCAAAGCACTGAGAGTATCATCAGTTCCCACAGCCAGAGCTACTCCCCAAGACCAGGTATGGATTTTATAAAGTGAAATCCAATCCATTTAACTGACTTTGAGGTTACAAATCAATATGGTTCAGCAGGGTTCTTTTCATGGATTATGCCATGTATTTTGTGGAAAACTAAACCTATAAGTGCTATTTTACTGCATTTAGATTTCCAAAGAGTTTTCATATAATAAATCAACCTGAACATATATCACAAAAAACATCATATTGAGTGGCTGCAGAACACTTTAGCTTTCAGATATAAATTTATGTTGAAAAAATCATTAAAAAGATGTATTTTTTTTAGTCCACCACAATACATCAGGTCTTGGTCAAACTTAAACTCAAGTGAACACCTTACATCTCAACCTCTATCTTTACCTTGAGGACAGAAATGAGGTAGTTAATAATTAACATCACCTGGTGCAAAGGCCATTACATAGGCTAAATCAATATTTATGAATCCCAATTTAAATCCTAATTTTAGCATGCCACCTTAACATGTCATGACATGGTAGACAGAATTCACTGCACATATCCTAATAGAGCAAGACACTCACACGGGCAAATATTGATAGAAGTCGACGATTTCTAGATACACAACGTTTTTAGAATGAAAACAGCCTTGCATAACGTGCTACCTTTGAAATAATGAGATGAATTGCTCTCAATGAAAGTGACTTTGTGGGTCAGGGCTCAGATGGTCAGTAGGGATGGTCAGTAGAGCCCTGCTGGCCCTCATCTCCACTGTTCATTACATCAAACACGTCTGATACAGTCAGATGAACCTAAGTGATCCTCTCATCCACCCACATGTCCACCTACAGTACAGCTGAGGGGCCTGGACAAAGGTGAGAGTGGCAGCTTAGAGCCTATAGAGACCAGTGGAAATAACTTGACCGAGCATGTCTCCCACCTGAGCCCAGTTGGCTTACTTCTGGTCTGCTCTTCACTTTCGGAGGGTCTGTACACCCAAATCACCAGTTTGAGTGATAGATCCATCCAGGTTGAAAGCTTGTTAGACCACAAAACACTGCACAGTGGTTTAAAATACTATGATACAATATATGTATTGTTGATTTAAATCATTTTATAGTTTGTCTGATGATTGCCAGATAAACAGTAAAAGTAGGACTGCTTGATTATTTCAAAAGTCATAACCAAGATTGTTTGGGTGAATATTGAGATCACAAATAGTTAATACAATTATTCATTAGATTCACTGAACTTTAAAAAAACAAAACATGTTTTTTAAAAAGTAGATTTCCTTGGATTTTAAATATAATTCAACTGAAAAACAAACAAATAAATAGATGTAACATGTACAGTGGCATCATGGGCTTAACCGTGTCCTTTTATTCAGTTTTCTCTGCGTGATACATCTGAGTTTTCTTTAAGTCATTCAGTATAGAATGTGTTTGGTGACCAGCAACACACTGTCAGCTCTCTGACTTATTTGTTCAAGGTTTTGGGTCTGCCACAGAGTCCCCATTCCCAACATAAATTCACTGTATGAGCGTGTGTTTACATGTGCTGGCCATGTGATATCTCCAGCGTTGGTCAAGGGACATAAAAGCAGGAGAGGGGGCGGTTGTAGCGAGAAAGCCGGTAAATCAGAGAAATTAATGTTATTTCCTGATTGTTTCACAGCAGTTACACACCCACACCGCTGTGCTATAGTCTCCCCAACGCCTGATTTGATGTGAATATGGCCAAAGGCTCTCTGAACTTAACATGGCACATTGGGAGTGGCGGAAGCGCACTGTTGTAAAGCAAACGGTTGAGGAACTTGCGGCACAATAATCGTTTTATCTCATTATCTTCTTTTCATACTTGATGGAGGCCAAAATCGTGTTTAAAAATAAAATTTGATTAATCACGCAGCCCTAATTAAAAGTATATTATTCACATTAGGAGGGAATGCTTGTATGTGTTTGATTGGCCAAAGCAGCCTCTTGTCAGACGATGTTGCATTGTGTTCTCACTGTGGCCTTAATAATATCTTTATATGTACTTTAGATTTAACTTGTTGATATCTGCTGTGAGACACCAATACAATGAAGGTGTAGGGGAATTTTGTTAATGGAGCTCAAAAATGGTGCAGCTCACTCAAACAGCATAATATGCCATAAGAAAACCATGTATGCCATTACAGTACACCTAAAAACCAGTGACTGTATTACAAATAATTATTAACAGTGCTTTCCTCTTGATATCGAAAAGACCTGCTTCTGTCAAGTCTGTAGATTTATAAAACAGAAAATATGTTAAATGTACATTTCTTCAGTTACAACACAGAAGATGCAGTTACATGAACGTCTGCAGATGATGTCACATGTAAAATCAGATGTTTAGTCCATCAGCCATGCAGTTATTGCTGTGCAGTGCAACCGTTTTCCTCTGTAGCAGCCGGCAGTGTTCATGTGTGACATTTTACCGCTGAGAGAAGTGGGTTGTAGTCGTCTGTTTGGCACGCTCGCAAATCACAGGCATGATTAATGTGCAGCAGTGATTTGTACCTGGTAATTTCGCTCTGGCTTTACTTCTCTGCTGTGCATTATCGTGTTAATGTGACACTTTATTGATCCCTGTAGGGAAATTCTCTTTTCACAGCAAGGTCTAAGTGCAGGGTCAGTAACAGAAGAGAACAGCCCAACAGCTGGTAAAGATTCAGTGCCTTGTTGAAGGATGTGTGCCGACATGGGGGCTTAAACCCCTGGCCTGTGGCTGAAGGACAGTCACTAAACTCAATATGCTGCCAAAAGCACATGTTTCCATTAAGAGCACACTGACATTGGATGTATGTAAGTTAACATACATATTGCATAGTTCAGATTTTTTGGTTATGATTACATTATATTTCTTTGCTGCAGAATCATTGAATCATTAAAAGTATGGTAAAAAGGTGGAAATTGACATGGTTGAAGTGTATAAGTAAAATGTTCACGAGGGCCAGGACCACAAGCAGTCTGCAGAAACTGGGGCAGCATGATATAATGATATGATATTTGTTGGAGTCTGTACCAAACATGTTTTCTTAAATCTTGTCACACATTTGACCTTCATAACAAAACTACAGCTTCTACGATTTGAGTATTGTACTTAATACTTAATATTGTGAAAAATTCTGCCATACTTCCTTTACTATCTGTCCATGGTAAATAATTTAGATTCTGCAGTCCAGGTTCCTGGTTTAATTTGGACCTAACGTACTTAGAATAGAGTAAGCCATGGTACCAACCTTATAATAGTTATGGTATGTAATGAGTAATTATAATTAATGAGTAATTTTAATGGACATTCACTTTGGACTTCACTTGCAAATAAATGCTTTAGATCAGGAGTTTGTATATTATTTCAAACAAGTTAGGCCTTTAATCTCAGAAAACTCTGAAGAAACTCTATCTAAAACCTTCTGTTACCTATCTGCAACAGAAATAGGAAAATAGACAAACAATCAAGAGGTCAAGTGGGGGACAATTTACTTGACCTTAACTTAATTGATGCAGAAACATGCAGCAGAGATACTGAACACGGTTTCAAGGCAATTATTTCACAAGCAGCTCACAAAGTCATGTAAAACTTTAAAGATGTCATCATGGGTTTTACGAAATTGCAGTGGGCATTTTCTGACATTTTGCTGATCAAATGGTTAATCATTAATTAAGAAAATAATCAGCAGATTAATTGATAATGAAAACAAATGTTAGTGGAAGCCCTGGTTGCCTGGTAGTAATGTAATGTTGGGAACATACAGCTTTAGATACCACAACTATACCGGGAGGTTCGCACAGCTTATACTCTTTGCCTTGTTGGAGTCTTCTGTGGTGATATCACAATGTTATCTAAACCAAAACTAGAAAGAAAACCAAAGATGTAACAAATTGAACATTTTCTTTAAATTGACGTTGGATTGAAAAAGCAGATTGCTTTCGCAGAATGATTAGCGATGAGTGAGCGAGGGACAGATTGGGTGATTAAGTTAAGAGCTGGAGAAGAGAAAACAGCTTTTATTTAACAGCCACTGATAGATTTCCAATAACTAAGAAATAGACTCAAAAACACAATAAAGAGAACTTGTTGCAACGTGATGGACCATAAAATCTAGTTATTGTACCTGAAATCTTTCATGTTCTCTATATCCAAGAAAACAGACACATATACGCACCGTGAAAAAGAAAAAACACAACAGAGACATTGCATTCCCTACAATTAAATAGGAATGCACTGATCTGAGACCGATATCAGATATTGGTCCAATACTGACTCAAATAGTTGGATCAGTTATTGGTGACAATGGCGCCCATCTATTCAATTAAATTCTATGTCTATCTATACATACTACGTCATTTTGCTCAAAGGAAGAAGAAGGGAGCAACCCAGAAAGGAGGGAGCTAACAACAAGTTCTACGACTTCTTGGAATAATATCTGAAAAGTCAATGTTTTGTGGGGTGTGGATGCAGTCTCTCTGAAGGGACTGCAACTTTTTTGAACCAGGCTGTAAAGGTTTAATATACTAGCAATTTTAAGTCAGATGTTTCCTTACACATAAAAGAATAATCCCAGTCTCTTGCATACAGTAAAGCACACCGACAGCTTATTGATTGCTGTACCTGTACTCGGTATCGGCCCATACGTAAAGCCCAGGCACTGGTATCGGTATCAGGACTGAAAAAGTCGGATTGGTGCATCCCTACAATTAAAAGCAGCAGTAATTACGAGAGATGAGAGGACTGTAATCAACATGGATTATATCAAAGCGTAAAAAGGATTCAATGGCTCCCACACCCTGACATGATAGATTAAGCGAGAGAGGCTTTTAAGGCCTCTCGAGGGTCTGCTTGTGAATGCATTATAAACTGTGCTTTTGTAAAAGTGCTCCCTTCTGTGTTGGGATTAGATGGAGCACAGTTGCCCCCCTGAGACTGACCGTGTGGTGTCTCCGTGTAATGGTCAAAGACAAATGAAAGAGATTTATTTTGTCTAATCCTCTTGAGCTACTTTACTTTTCACCACAATAAGTTGATTGATTAGAGGCTGGTGTCTTAATGACAACAGACCTGCCAAGTGGCATTTACTCTGAGGTGGAGGCCCAGAAAGAAATGGGTGAAGTTTAGGAAATGTGTTTTCTTAGGTCTGGTTACATTACATTTTTGGTACTATCTACTGCCCTACTGATCTAAGATTGCAACTAATGATTATTTTCATTATCTATCAATGTTCTGATTATTTTCTTGATTAATTGATTAATCATCTGGAGTATAAAATGTCACAAAATCATGAGAAATGCTGTTGATGCCCAAAACCCAAAGTATGCCATTTATAGAGGGAAACACAGCAAATCTTCACAATGAATAAGAGGCTTAAAAAAGGAAATGTATGAAAATTTAATTTGAAAAGTGATTCATACAAATAATTAACTATTATTAATGCTCTGGAGTCTGTCTATACTTATGTTAATACACTGAGCATGTTTCAATTACAGTAATATAACATAATTTATAAGATTAAGTATATATTTTAAGTGTACATTTGTATAGGCTTCTTTTGGCCTGCTGGCAGCTTTATACTTTATAATTCGGTAAATTGGTAAAAGATAAGTAAGACATACATGTGGAGATGAGACCGCTGAAACAGTGCTAAACTAAAATTTAAATGTATGCATCAGAAAACTTAACCAAAATGAACTCCAGAAGGTTAAAATCAGTTTTTTTTCTGATAAAGTAGAGATACAGACAGTGAATGAGATGGAAAGTTGTGATTACTAGGGCTGTGTATTTGTCGAGAATCTGGCGATGGGATTACGATGTGATACAGTGATTACAATTAAATATATTGTGGTATATTGCAATACTGTAAGCAAGACGATATATTGTGATTATTCAAAATGTCACTGTCATATAAAACTATACTATACAATAAATAATGTCATAGTATAAAGAACACACAGTCAGAAGTCCCTGTAACATCCAACATCATAGAAAGTAGACTACATTAACACTTGAGAGGTGTGTGTATTCCTCTGAGGAAGGAATAAAAAAAAACATTGGTGCATTGGTGCTGAAACTGTTTTTGGATTAACCATTTGTACTGAACTGTCACAGATGGATGGAGGATGTGTTTACTTCAAGAACAGTCCCAATATAATGAGAGTAGGTGTAGGCATTAATAAAGGGAACAAGACACCTAATTACACATTGCTTATGTGTTTTATGAATAAAATGTCAGTATTCCAGACACCAAACACAACAATCTTACATGAAATAGATGTGAAAATGTGTTAGCCTCTACTAACATTAAGCATTTCAAAGTAACAGTAATAATTAGACCAAACAAACATTTTATAACTGATTCATTGTCTAAACCTTTGAAGTTCACTGAAGACAGTATTTTTAAAGTGTTGTATGTGTCTTTTGCTCCACAATACGTATTAAGTGCCTTCTCTAAATCTCTGCTTCTGTTAAGATCTGTGTGGACAGTTGGCAGCAAAGGGGTTAAGCCTTTAATTCTGCCACAGTTCAACAGATCATTGATTAGCTTGAATGGATGTGGCCACTGATGGAGGGGAAAGTTGCGCTTGTTGTGGAGGAGGTGATTGTGGATAGAGACATAAACAAAGTGCTCGCATGCACATAAAATAAAACATTACATTTTAGTTTTTCTTTCGGTGTTAGATATGAATGTGTGTGTGTGTGTGCTGTGAGGTGTTTCTGAGGATAAATGTCAGCACTCGTGTGTGTTCTCTGCACTGGCAATTAAAGCCAGGCACACAGTGGTTTTATAGACACATTTGTGCAGTAACTGAATGGCACCTGTTGCCCTTTAACCTCAGCTGCCTCACACCCACTCTCTGCTCTGAGACCCCTTTCCATGTCTATCAGCAGCAGCCTCACGGATAAACGATCACTGTTTCTTCGGCCAGGTTGCTAAGCTGCCTCTCTACGCTCTAATCTTATTATCGGCCCAAGCTGGCTTTAGCAGGCAGGGAGACGAGATAGACAAAAGTCGTACACAAGAAGGCATCATAACATGACCGCTGTCCTTTGACTCTGAAGACAATCGCATTACTGTAGGGAGAAGAACCTGGTAGTGAGCATGGCCTGTCTGTGTGTGGGTGTGAGGAGGGTTGCACAATTAATTGAACTATTATCAAAATCGCAATATGGCCAAGTGCAATATGCAAATTGCAGAAGCTATTTTTTTTAAGTACTGTAGTGCTGCAGAGATTCCCTGGCCTCAAAATATTAACCCTAACCCCATTATCCAGATTTAAGAAACCATGTTTGCTTAGTACAGACCGCGAAAAATGTCACATGTGATGCAAAAAAAGATCATTCCCACTTTAATCGCAAATAACATCCCAATATCTGTCAAAATAATTGCAATATAATGTTTTCACGATCATTTGTCCCCTAGTTGTGACGGTACTTTCCATAACTATTCAATAAGACTATGCTCTGGATGGATAATCTACACAATCACAGTATTTCCCTGCATAATACTGTCTCATTGCTTTGACATCACAAATCGACACACTCATGCATAATCAATTATATTTTTAAGGTGAAAAAGTAGTTTAACAGTGTCTATTAAAAGTAGTTGGGCTGTTATGCTTTTAATTGGAATACCTCTGTGTCATATTGTATTACCCGTTTGGATGTAATTTATGCTTATTACAGCTATCAAATGACAGAAAACAAACAAGCTGTGATTGCAATGTCAATTCAGTTTCAGTTGAGTTCTGGTTACCTCCATTTATTTATTTATTTATTTATTTTACACAAAAGTATGAAGAGCATAAATACTGCGAGACTTCTGGATAGTGCTCCAACATATACACATTATTAAATCAATCATTTACTGGTTTCATTTCAAGAGTCCAAAAGTTCAAGTGCAGCCAACAACCCACTGATTGTGAACTCAATTATGCTTTTTAAAGACCGCAAACACTGGTGACATTTTGTATGTGAGGCGTAAATCTGCTATCAAGTCTTCATGAAAACACTAATCTTGCGAAAAGTGACTAACCTTCGTTTTAAAGCCATTTCAAAGAAAACAGTCTTCTAAGAAGAGCAGCGAGCTGCTGCAGGCACAAACCATTGTCCTTCAGCTAAACCAATTAGGTGTAAGTGTTGGTAAACTGCTGCTGTCCCCTCACCCCACCCAACTCTGACAAAAGAAGAATAAATACATTTGTAACTCTGTAGAGGTGTTCACTTTTACTCCGAGAAAGATAGATAATGTACATTTTGTGTGTAGTATCAATCGTCAACTCCTAGCTCCTGTTCCGATATTTCTGTTTTGATGGTGCAACTTCATATTTTAACTTCATCAAGTGTTTTTCACTTATTACTTAAGTAGTAGGGCTGTCACTTTTTATTCAAAACTTGGACATTTGTTGGTTCATTTTAGTAATATAATGACCTGTTTGAATTTAAAATGTACACTCTTCAAGAGCAACAGACCGTTTGAAGTAGTTTTCCGAGAGCTGCATTACAAGACTTCCACCATCAGCCTGACCTACAGAATAACCTATTGACCTGTTAGTAAACTAAGGTAGTGATGTTAGGCTGTTTACCACAAAACCGGGGAACATTACATCTTGACCTACAGTAGCTACTTATGACAGTCAGCCTTCTGATATCTATTTATTATAAATTGTATTTGTCTTTTGCAACATCTGAACAAAGATTGTGGGCTATAAGAGGGTGTCCACTTTGCTACTATAATATTATATAGTTCATTAAGTGCAAAATACTATTACCACTGATACTGCTGTTCATGTAGGTGCTTCCTTTTTACAAATAGCTTGGGCTAGATGGTACTGTGCAGCAATACTTCTGCTTGTCAAAATATATCTACTTTTCCTCAAGTTTTTTTCTTTCTCAGCACAACTCAGACAAGAGAACAAAAAAAGACATCTCTTAACATAACCCTTTTACACTTTACTGTATGTTTAATAAATACACATTGAAATAGTATAAATCATTTAATTTCTCAATGTTTTTAAAAACTTTACCGTTACATGCTCTTTTGTATTTTTCTTCACAGCTGTTTTCAAAATAAAAACACTCTTCTGGTATTACAGGGAGAGATGTATGTCCCTTAATACTGCAGCTCTGTGACTGCAGCAGTTACACTAATTTTCTCATTTCAAATCAGGGAGGACGTACGAGTGCACTGATTAGAAGATCTAAATGCGCGACAGTCGTCTCCACTCCAGGACTTTACTGAAAACTCCAGCACGATCTCCATCCATACTTTGTTCTACTTTTG
Organism: Morone saxatilis; assembly: GCF_004916995.1. NCBI lineage: Eukaryota > Metazoa > Chordata > Actinopteri > Moronidae > Morone > Morone saxatilis. The sequence continues at coordinate 18,414,604 of NW_023340257.1, read as the reverse complement.
GGCAATTAGTCAGATTCAGCGTGGATGAGAAGAGATGAATAATGAAACACTGTCCTAAACGCTACAAAACCAGCAAATGTTTGAATCTGAATCACTGATTAATCACAAACTGCATGTGACTTTCTACAATATTAAAATGGAGCACCGATAATAGAGCTATTTTTTCCTTAACACTGAATAATAATTCATCTCTGTGATAAAATTATTTGTAGCAACTGACAAGTAAGTTTTATTCTTTCAAGCTGTTAATCTCTGCATTGTTGTCCTTTAATATTGTGACTTTTTGAAAAAGAGGGTGTAAACTAATTTTTATCTTCTCTCGTCCGCAGGGACATTGATAATGAACTGTAAGAATGACAACTATCCTGTCATCCCTATTTACAAAACAATATTTAGGATTACAGTATATCTGTCCTTGTCAGTGCGAGTGTATTTCACCATTAGAAAGCAGTTAGATAAAGAACTTAACAATACAATTAAATGCAAATGTCGATAACAACAATAGCTTTCATAGTAGAGTTGCATTAAAATGTATTAAGTCTATAAAATGTCAGAAAACAGTGAAAAAGTCCCGGTTCTACTTCAGCTCTGTGGAGGATTTTAGCATCTTTCAGCCCATTGTTTTGTGTTTGAGGCCTCAACTATACTGCTCTGGTTCACTCTCTTAATCTGTTCTGATAAACTGACTGTACACTATCTGTCCAGCATAACAGAAGACAGACACAGTCAGAGACTAGCTGGGGAAGTTAGTGAAGCACTAGGAATGGGGGAATATAAACAGCAGCATTATGTTGATAAGGCATTTTAACATTAAAAACTCAACATCGGGCAAACATTAACTTTGACTACATTTGAGCACCAAGCAGCATTGATCTAAACACAGCGATTTTTTTCTGCCTGTCGAGTGCAAAGCTTGGTCCAGGATGTTGTGATGGAGCCAGGTCTCTGCAAGATGTGGGCACAACAGTCCAATTT
>NW_023340257.1:18413270-18413493 GCF_004916995.1 Morone saxatilis | reverse complement strand
AAATGAAAACAAAAATGTAGCAAAGTTTAAAGGAGCCATCGTAACCACAATTGTCAATTTATTGTTTTATTACATCACAGTTGGTACCCCTTATGATCATCATGGTCAGTTCCTTCCTACCAATCTCACTTCCATTTGGTGGAGATTTGATTACCAGTAGTTGACCGATAGGGGTTTTTCAATGGCCAATTTCGATATGTAGAGAGCAGGGCTGCCGATGGCC